>NC_061485.1:19867037-20197751 GCF_022539355.2 Hippoglossus stenolepis
TCTAGTTGCAAAATGCTGAAGACAAGGGAAGGTGACGTACTCTTTCTTCAGTAAATGCTGATGAGATTTTCTGTTACATCTGTCAATCATCACCTCATCAGCTCTTTTTAAAGTTACCTCAGCAGATCAGTTGCAAAGTAATATCACCGATATGTCAGTATCTCAAAATCAAAGGGACTCCAAATGATTATTTTGAAATTGAATATTAAGAAATTAAACACAATGATGCACTCACACCTCTCTCTCTCTCTCTCTCTCTCTCTCTCTCTCTCTCTCTCTCTCTCTCTCTCTCTTACACACACACACACACACACACACACACACACACACACACACACACACACACACACCCACACACATACATACATACATTATTCCCTTTAGTGCAGTGACCACATTTATTTCAGTTGCCATATCCGCTGGCAGCTACTGAGTCATTAGCAAAATTATAACATGCTGAGGTTTTGGGGATGAGCGTGTCATTCTCTCCAAAAGCGTTGTCACACTGCCTCACTTGTGGCATCCATCTTCAGTCACATTCCCATCTGCTCCCTGAATACTATAAATTGCATAAGTGGACGAGTCCATCCTCTCGATGAAGGGTTTCTAAAGGAGCCGGCTGTCTGTTGCCCTTTTCTCCAGCTTTTTCCTCCTCTTCAGCTCGATATAGTTTCTACAACATCTATGTAGCTGTGTGCACACTTCGCACTGTGCACTTAGAGCCTTGAAACAATCAGGGTTGGCTTGATAATGCACCTGTACACACAGTGACCTTTAGGTGAGGCAGTAATTGGATTTCATGGTCGAGAACTGACAACAAGGGATTTGACTTCGAGCCCATTACTGTGGTTCTCATTCCTGTGTTTCGGAATAACTAACAAGGTGGCATTAAAACACACTCTTGTGTAATTAAAAAAATTAAAATATTTATTGGACAAGCAGGGTGGCTATCACTTTAGCAACTAGAGTAAGATAAAGAAAGTCTAGGGAAGAGACAAGTCATCCTCATGAGTATACAGGTATGTAGTGTTCATACACTGTTGAAGCTGTGGGCGTATAGATAAAGTGTCCTTCCTGCTCTCTGTCATTAGATACATTTATGAGCTTTTTTACCTGCAGCGGTCGTCATGTTGATTCGCTTCCTCCGTTCGTAAAAGCATTCTGGGAATAATGTCTACCTCTTCATTTTTAGAGGGGTCCTGAATACACTATGGTTGAAGGGGTGTTTGAAGGGCTAGATGGCCACTACCCCTAGATCACAAAGAGAAATGGAATAACAGCACCCCTTCACAGCTACGCGCAAAACAAAAGGGGCAGTGCCAAGTGGTAGGACTAAGGGGGGAATTGGGACAGGCCCTTTAGCTCGCTCGTGATCTCTGAAAGTCCACAGAGGCAAAAAAGATTTAGGCTATAGGATTATGTCGGCTCATGTGATTCCCCCAGTTTATTAATATATACTGCGTCATCAAAATTAATGCTTTTATCCAATTATAATCTGCACATTTCCTGTATCTGTGCTAAATAGAAAAAAGGAAACTAGAATAGCACTCAGTAGAGCTCATAACTCCACCAAGGGCCCTACCTCTCAATACTAAAGTTATAAAAAAATTCTGTATCTCCCCATTTTCCCGGCAACCGCAACAAAATGTTTTAGCGCACAGTGCCTGAAAAAAGTCTAACCCTCCTATGAAAACAACTCATCAATATCAGGTATTCATTCTACAGTGGGTATCCACTCTGTAGTTTTTGTGTAATCCTGCTGACAAACAGAATCATGGCACTCAGTAGAGCGCATTCCTCTGCCAAAGCCCAACAGTCCCCTTAAATTCAATCAAGCTGCACCACATTTCCCACACTCATAGATATCAGCTCCCTAAAAATGCCTGATTATTTTCATGAATGTCCGGGAAATATTTCCTGGTAAAATTGTGAAAATATCGAGAATGCTCCATCTTGCAATGTTAAATAAAGTGATGAAAAATGTCTGGCTCGGCCCCCTGATCCAGATCCATACCAAAAGTAATTCAAAGAGCAAGTTTCTTTGAAATCAGTTCAGTTGTTTTTGTGTTATCTTGTTAGGCAATAAACAAACAAACCAACAAACAAACCTCCTCTCAGTGACATTAAAAATCAACCCTCATTCATTGATGGAATCAATTTAGCTGTAAAATAGGAAACATCTAATCTAAAGTAACTGTTTCTCAAATGGGTCAAATCTCCATCTGGACCTTAGAGTCCATGCATCCATCAGTGAGAGAGATTTTCCACAGCCAGGGAACAGACATTTATAATGCATTCCTTAAATGAAGAGCCCCATCAGCAGATCCCTCCAGTCTGATGCCTCAATCTGCTTGCCAATCTCATTTTTAATTTATCTCGCTCTGCCCCAACAAACGCGGTGCCGTGAAGTGCAATTTGACATTAGTCCTTCAGAGCTGCAGTGGGCGACGAAGCGAGGAAAGAGTGGATTGGCAAGGGTCCCATTCCCGAGTCAATCCCCAAAACTCCATGAAGTGCTTTTCATTTGTCTTCTGTTCAAGTTCATCTGAGCTTTATGAACGAGCTTTAAAACGTGTGAGGATTTGCTCTGCCGGGAAGTGTGAGGAATCCTAATGGCTTCTTGATGTAGCCTCAGCTCTACATGGAAGAGATGAAGGAGAATCAGCTTTAGCTGTTACCTTTCACTATTTGTATCTGATACATTTAGAGTTACCGCTTACTTTAAAACCTCCTCTGTTCTACTTTGTGTATATTGATATTAGTAACTAACAGGGGAAGGTGGATTGTATTTTTGTTTGTTATTTAAGTTCTTCTGAATAAAACTTCAAAGCCAATATGAGATAACCTTTAACACTGCTAAGAGGTTTGTGTTTGTGTGGGCACGCGTGTGTATGTGTGTGTCTGTATAATTTCACTTGACATTTTATTGTAAAAGGTCGCAGCACTTTTGAGTTTTGTTTTTGTTGATTCTGAACCAAAAATCAAAACTATAATTACAGTGATGAAACTGTTTTCTTTCAATTTGACAAGGGTTGTGGAGGTTCAGTGTAGAGTGATGCGTTGAGGAACATGACATGTTGTAGTGTCTCCACCTGCTTCCTATAAAGCTGCCTCCTACCTAAAGCTGACTGAGTGGTGATCGTGTTATTAAAACCAACCAGAGGGACAACGGAACATTTTCAAACCATCACCACCTCTAGGTTAAATTTTCCAATTTATGTGAGTCTGTTTGGACATTGTTTTAGTTTGTATGCCTTCAAGGAGACAACAGTTGTGGCTGGAGACATTATCCTTTTGGGTCCATCCATCCCATTCTTGTGAAGACGATATATCAGGAACACCTTTCTTCAGATTTGGCACAAAAGTTCATTCGTCCTCAAGAGTGAAATGATTAGATTTCGGATGTCAAAGGTCATTGTGACCATACTAAACACATTCAAATGTTACTAATGTTGTACTTAACATGTCTATGACTCAAAAATGATTACACTTATCATGGTACGATACACTTAATACCTTTTAAATGTCTTTATTACATCGATGTAAACTGCAACTTGCTGTTGGTTGAGACAGACAGCTATGAGGCGGTAATGCTTTTGATTTTAATTTAGTCACATGTTCATCTGCAAATCCTAATACTTGGTGGAGGAAATGTGTTCAGGGTCAAAGCTAACATCCTATTGGCCATAAAAATAGTAATAGTGCCTACTAGTCAAAAGCCGTTTCATCCCTGATCCCCAGTGTAAACATAAGAGTAGACAGAACATATAAGTACGGAACATATCGAGTACTCAAAAAGTCTTTGTTTCTGAATAGCAGCTCAGAATTTTGTGCATCCAAATGTTTAAAGAGAGTACAGATTACTTGAGCAAACAGACAGAGTGAATAAGATAAAGATACCAGGACACTTTCTATAAACTTAAAATAATGTTTGCAGCCTTTTGAAACACAATTCTGAATATTCAGGCTTGCCCTCACGTAGAAGAGATGGCAGCAGTGATCTTTTATCTTTTAAACACTTAAACTATGGTCTGCACCTAAACAGCACTCTCATTTACCCGCAAACACACACACAGATGGTGGCAGAGCTGCCTGGGCTGCACATTGAGTTCAGCATCTTGCTCAAGGAGACTTTGAAAACCGAATCCTTGCGATTAATGAATGACTCACTGTGCCACCTGAGCTCGAGTCACCCACGTCTTGATTTGATTCAGTTCAGTTTGTTGCAACCAGTGTTGACGTCTTTCTATCCCTTCTATCTCCATGAAAAATGACTGTTTATGCCGCAACTCAGGAGCAAAGGCAGAGGAACCATGGTGTTCTAGCACCAGAGCTGGATGCTTCAGTATGGTTTAATATGGGAGAATCTCTTGTTTCCTACCAGCTTTCAACACTGGCTTTATTCAAACATGACCACAAAATATCGCCAACATTACTTCACCCAGGAATTAAGGACTTGCTGATTGAAATGTTCAGAGCAATCTTTCTAACGTAATTACTTGACTTTGCATTTGGCAGCTCTTTGGTTTGCAGCGGTGTTGCACTGGACTCCTCTTCATGTAAACAACACAATCAACGTCTTTCAGGAAAAACTGTCTTAAAATGCTTACTATACTTATATAGCACTTTTCTAGTCTTATCAACTACTCACGCTCTACACTACACGTCACATTCGCTCGTCCACACATCAATCGCGGTCGACTGGTCGATCTCGACGGTCTTCACCGCGATCCCTGAAACTCTCTGGACTCACTGGCTGTGCTTCCCCTGCAGACCAGCTGTGTTTCGGTTGTCTGTTGTTCACATGGGCAGTGTGTCCAATACTGGCGGCGAAGCTGCTGGTATATCAACTGCATTTCCTTCAATACAAGTCGGATTATGTACTAAACTAAAAACCAGGACACTTTGGTATGAAGACGTGCATCTTCCAGTCTTGCGATAACAATCAAAGCCCTGTTAGAACAAATGACTGTATTCAGAAAGTGAAACGCTGGAGTGCTTTTACTTTGAAACTGGTTCGGGAAGTGTTAGAAATACGTTTGTGTCATATACAGATAAACATTATGTTTCACTGCAGAATAAACAGAAAATGATCTTTCACCTGAGTTTTAATGTTTCTCACTTGAATTTATTTCACAAACATAAATGGTTGCAACACTTTCTGTATGTGTTTCAAAATAAATCCATTGGTTTCTGTAAAAAAAAAACAAGGTTTTATTGTGAAATAGTGCTTCAGACTGTGTAGTACTGGTATTTATTTGAGTACACAAGACTACTTTTATACAAAGAAATAGTCATATTTATGGCCATATTCAAGTCAATGCCTATGTAACAACATTGTTCTGCAGTAGCGGCTCTTCTGCAGAACATATTGTTGGAATTAAAGTGATCTTGGGCTTGAAACGGTCGGTGTCCACTGTACTATACTATCCTGTTACACACCATTCACACACTGCAGACTCCGACTCCGCTGTCAGGCAGTTTTGGGGGTTTAGTATCTTGCTGATGAACAAGCAGGGGATTAAACCATCATTCTTCTGGTTAGTGGATGACCCACCATACCTCTTGAGCCACAGCTGCCATTAGTGATGGTCAGGTTCTCAGCCCACCTTCCAGTGCGTTCATAACAGTTATAAACCTGGTTTTATGGACAATTGTAGCAAATCTTTTGCAGCTTCTGGTTTTAACAGCGACTATTGAGGCCAAGACTCCTCCATTTCTTCATCTTGCTCTGTTTACAATCTGACTGGTTTCTTTTATCACAGAAGTCAAATGTAATCTCAATTAAAAGCTGTCTGCAGATGGATGCAGATAAATTAATAAGCTGATGCATGTCGGTCAATGCGTTCCATCTCTTTTGCTCTCCACAAGGACTGTTTACCTGCGGGTAACCAAAACCTGCTCAAACATGATTGGTCAAACTAGAAACAGAAACCAAAAAACAACAGAAGAAACCAAAATCTAGTCCCTCGCCAACAAATTTTGACCCCGAGTGGAGCTTCTTCTCCCAAATCCTTGCTAATGGATCTGTTGCGAGATGCTGAACTGTAGAAACAAAATAAGAAACACCCTTTATTTAAGCACATGTCATCTACATTCACTAAAATGTTTCTATGTGGATTCTGAATGTTGCTTTTACAGTGAATACTTGTGTTGTTTGTGTGATACCATCAACTATTTCACAGATGAACAACAGACGAATGCTCAAAATATCAAAGAGAATATCCAACAGGTTTCACACTGTGTGTGTGTGTGCGTGTGCGTGTGTGTGTGTGAAGCTTAAAACACTGAATGCAGCAGAATTTATATATTAATATCAAAGTTCTACCTTTCCACACACTGTATATTTGAGTGCTTGTGGGACTGACGAACAAAGGCGCCTCGCCTCACTGAATTTTCGAGGAAAAAAAGAATCCATAATGCAAAACAAGATTTCAAGTATGCAGTTTGATGTGTGACCTCGAAGAGTCGTTCTCCCAAAGATTTTAGATGGCACTTGTCAGAGTACGAGTCTTTTGTAGTCTGCGCTAACGGGCTCGGACGGCGACAATGGACATGACAAATAGAAAAGAGAGAGAATGTTTGACGGGTTTTAATCTACTCCTAACTGGGACGACAAGAGATAAATGAAATATACTCAAGCATGCATCCGTCCATTATCTATACCGCTTATCCTTTGAGGGTCGTGGGGTGAGCTGGAGCTTATCCCAGCCAACATAAAGAGACAAACAACCATTCACACTCACATTCACATTCACACGAGTCTTCAATTAACCTTACCCCAATCTGCATGTCTTTGTCAGAAAGCCGGAGAAGCCAGAGAAAACCAACACACTGGGAGTGTATGTAAACTCCACACAGAAAGACTGCACTCACATAAATAAATAATTGTGCAAAGGTACACCACACACACACACACACACACACACACACACACACACACACACACACACACACACACACACACACACACACACACACACACACACACAATATTGTGTCCAAGCACTGATCAAACTCCTCAGTGTGGACTCTGCAGTGTTATCAGACAGGACACATGGAGAGTGTATGACTGTTTGCAGAGGCGCGTGGTGAAAAGAGCCCTGATCCAACATTGTCTGAGCTTCCATTCCACTGCGGGGTGTTATAATAAAAAAAATAAGTGACTGGAATATGGATGAGTGGGATCCTGTCGTGATTAAAATGTGCTAAAGCCAGTGCCTTTGTGCTGCACTCCAAGGTGTGTGTGTGAGAGGCAGATGAGCGATTGAGAAAGTAGGGCAGAGAAGAGTAAAGTAGACAACAAGGTGGAGCTGCGTACTGATACTTTGCCGGCCTGAGCCTGCACACGAGTTGCCCTCAGGCGCTGGCTCCCATCAGATTATTTTAACCCGATTCGCAATGCAGCATGGTAAAGCCTGATCTTCAGCTCTGTGTGTGTGTGTGTGTGTGTGTGTGTGTGTGTGTGTGTGTGTGTGTGTGTGTGTGTGTGTGTGTGTGTGTGTGTGTGTGTGTGTGTGTGTGTGTGTGTGTGTGTGTGTGAAGCAAAGCATGCTCAGGTTCTGTTGTCTTTTCCTCAAGTTAAGCATATCACGGTTGTATGGATTCCTAGAAGACATAAACGCTGACACAGTTTTCCTCCTTCTATCTCTTTCAGGAAACCTCGTCCCGCTGTGATCGAGCCTTCGGAGAAATGAGCTGCCAATGTAAGTCTCGACCTCAGCACTGCACTTGCTTTTAAACTAATTAACAAAGCAAAATGAGCACAAACACTCATAAACAGAGTCGTAGCCTTGAACGCGTCACCTTTAACCCCCTCGCTAACCGTCAGGGGGCGGGACTCACTGCTGACATCATCTATCAGAAGCTAATTGCTATTCCCTGCAAACCCACTGACGGGACATCAAAGCATGAGTCACAGATTCAAATTTCAAACACAAACCTTTCCCTCTGCATTATGCTACCGAGTTGCCACTTTGGGGTTTTAGTTTGTCATCCCACGCACAAGGAAGGCTCGAGGTGTTATCAATAATGGATGAGGATGTGAGACTTTACAGCTTTTTTTCCCCCCAGAAGCTTCAGTGCTTGCGTTGAAAAACCTGGCAGGACCTGGCTCTCTGTACACCTGGAAACTGGTTGTTGGAGCTTTCCCTCTCCAGGCAGTGTAGTCGGTCAGAGCCGCTTACAGCAAAGATGAGAATCTGCAGGTCTCAGTGAATACGTGCGGATAAGAATGTGAGATGTTGGGAACAAGTTGACAGGAAAATGTTCTATAGTTTATTCATTTTAATGTGAAGTGACATTCATAGGAAACTCCTGGGGGAAAACTTTCATATAGGTGCTGCATCAATAATCAAACTAAAGGCATGAATCTGCACAAGTGGAATTGAGCAGTGTTTAGATCTACACCAGAGATCCTCGTCAGGCTTTGTCGAATCGTCATCGGAAGCAGAACAAGCAATTAAAAGCATAGACACAAACACATTCATCACTCAGGAATCTGCATGACAGGGAGTCAGTCTGCTCAAAGCAGAGTTGGACAGTTACTGTCTCATGGGGGACAGAGCAGAGCAGAACGATTTCCCTGGAACTTTATGTAGATCCTGATCCCTGCGGTGGAAATGTACACAGCTCCTGCAGAGGTTCCTCCTTCCTCGGGAGAGGGTTCCTGTGGTTGAAAAGCAGCTTGAAATATCTCAATCAAATATAGTCAAATATATTTTATACATCACATTAATCATCCCAAAAATGTATTCAGTATACATTAGTAAAAGTCCATACATAAATGATAAAACATTAATATATTAGGTTTTAAATTTGAATCCAGGCAAGTTCAGCCCAACAGTTGAGCAGAATTGAGACAATTTTAACCCCAAAAAATCAAAAAAGGAATAGAATGAAGGAAAGGAATGAAGGAAGGAAGGCTGGATGCACAATGCTGTGTAGAGATGGGATGGGGCCAGCACCGATGAACCGTAAATACACATCACTGACACGTCATCATTTCCTGCAGCAGCTGGAAACACACTAATGAAACTGAACCACAAAAGAAAAGTTTGTTGCTGTAAAACCAAAACAAGTCACTGAAATTATAACATCATAAATTGCACATTGTGTGGATCATGTGTTTGTTATGAGAGTGTACAGCATCCCTGAAGGGTCACAGTGAGGTTGTACTCACTTTTGCATTTCCTTGCAATACTTTTGAAATACTTTATACTGAAATATACGTTATTTTGCAACACCCTTGCGTTACTTACAATACAGGACGACGGCACAGATACAGTTGTCTGCGCACTATAATGCAATGAAATATCACCTATAATGACATGAAGATGTTGCGTAATGGGAATGGGCAACATAAAGCAAATGTATGACATGGTAAAGCTAAAGTAATCCTCGTCTGTGACCTTTCTGGGGCTTCATAGGAGTGAATGTTGTGTTTGATGGGGTTCTACAAGTTGCACAAATAACATCAACATCCTCATGAACATGATCTGCCTCTTCAGTTCGGCTTGAGAAGGTTTTTATTTGGCTGCTTCTCCGATCTGTCATTGGAATGGAGCTGTAAACCTGTGCACTTAGTACTGAACCAGATTCAATGTAAGGATTACACCCACACATGAGCAAACCTCACATACAATGTCAAAGCCACTGTCCTGCATCCCTTCACACACACACACACACACACACACACACACACACACACACACACACACACACACACACACACACACACACACACACACACACAGACACCTACACAGTGTAGTTTCCTCAAATATTAACAGCTGCCACACGTCCTATATCACATGAGAACACGTGCACTCGGAGATACATGCATTAGCATACGCATATACTTGTTGGCATTCACACACATGCACACACAGACACCTCGGCAGACCCACACACATACACACATATCGCCAGTTCTCTGCAGGAACAGGGGGTCCTGCCAGCCGTGCTGCTGTGGTTAGAAGATAACAGAACGCTCCAATCACAGGTCTCCGCTCACTCCTTCCCATTAGACCCCAGATGGGAGTCTCCATAGCATGGAGCATGAGAGGGTGTAGCTGACATCACACTCACTATAGGCCATGCACGAGGTGTTAGGACTGGATCTGGAGGTTGCAGTCACAGTAGCCGTGCACAAAAGGTGCACATGATAACAAATTAATCATACAACTCTCACTGTGGTGGAGTCATGCTCTCGTCTTTGAGGAGGTGAGACGTGCTCGTTTGCCGGGGGATGATCAAATCGATAGGTAGCTTCACACAGGAAAGGCAGAATGGATTCGACCGCGTTGCTGAAACACTATGATCAAAGCTGAGCTCGCGGTGTGAATGAGAATGTCGGGAGCAGAGCGGGGCTGCAAAGGACAGCTGTGATTGATGCATAACTGTCTCTAGCTGTCTGCACACAAACACAAGGAGGCTGTGGCAATTTCACTGAATCACAGTGTCGAACTTCTTTTGTCTCTTCTCTCATCTCTCAACACACGTGCATTTTGCTCGGACTGAACACTTGCAAGTGCTCATTCTGTGCTATTTAAAAAGCCTTTGTGTGTGCAGACAGTAAGAAACAGGCATTCCAATGTTTTTCAGTACGACCAGGACAGTGTCACAATCTCTTACTGTCCTACACATTGAATATACTGTATCCTGGGAATCACTTTTTAATAAAACCATTTACTGCTGCCTCTAATTAAGTAAAGATGTTTTATTTCAGATATGTTTGGAGTCGTGCAGTAACACACTACGTTCGTTTTCCAAAATAAGGTTTTAAGTAGGTTAAAAATGTATATCTACTGAATATATCAAATGTTTGGGATTTTAGTTGATTTATGCAAACATAAAGTAAAGATCTTGTTTTACTTCAAATAATCTGAGGGCAGCTCGACACAAATCAGAAATCCACCACATTATTCTCACGGTTTACAAAATAGGGTTGCAAATATGTATCCACTGAATATATCCCAAAAAATGATTATTGATATAAACTGAATTCAGTTTATTTGCTATTACTTCGTGGCTTTACAAAACTTTCTGTCTGTCTTTCTTTCTTTTTGTCTGTCTATCATCTATCTATCTTTGTAACTATGTATTTACCTATCTATCTATTTAATTAACTATCAATCGTATCGGTCGATCGAGCGTATCTGTCTGTCTGTTGTATCTGTCAATCCATCCATCCATCATATCCATCTATCTATCTATCTATCTATCTATCTATCTATCTATCTATCTATCTATCTATCTATCTATCTATCTATCTATCTATCATGTCCGTCTATCTATATCCATCTTTCCATTCATCCATGTATCCATCAAATAAAAGGGTGATAACAGCCACCTGAACATACTGGTAGGTTTAATAGGTCCCTACAGCCCATATGTATGGGACAGATGTGTGTTGATAACAGTCAGATCGGGTGCACCTTAATTTGCTCCGTGCAAACATATTTAATATGAGGCATGACCCATCCTTTTTTCCCCCATTCCTCCTGCCTTTTGTTATTTATGATGCCTAAAAAGCATAGATGAACAGCTGGTTTCCCCAAGAGACGAGACGTGCTGCTACCTCTGAAATCTGTGTATTTTTAGTTGAGTCACTGCAGAGAAAACATTTGTTAGATGGATATGTTCTAATATGTGTGAGGATAAACTCGCTCGCAAGCACACGTATAACGTATAATAAAAATCGAATTAATGTCACTCCTTGTTACTTTGTCAAGGTCAACATCGTCTCTCACTGCGAAGTAATTTTCAGCAGAGCTGCACGTTACCTGCTCCAGTGCAGTTTAACAAGGTGATGAGCCTCAGTGGTGATATTCAAAGCACAGTCGGAGGGAAAGTTTATAGGAGACTGTTGATAAAGTAATGAAAATGCCTCTTAATGTACAAATCACACAGCAGAGTAACACACCTTTATTTCATTGTTTACAGCTGTTCGGTGTTGGCTTGTAAATCCAGATATTGTTAGTTATTCCTTTGCTTAAAAATGTGAATTACATTTTCCTCTTTTTTCTTTCCATGGTGCAAAACCCTTTTTAACTGCCTCCTGTTAAACTTCTCTCGGGGAACATGTCCATGGGTTCTAAAACATGATTAGAGCCATTTCACCTTCCCAAAAAACAGGAACAGGGCATGTTTTATATCATGACACTGTACTTTGCTTGATTTGGTGCTACGAGAAGGAGTTGAGAGAGAAAGAAGTGGGGCAAGAAATTCTCTAGAAGTCATAGATGAACTCGTAAAGATGATTAAGACTATTTGAGCTCAGGACGCGCTGCAACCTTCACTGTGAAATGACCCAGAAGTATATGGCAGTGACAGCCATGATAAGAGCTGGTCCACTTCTCTAGACACATAAGGAAAGGTGCTTCAATGCTTCCTTTCTTGTCTCCAGTGGCATCGGGGACACTGGACCACTTTTTTTAAAAGGAAAGGAGAAAATGCTGTCTTATCAATTCACTGTGGACAATTACATTTAAAGCAACCCATGTCAATAACGTCTGTCATCAAATATTGACATCGTGTAAGTGCCTAGTGTAAGTCTTCCTATAATCCTTTTAATTCTCCTTTACATCTTATGTCCATGACCGTATTCAACTGCAGTCTTTTGTTTACCTCGAAGGAGCAACCAGGCTTTCTTAAAGTAACTTAGAAATGGTTTCTCAAGCTCTCAAGCCTCAATTCTGTGAGTTTCTGTGACATTTTATTTCAAACCATAGACTGCGTATAAAGATGGACAATATGACAGCTCCTCAAAAGTGAATATGAAGCACCTCGATCGCCACCTGGTGGCTGGCTGCCGTGTAGGTCAGAAATCTTGCCTCCTCAGTGTTTAGGATTTTTCTTAGCAGGCCGGCGATCACGGCGAAACGATCACATTTATTTAGTTATTAATCAATGATGTCGGATCATGAATCGGGATCGTTCCAGTCACTTTAACCCTGATGTCCTGGCTGTGCACCTCACATCTCCCGTTGTGTGTAGCAGGTGAATTGCCTGCGCGCAAAATGTTGTTTCAATGAGTTCAAATATGTGTCTCATAAACTCTAGAGCGAGTCAAATAAACTCAAAATAAACTTCAGTACTGTTCAGATCCTAATAACTTGTGATGAGTGTTTATTGTTAACATGTAAAGTGAGCGCAGGTCAGCAGGGGAGTGAGGAGGGAGGACATAGCAGGGTGACACAGCACAGTGCAATGATACCAGATTCATAATGTGCGTCTGCCCTGATCCTGAAGAAGCAGCGGCAATAATTCTGTAGTGGCGGGTCGTAGGGGAAACCCTGCTCCTCCATCTTAGTGGATGGGACTTGGACCAAACTAAAAGGTCAAAGAACACATCAAATTATTTTTTCTCGAAGATGGTTTCTGTCAGTTTAGGTAGTTCTAATCACACTGATATAAATGCTAATTGTTATTTGATGCTTAAAACGGGGTGAATCGTTATGGTTGACAGCTGAAGATGGCAGCGTTCAATATCCAGGATATTTTAGCTTCATTTCTGGACAGTGGGAGGAAATGGAGGCTCGTCGTCCATCAACAGCCTACTTACGTATCCAGCTGGCACAGAGCTACAGCCGAGTAGTGTCTCTGTGTCTTTGACTTGCTCGACACTCCGCTTTGTTCATCAGCCACCAGTTTACTTTGACTCTCAGCTGGACAGAAAACATTCCACTCGTCTGAGCACGTTTTCTGGAAATGG
Source organism: Hippoglossus stenolepis (assembly GCF_022539355.2). Lineage (NCBI taxonomy): Eukaryota > Metazoa > Chordata > Actinopteri > Pleuronectiformes > Pleuronectidae > Hippoglossus > Hippoglossus stenolepis. The sequence continues at coordinate 19,880,755 of NC_061485.1, forward strand.
ATTCATGTGGCTTTGGTCCAACAAACACTCAGCCACAGCCTGTGTGGGGCCAGAAAATCATGTTGTTATCACAACCTGCTCGAAGAGGACGTTCTCCTTCTCCAGGATGTGTTGTGCTCAGACACAAAGAGGATTCTTTTCTAATGCATGTTGCACACACAGGGGCATGTTGTGTGATACATCCATGTGACTTTATCACATATTCTGAGGGCTGTGGATCCCGTCTTCTAAATGTCAGAGCTCTGTGTGATATAAAAGGGAGGACGGACCCTCTCCACCCATCCTGCTGGCTTTATGACTGTTGTCAGGACAACGGCTCATCCCTGGGCAGTTGACGGGTTGATAGGTTGAAAGATGGCCATTAGGGTATTATTGTGATGTCACATGGCGATTGAGTGGCACGGATGCAGCGTTGACCCACTTGGCATCCAGAGGGTACAAATGTCCCCCTCTCGTCACGTGACCACCCTGCGCATCTCGACAGGAAGTGACTTTTCACCCTTTCCGTCCATAGCAGGAAATCTCATTGCACCACATCTTCCTCCGCGGGGATCAAGGCTGCGTGGATGTGTTAGATTTAACTATGGCTATTGTGTGTCAGGCCAAGGGCATTTTGAAGTGGGTGAGGGTTTAGGGCTTATCCTGGTGGGATTTATAGCTGTGCTGTCGTTGATCATGACAGACTGTGGGTGACTGTTCGTAGCTCGCACACATGGAGGCAGCTTTCATCAAAGCTTTCAGGTCTTGCAAAGTTTTACACTCAACATATCTAACCTCTTCTTCCCCCTTATTTCAACAATGTCTTGCATTCTGGTTCACCTCAAATTTTAGGCAACATCCATGCTGCTAAGTGTTCGTCTGAAAATGGCGTTCAACAGGCAACAACAGTGTCCACACAAGCGTTTTGGCTCTGTATCAGTTTTAATCCCTGTCCATACTAACACGCCTGAAAACGCATATCACGTGACCACTCACATACACTGGGCACGCGTGTGTCAGTGAGGGCATTCCTGTCCTGCTGGACACGGGAATTGTCTCAGATTGCTCGAATAATAGCTTGTGAGGAGCCTGATGAATCTGCGAAGGTGACATCGTGACCGACGAAGAGACCCAATCAGCAAGCGCTCATCGTTTCTGCGAGTCCAGACTAAAACACAGCCCTGGTGTTTTTAAACTAAAAAGGGGCCAGCAGCGTCTCCAAATGTCTACGTCCTAGCCTCTCTAAAAATCAGGAGAAGCATGGATGCCAGACGTACCTCCAACAGAGTCGATGAATTTTCAAATGGAAACGTAGTCATATTGATGTAGCCTTCAAAGTGGCTCCCTGCTGTGTGTGCGAGAGTGTGTCTGAATGGTGTCCTTGCATTCAAGCTCCTTAATATATGTGCATTCATAAAAATGGGTTAGCGTCTGTGTGTGCATATGTGCACGCCTCTGTGTCTGTTTGCATTAGTCCTTCTGATTTGCCCTAAGTCTAGAGACAGAGGCCACAGCTGTAGCCCACAACCCTCTCCCTCCCTCCCTCCCTGCCTCGCCCTGTGCTTCACTGCACCCAGCCAGAGACACCCACCCCGTGTCCCTCCCAGCTATAAAAAAAACACACTCTCAAATTAAGTTGCAGTAGACCACGTCTGCCCACAATGTCTTCAGCTTAAAACTGGTGATATTAGTATATAGTTCAGTGTATGATCCTTTCTAACGTGACCCTAATTCAATAAGATAACCCACTACTCTTGCCTCCTGCATATTTATTATTTATTGAGTACACTTTTGCTGAGTACATATGTTTTTTTTCTCAGCAAATCAAGTTGGTATCCTCCAAAGTTAAAAGACATTTTTAAATTCTTTCTTGGTTCCTCTCTCTCTCTCTCTCTCTCTCTCTCTCTCTCTGCAGCAGCTCAGCAAAAAAACACTGTGGAAACACAAAGAGACTTTTCATCCTCAGAAGCCTTAGAAGTAACCTTGGAAGAATTCCACTTGATTTCGCCATATCTTGCACGGCTGAAGCAACTTATTAGCTTCTACTGAACAGCATGTCAATGTGTGGGTGCAGAGAACAAAGACTGGATTTTGTGACCAATCTCTTACACTGAAGTCAGACATGCACTGAACTCTGGACCTTTTCCTAAAAGTTTTCAGACGGCCTGTATATGAGAACGCAAATCTCTGAGTCAGTTAATCCAGACATGTTCTGGAACTGTTCCCGCTAGCCCCCAAGTAAAATGTCAGAGTGAGCCCATGTGAGAATACAGCAGGTAAATGTACAGAAAAATTCAAGCACATGGCATGTTGATGGTGTTTCTAACACGTGACGAACGCAAAAATGGAAGAAAACAAGTATCTCAGGATGAAGTAGAGGAGTCATTCACGTAGAAGTTGTCACCTTGAAAAGACAATAAGATTCAAGAGCCTTTGGCGATGAGGGCCGACATCAATGTGCTGTAAACAAAAACACGTGATTTCCTCAGCAGAATTTATACATCATGTCCTGCCTCCTGCATGCTCTACCGAGATGCCTCCCGTTGCCTGAATGTTCTGGAGATTTTTCTGTTGTTACTAATGTTTGACCCCGGCTGTCACCTGCTGTGTTCTTCATATGTGAAAGGTAAACTCAAAATGTCCAAACCTAAGTTTAAGGACGTTGTCTGAAAATGGCTCAATATGGTATTAAGGGATCAGCAGCCAGTACATGAGGAATCATCACAAAGAAAATAAACATATAGACACGTGAGTGTTGTATTAAGACAGACACAGTCAGATCTGAAATTATCCTTTAATGTTTTATCGCGATCTCTTTTTAAATAGCTGTGCTTGTCGCTAGTTCATTTGAAGCGATTCTTTTCTTTGTGACTCTTCCTCTGTTTATTATTACTTGTAGTTGTCTTCACACTTCCAGGCAGGTTGTCCCAGCAGAATCACAAAGGGACACAGACAAGGTCAGAGTGGAGGGAGTGGATGGGTTATATTGGAACATGGCCACCATAACTGCCGCCGACCACAGTAGCTGTGGTTTATACCAATGTATTGTTTTGGGCTTTGGACCTGAACCATAGAGCAAATATTTACAGAGCAATTCTGTGTTTGTGGACTGTGTGGATTATAAAGTCAATGGAGAAACCACTCAAATCAACACTATAGTTTACATGCAAACCAGGATAGGTTATCTCATCAAGGAGCTGCAGGCAGCACCTCAGTGCTTTATTACACTCAGAAAAATGTTACTTTATCCACATAAATGTGAGGTTGAGCTTGTTTGGACAATTTTCTGGGTTATTTATTGGGAGTTGGATAGTTTTTTGTAACCCAGCTGCTGGCGTAGCAGTTAAGCTCTTGTGACGTATTTCATCAAAAATCTGAAATATTTGTATCTTTTTTATTTTTTATTTTTTTGCATCCGAAACGAATCTCCTCACACCGGCTGCTTCAGACATTCTGCTGAGTTTTTACTAGGAGACTGGCCAGAAACTCTGCAGAAAGTCTGCAGACCCTCACTTGGACAGTTGCGGGTTGTCAATTAACCAAAGGGTTGGTTTTCAATTCCCGCCTCCTTCAGTCTGTATGCCGAAGTGTCCTTGGGCAAGACACTGAACCCCAGATTGCCCCTGACAGATGTGACGTGTAAATGATGTGTGATAGAATAGATGAATGAGACTTGTAGAGTAAAGATTTTTTAATAAGAAACTTGTGGAATAACCTATTTATGAAGTAGAATGAACCCCAAATTCAAGTTAGTATGAACCAACATTTGTGTAGAATATTTAACATTTTACTGGATTAAAAGAACAACACATCCTGTTGTGTAGGATTAACCCAGTGTGCCGTTGGTCTAAGAGTGATTTACGATGTAGTTGAAAAACTACACACATTGTTTTTACTTGACAGCAACAATGTATTTAAAGACCTGAACTACATACAAATGTGACATTTAATTGACCTCTTGCCTTTTCGCTTGCCCCCCCTGCAGGCTTATTAGATGTTAGCAACAGTGAAAGAAGAATAACTATAAGCTCAGTTGCTCAGTGTTTTTAAAGAGGAAAGATGCTTGTCTCCCACAAGTTTCCTAACACGTTTTGTGAGAGTCAGTTCTGCAAATTCATAAATAACCTCTACACTGTAGCAACAAGACAGAGCCGCTCTTTTAAATGTGAAACACTCGTAACACTCTCAACATCTCCAGGTGGCACATTTAGCTGGGTTTTTCCTCATCCTAAGAAAACACCAACAACACCATACTCCTTTAATGTACCAACTTCAAAGCCAGAAATAGTTAGGAGGACATGGAAAGTTCCCGTGCCATAATAGGTAGTGAAGTGGTGCCACTGTCTTCCACTGAATTCTTTCTGGCTCGCAGTCTTCAGAGATGGGCTAAAATGAGTGGGTCATCTATCACAACAGAGGGGAGAGTGGTAAATTTATAGCTTTGAAAATAGGCCACGGCACAGCACTGATGGAATAGATAGAGTGTAATTAGGACAAGGTTAGCCTGCTTCACACGCACACGCACCCACGCACACGTACGCCATTTATTATTAATTACATGACACACATACATATAAGGCCGTGTGTGTGTGTGTGTGTGTGTGTGTGTGTGTGTGTGTGTGTGTGTGTGTGTGTGTGTGTGTGTGTGTGTGTGTGTGTGTGTGTGTGTGCGTGTGCGTGTGCGTGTGCTCGCTCGCAAACACTCAGAGGCGTTCAGTGACTGACAAATTATTCAATTACTTCTCACTTGAAGGAACGAAGCACCATAACTTGAATCAAAGCAAAAGGAATGTCTCATTTCTCAAGTAGTCCGAGACAGTTATTATCTGACACACACATACGCCTGACATATTCACACTCATTTATAGCTCACACTTCTCTCCGGGATAAACACATGCAAAGAACACTGCTAACTGACACACATCTCCTCCTCCGCTATTGTCTGATTACCTCGAATCAACCACAAAAATTGGCTCGTTTCCTTTTCATATCACTCTTTTTATTCTTCCTCCTCCGTGCAGCCTTTCTTGCCGCTCCCCGTCCCTCGTCTCACTCTGCCTCTTTATACTTCCTCTCCATCTCCCCAGTTTACGGCACATTTACTAATTTTCACACCTTCTCGTTCCCTTTACATTGCTTTCATTTCCACTGCCGTCAAAAGCCACACCTTTCTCCCCACAGCTTTTCCTTCACCTTCTCCTGTCCCTTCCTCATCACCAGCAGCCTGTGAGCGCTCGTCTGTCTTGTTACATGTAACACACACCGCCTGTGGATGCACACACACACACACACACACACACACACACACACACACACACACACACACACACACACACACACACACACACACACACACACACACACACACACACATAACTGCCCCCTGTCTTCCCGGGCATCGCTGTAAGCCTGTATGGAGCAGATGGGCTCAGGGCTGAATGACTGAGCTGTGCTCTGACAAACCGCCTGTGTTGCTCAGATGAGAGGATGATGTCCTTTGCACAGCCTCTAATCTAAATCTGGCCGCCCAAGGGCTTGTCAATCTACAAACTGGACACTAGTTGAAAAATCTGGCCACTCACAAGTTATGACATCGACCAAACAGAGACATTTCAATCAGTTTTACTATTTCCAATGTGGCTTAGTTTGGAAAGAAGAAATTCTCACTTTCAGTTTCAATTAGGAACAATTTCATGCCAGGAGATATGTGAATCGTGCAAATGGAACGGATGAAATCTGTTTTAACTGCTTGTCAGATTGACAGATGGGAGTTTACTGAAGGGAAATAGAGGAAAGGCTCAGGGTTGACATGAAGATTCTTGTTATGGTTCAACTGGTTTAGGTTTTTTAAATCAAAATTGATCCAAGTATTTTAAACTTTTATTTTGATGGGCTATTTAACAACTTTTTTTTATGCCATCCAAGCATTTTCAGCCCAAAACATTGGGACAGCTAATTTTTTCATCTCTACCCCATTATTCATCTCATGGTCAGACTTCTTGTAGGAAAAGGCCCGACATAGAACCACTGTACTAAAACTATAGGTGATATAAATAAGTTAAAACTAGCTCTGCCATAACTTGCCACAATGGTAAAAATCTGCTTATTCAGTAATGCATCAGTATAAACAATCTAATAATGTCATAGTTAATTTTATCTCACTTGGACGGGACATTTTTCTGCAGAAAAATTGCTTTTACTTTTAATATATTTGAAGTGATTATGTTCAAATTTGTATTTACAGTGTATTTTACATTTACTTTACATTTTATGAATCCTAACCCTAAACAAAGGATCTGAATACCGTCACTCCCTGATTTATGAACATCATTAGAAAAGATACTGAGTGCTATCGAGACAAATAGTGTCAGATATGACCTTTTTACTTTTGGTCTTTATTGAAGCATTATTTGACATTCACACATTCCTCTTCATCACATCTCCAATGGTCTGTCATGATCTACGAATGATTATTGATTCTGTTAATTCTGACGTGTATTCCCAGTATTCCCATAACCTCCCTACTTGCTGTATGAAAACATCAAAAAATTATGGAACTTGGCAGCTACACACTCCAACTTGTATTGACCGTGATCGCCCTCTTCTGGTTGGTATTATAAACTGCCTGTGGCTCTCAGGTTGTGGTTGCTTAGGGAATGAGTATAAGGTCATGAATTGGACATGGATCCAAACGCCCCTTTCCCCACTGAAGGAGCAGATGGCAGCTCCCCCCGGTGCACGAGGCAGGGAGATGCAGCCACCAGACGATCCAAGCAGGGTGTACAAACACACACAAACAGACACATTCATGGAGTTGTGTGCACTTATTTGTATTTTGAAATGTGTATTATCTCTGAGTGCTGCACACACACACGCACACACACACTTTTCTACTTTAATGAAGGCAGAAGCTTGACCTAAATCCTTTTCTCTCTCTTCTCCCTGAGGGTCAATGCCTCTCGACCTCTATTAACATTACATTGTAGTGCTACTGTATGAGGATTACTACTGTAGGTGCTGACACCAGTGGTTATACATGACGCATAAACATTAGCAGCTGTAGGAGGGATTTTCACACTGCTCCTTTTACCCTGTGTAACATAAACCATATTAACCTGCAGGGACTTCCAGGCATGTTGATTCATCCTGGTGTGTTCAAGTCGCCATGTTGTTCAACCACGACTGAATATAACCATTTTCCAAAAGGAGCTGGGTCCAGTGGACACATTGAATTTAGACATTTTTACATTATTTGACAAAGGGATCAATAAACCAATGAATAGAACAAGCTTTGTTTTCATTACATGTCAGTGAAATTATGAACACCTTACAACTTTATATTCTAATATTTTGTGTTAAATAACCTACAGTTAACTAGAATTTCATTATCGATTAATAATTTTTAAAAAAGACAAAAAAATATATATTTTATTGGGTTGTTTGTTTTGCTTCAAAAAGTTATTTTGACCTTGGCCATTTGTAGGTCTTATTCTATAAAGGAAAATACTATTTCTTCTACCTATATATTACTTGTGTTTTCAAATTTTACAGTATAATCATCTTCAATTACAGATCATTAACATAAAATGCTCAAATGTGAATTCTGAACGTGGTAAAATGTTTTCCATGTATGACTGGCAGCGTAAAAGTTTACGATCCCGCCGCCGTTAATAATGCCTCTATCACTGTCATTTGGAGTTGCGATGGCTGACACATTGAGGAGGGTATGCTAAGCTCAGCTGAGTGGCGTGTCACGGCGGGATATGAGGCAGTTAGCTAATGTGGTGTAAAAGGATTTAGAGGATTTGACCCTATCAGCGGAGATGGCACTCAGAGAGGCTCTGTTAATGACACTAAATGAGTCTGTGCCTGCAGCATGCTGATGATGGGAACATGAAAGCCAGGCTTATAAATTATATGGAGTTTTTTTTTTTGATTCACCTAATTGCTAGAAGTGTGTAAAAGTAATGGGATGTGTGCAGACATTATGTAAAGGCAAGGTAACACAATACAGTTCAGTTCCTCCTCTGAAACAGCGAATCACAATCAGGTCACACCGGCCTGCAAGTGAAGTGGAATCTTAAAAGTGAGCTGCTTCCTGTCACTGTAATAATTCTCCCCTTTTCTACTGGTTTTAGCTCAATGAAGGGGAGAAGATATATGCATTTTTTCAGAAAACATCCTTCCTACAGAGTTTGACAAAGAAATTATGATATATATATATTACTTTATAAACTCAAATTGCCCTTTTGCTGCACTGCAAAGCAGATTTACATTTGTTTCCTTGAGACAGGACATGGCATTTTCCTATTTGATTTTTAATATTAAAGAATGGGACAGTGGTCGAAAGTAGTTGCTACTACTGTCCCCTAGTTGCAGCTTTGGTTGTTGCATAGCATTTTGCAACTAGAGGATATGCCCGCAAATTTGGTCTGTGGTTGTGTACGGCTGCTTCCAATACATGTATATTAATTTTCATTAATTCGTTGTCCTACTCATCTAATTTCCTCTGGAAAATGAAGATAAAATGTACTTGGGGATGAGTGGGCGCCCCGCATACAGAGGTGTTAGTTCCGACTTATAACTTTTCTGCATGTCTTTCCCCGTTCTCTCTCCATCTTTCACAGGTGTGAATCACACCTAAATGCTGTCCTGCCACAGTGGCCAAAGATATCTACAGAAAAGCTTTAATTTACTTCATGGAAATCTGCAGAAATCCGCTCAACAATATATGATATATTAATATATTTTCATTCCAATCAGAATCTTATGTTGTGCGTTGTATTAATTATCAACCATAGAGAGGATAGGTTAGTGTGTACTGTATTAAATATGTAAGAAACTGTATTAGGTATTTGAATTATGAAAACTGATAATGTCAGAGAGCTGCCAGGGTTCTTCTAGCCTCCAACAGCTGCCAAAACTAATAAGAAATTCAGGGAACATTTAAATAGCAAGAAAATCATTAATATCCTCTAAAGTCTCCCTGGTTATAGTCCACAAGCTGCTGCAGTAAAATAAAAGATTAATTTGTGGAGTTTCAGATAATATTTTGTCCCAAACCCGTTAAAATGTAACTATACCAACAAAGAAAAAGAAGCAAACTGAGACTGACTTTCAACAATGACGTGCGTCCTGAAGAGGAGGGCTCCTTTAGTCCAGCAGGAATGAGGAGAAGTTATCATAAATTGAATAAAATAATATAAAATAAAATAAACCTCTTAAACCAGAACACTGAATAATAATAAGAGTTTGTTTTGCTGAACATATAAATGTCTCCCTTCTCTGATAAGAGGCCTAAATCAGTTGTTTCTGTCTGTTTGAATGGCGGTTCCCTGATTTTCTTTTACAGACAGATACATTTTTCAATGAATTAATTCCATAAAAGCCGGTATCCATCTTTGCTTTACCTTTACATAATATTCCCCTCCCATTGTCATCCATCGTGCCATCCTCACAGCCCTGCCTGCCAGGGCATTAGCACAGCTTTACTACAGAGGACAAGGAAAACTGTAGCTGCCAACTCCCGCCGCCCACTACCTGCTGGTCAAATCCTTTTCACTGGTCTCACTGTGACAGTCTGCGTGGCATCCTTGGCTCGCCATGTAAAGATAGGGCCGGAGCTCAGTGACCAGTGCCAGCGGATCCCCACCGGAGATGGGAACAGGAGAGAGAGGGAACAGAGGAGCAGGAGGAGAGAAACTGAAACAGATGGATTATTGGGCAGAGACAGAGTGCGACAGGCTGAAAGAAAGGGATCTCCCAAAAATGTGACTGTTTTGTGTGACAGCTAACCTGTAGAATATGCAGGGAGGCAGCGGGTATGTTGTTTGGATTATTTTGCTGGCACATAATTCAATGTAAAATGCTGCGAGTGTATTTTTGCACATTAATGAAAATGTTTGGACAGTGATTAATTCTTCTACTTCTGACGTCCTTTTTCTGAATATAATTAAAAAAAAGATGAGATACTTGTTGACTGGCTGCTGTGAAGCTCCACATTGCTGTGGAGGTGTCTGGAGTTACAGATGACTGCGAGCAATTGTTCTTTTACGCATGATATGTGCCCTCTCACATTAGCTGTAGCTTGTCTTTCTTCCACATGTTGTTTATCTATTCATTTGCAGCAGCGTAACAGATGTTTGCTGTGGGAGGCAGTGGAAATCTGGCTCATTCACTGTCCACAGTGTTTCCCCCACAGCCCCACAGCTCGCCGGTTTGTTGTCTGGTCTGGCACATCAGTGGGCGTGATTGTGTTGCTGAGCTGAGAGGCGCTATTGAGTGTCTACTTTAACGAATTCAGAGCCTCTTCTCTCTTTTTCATGCCGTATTTTCCTGTCCTGTTTTTGTCTCTGTTTTCTAGGAGTAACGCTCAAGCTCATCAGTCAACTCTTCTTGGCCTGGGGGTCTTCTAGAGGGTCGGGCCTCCTCACCACCATGAAAGGGTTGGGAACCAACCGTAACAGACACCTGTCTGAATCCCGTGATCCCTCCTCAGGCCACCCAGAGGCCCTCTACCCTCACAAGACGAGCACCCTGCCACGCAGCCCTTACCTGCTGAGCCCCTCAATGGACCACTATGGCACCATGGACCCCCACCTCTACCCTTCAGCCAACCCAGACTCTTATCCACAAGACTGCATGCTGCCCCTCAACAACCAGCTGTCAAACAGCAGTACCTTCCCCAGGATTCATTACAACTCCTACGACCAGTCAGACTTCTCCCCACCTGGGGACTGTATTGGGGGGATAAGTACAGGGACCATGGGGCCATCCATGTCTATGGGCATGGGAACAAGCATGGGCATGGCAGGGTTGAGTGGACGAACACCTATGATAACGAGTGGCTCAGCAACTATATCACATCATATGACCAAGAGCCAGGCACCCCCCAGTCTGCTGGAGTTTGACAAGCAGCTATCTGCAGGGCATGATGGATTCAGCACATTGCAGTTCCATCGGTCGTCTGCTGTTGCTGCTGCAAAGCAGCGCACAGACAGTCCTGGTCGCATTCGTTACATGCTGCACTCAGTGCAGAAGCTCTTTGCAAAGTCCCAGTCACTGGAAAGCCAGAACATGAAAGGAAATATCAATGGACGCTCCACCGGCAGCGGTGGAGGCTCGTCAAGCACTGAGGACGGAGGGAAACAGAGTCGCAGATCCAAAAGTAAAGATCGGGGTACAAAATCAGAGGCGACTGCCAAGAGACGGCCACGCTCCAACATGTCGGGTTACTGGAGCTCAGATGATTTGGACAGCAGTGATCTGAGCAGCTACCACAACACCATGGCCATGATGACTCTAGGGCGTCCAAGTGGCCACGAGAGCCAGAGCAGGTACATCCACAGCGGCTACAACACCATCAGCTCCTCCAAAAGCAGCAATGAGATGAAGTATCAGGGACCTCCTGGGCCTGGGGGTGGAGGAGGTGGAGGACAAGGTAGAACAGGTGCTATGGTGATAAATGACAATGACTATATGAAAGGAGGGACCTGGTCCACGTTGAACATGGGCCAGCCGAGGCCGGTGATCCAGAAGGGCTCAGCTACTCTGGACAGGTCCATGCTCAAGTCCAAATCCTGCCAACAAGAACTAACCTGCAACTACCTACAGGTTGGACGAAGGGTGAGTGAATGTAATGCTTGATAAAAGTTGCATTGTATACTGTACATTGAATTTATATTTGCAGAGTATTCCAATGTGTTAGTTCATTTGAATTTCAAAGTATCCTACAGTGCAGTGATACAGAGTTAAGATCGATAAAGACTAATTTGAGCCTCTTAATGCTGCCTATAGGGTGATTGGAGCACATTAGGCCACAGCGGGGGTGCCAATGAAATCCCATGTCGGCGGATGCGCAGTGGCAGCTACGTAAAGGCCATGGGAGACATCGAAGACAGCGATGACTCGGAGGGAAGCCCGAAACCCTCTCCGAAATCTGCTGCTCGCCGCCAGAGCTACCTCAGGGCTACGCAGCAGTCTCTGAGCGACCAGCTGCCCCCACGCAAGTAAGAGAACAGACCGAGACACAGAGCTGTGCTTTATTACGCAGTACATATGAACGCTCAACGTTAAAGGCGAAACTGAGTACATTTCACAGGGTTGTGGCCTGCTATCAGTTTTAAAATGATGGACAGGCCTTCAAATGTAAAAGGCTATCATAAAAAAAATGGATAAGAAGAAATATGTGTAATGATGTAAAGTATTTTTTGGAAACAGCTATAAAACAGTCAGGATTGGTAAGAAAAAAAAGGATGTTAAAAGTTAAAGGCTCCAGTGATAATCTGTATGTAAATATACCTGAATGAAAAGCTAATGATTGAGTCTTTAAATCTTGGGCTAAAAAAGTGTTTATTTTCAAAGGACACGCAGTTAGAAATACTAATTGGTATAACCTGTCAACATTTAAAATAAAAAAGTTAAATCACTTCCTTTTGTGATGGTGAACGAGAAGGAAAACCACTTCACACAGCCTCACTACACCAGAAAGCAGGAAAATACAAATGCATTCAACATGGACCCACATAATCCCAGCTGTGCTTACTCATGTATGGAATTAAGTGGTGTCAGACTCCTGTTGTCCTCCACATGTCACGTACCTCAGCGATGATTTACCTTCTTACTGCCGTTCCCACACAGAGCAGACTGCGTTGACATCTGCCGTCTGAGATAAATATGTTTCTAAATTTCTATCTGAAATCACACTGGCCCCAGAAATGTACAAAAGCTTAATGATTCAAGGTATTTTGGGCTGGTGCCACATGGTTTCATGCTTTCACAGACCATGTCCCCTGCTTCTAGTCGATACAGTGAAGTCAACATAAGTAATCATAAGTGTTAAAATGTCCATTCCACACAATATTCAGACTCTTTAATTAAATTTTTAAAAAAACGCACCTCCCCTCCACATATATACATGAATCAGAGGGATTCATGCACTGATTGTGTGTTGTGTATAAACAATCAGGCAATGCTAACTTTTTTATAATACAAAATATAATGCCTTATCAATAATAATTGAGTGATTATATGATGGCTATTACATTTCAGATCAACATAAGCTTGACCTTGACTTTTGACCACAGTCAGCTTAAAAAATTATTAATCTAAAGATACCCCCCAGTAATATTCACACCAAGTTTTGTGAGAAACCATCAATTCGTAGTTGGGTTATTTTGTTCACATACACACACCAACAGGCATAAATAATAGTTTCTAGAACAATTTTAAGTCTGTGTTTAGACATTTAAGAATTAATTCTTACCTGACGCATGGGTGATTGACTAATCCTCCTCCCGCTGCCAATCCCTGACCATCCAACCCCACTTCCTGGTCTGCTGCCCCCTGATTTGGCGCGAGCAGCAGAACCCTGGATTACGCCTTGTTGCAGGGGGAGCTGGACGCCCTGTGGTCTCCGCTCCACAGTGTGTCCTCTCTGCACCAGCTGGGCAGGTCAATGAGCAGGTCAGTGGTGGATAGGTCTTTAAGTCACATCTCAGGGGCGTGGTGCAAAACACTTCTGTCTGATTTGGATGATCTGTCACTGCTGGCTTTGCACTGCCCCCCTCAGATGTATGTAGCAACTCCAGCTGCCAAATTCATGCCATGTTACCAACAACTGACAATTACCATTAAGCTTGTAACTATCTGCCAGGCGCTTTTAGGTGCTAAGTGGGTCTGACATTATTTAGATGAGGGACTGAAGTGACATCTTTGTGCAAAGAACATGGCCGGAGGTCTACTGACATCTTACAATCATTGTGTGCCAACAAAGAATATGTAAAACATGACTTTAGAGACACTTCAATTAAACCTGCACCTGTTCTTTGGCTTTGGCACCATGATAACACTGTGAGCTGTGCACGTGTCTGGTTTTGCATGCAGATCAGATGCTCCACTTAGTAATTCAGATTATATTTGGGGCACATTAACGCTTCCAAATGAGAATGGAAATGAAAGGGATGAGTTGAATGAAAACCCTACGCTCCTATCGCTCTTTCAATTCCTGATTTTGCTGATCTTTCATGTTTCCCTGCATGTCCTCATATGCCTTCTGTTTTCCTCATGCGCTCCTGACATAGCTTTTCATTTTCCTCCTTATGTTTCACATCTTCAACACATCTCCTTTATCTCATTTCTCTTGTTTCTCCTCTCCTCTCACTCTCTGTCCAGCTGTCTTCCATCTCTCCAAGAGCTCTCCAATAACCGCAGCCTTGACAACCTTGACTGCATCGAGGGTACAGGCTTGTCTCTGCCACACTGGGACGATGATGAATTAAGCCAGGCCTGCAGCACCTTGGGCCGGCGCAGCTGCATGGGACAGGTCAGTGCTGGTCTGGAGACGCGGATCGTATAATGCTGTGTGTGCTCGATCCAGCAGACGCCAAATAATGATTTCCCCTTTTCTTTCTAGCTTTGCATATACATTTTCTTTCTAATGAGTTATGGGTCCATTTTTTCTTGCTTATAATTTGCATCACTTAGTTCCTGGCAAACGTTCTTCTTTCAAATCAGCAGTGGTTTTCAAAGAGCCCCTTTGTCTGCCGTGAGCTGCCCTCGTTTCCATCGTAGAATCAGCATTTTCACAGACGCAGCCTGATCGACGCTCATAAAACCAGCGTCATATGAACAAAGCAACCCTGTTTTCCTACCGTGTCACACATTAACGATTATAAACCTGCAAGCCAAATGAGTGACATTGGTAGTTTTAAGTTTAATTCATGGACTTACATAAGAGCTATTAGCCTCCCACTGACAAGGTCACTGGGATGATGAACAGCTGTGCGGAGCAGCTCTGATCTTTTTCAATGAACCAGTCAAATGAGGCAGTGCGAGCTATTAGTGAAGGATTTGCACCCGATCTCTGACACGTCTCTGCATTATGACAAATGTGCTCTAATTTATTGCCTTGATTTGCATGCACAGCGGCATCCCAGGCACATTTAATATTCATTATCACTGGAACTGGTTGAGGTCAACTTGTGTTTTTACAACTAAATGAATTTAAAGAGAGAAAACTGACAATCATCCATAGCCACAACTATAAAACGACTTCAAAATGTGTGTAGCTGTAACCCCACATCTTCTCTTGCTGCTCTTACACCCTTAGATCTTTTTATTACCAGTCAGTGAACCGACAAAATACTTTTGCTACACCCATTTTTGCTACGAGTCTTTCTCGGGCTGCTTCTGTCGACCAACAGAATATGAAACCCCTTCATCTGCGAGGCTGCTCTACAAAAGAAGCCTCAGAAATGACTCACTCTTTCGGAGCCTGCAGTTGCTGTGTAAAACATACAACCGTACTAAAACTTTTCAAAGTGTTGTCTGCTGCCTCGGAATTTCTTTCATTTTCTTAAAGTTGGCAGCTCTTAGAGACTTGGCCAAGTGAGAAATGTCAAACAAAAGAGGAAAATGCATTTTAATGGTGAACTGACATCTCATCCACAGACCCAGCCTGAGGGAAATGCTAAGAGCAACACTGGTACAACTCTGTGCTTTCCACTACTATTGTAGTTTTTCACACAGTTAAACCTTTGACAATTTTGTGCCATTTTTATTGGATCCCATCAACTCTGTCTCCCAGGTGGAGAGTGTCATTAACAGACACACTCAGCTGAGCAGCTGCTGGTCACCTCCAGTTACCGTGGGCAAAATCAACCCATTCACTCACTTTCTTTATTTTTAAACACACCACTGTAGCCGTTTTCAGACATGACCGCAGGAGAATGTCTGGACAATCGGGTCCGGACTTTCTCCAGACTTTTCCTTTCACATGAGGAACATAGCAGGAGATTGTCCGTGTCCAGGCGAGGGGCTGGGTCTGATTAGATCAGGCAGAAGGCAGGATGTAACTTCAAATGGGATGTATTCTTTTTTTTTAGTTAGTTTTGCCTCAGTAACATGATAGAAACGTTGTCTACACGCCCACTCGCTCACCTTGAATCCTCCAGTAAATCTCTTGCTGTGTTCTCACATGAGCTCATTCAGACATTAGCCGGAGTTTTTGCCAGGGGGCATTGTTTGTAGCCACTGACTCTGACATCTGCAATCTCACATACAGCCCCTCAGGAGAACATCTGGAGTTCAGTGCATGTCTGAAAGCAGCTGATGTCTTTTCCAATCTTATCCTGTCTTCTCTCCAGCTACGGGACCTGGACATGAGAAGTAATTATGAGGACCGCAGCTCCGACTCCACATACAGAGATTCCCGCTCCCATTCTCAGGACAACCCAGAGCCTCCAGACCTGCCCATGCCCACATGCTTCCGATCTCGCAGCCACAGCTACCTGAGAGCCATCCAGGCCGGCTGTTCCCAAGACGACGACACGGCTTCCATAGACTCGAGCTGCTCACACCCTCCGATTGACACCACTGTCCGCACCTACAGCACCAGCACCGGTGAGTCACTGGCTCAATTGTTCATATATTTGACCTCAAAAAAACCATATAAATAGGGACAATAGAAGAGTTCTAACATGATGCATTATGTGTTGCCCAGCTGAGATCGTCGAGATGTATAATAGATTCAATATACTGTAAATGTAATGGTTATTTATTTGATAATTAAATCTTGATCATTTCTGCGAGGCTTTCACCCTTTTTCAGACTGACTCAGACACACGGGCCCACTTTTTTTTTTTCCATTACATTACTTTGAATGATCTTCATAGCAGTGGTCCTGGGTGGACACTAGTCCTCCAACATGCACACACCAGTATTTTTAGCTCAAACGCAGCCTCTTTTGCCCACGCTAGACGACCTTTCCACCCAATGGAAGACGTGGAAAGAGCAGTTTGGCTCTTACCTGATAGCAACAGGCTTGGACAAAGCCCCAAAGGAGAAACAACTTGCACTTTTTCTGCAGCGTTTCGGGACAGACAGACCACGCATCCGACCCTCACACACAGGTAACAATCTGAAAACCAGCTACTCTCTTCTAAGAAAAAAGATGTTTATCGTGGACTGCAAAATCATGATGTTCGGGAGGGTTGGCAGTATCATAAAACCTCAAATAAATGTATTACAATTCAAATTATGACAGGGGATAACAGCTCAAACATTCACTGTGCAATTGCCTTCCCACCTTGTTGAGTTTGCTTCACCAGAGGAACTGTGGATTTAGAGATGAGACACATTAGAAGCTTTGTTTGTTGACATCTGACTACTCTCCATTTCAGAAAGAGAGCCTGGATATATCATGTGCTTGTTAATATCACTGAGCATCCACATGGTGGCGCTTTTCACCACTCTTCAAAATACTCTGTGCTGCCTTCAAGAGAGTAGTATTTTTCATTTATTCAGTAGCTTCAAACACATTCACAACGCAAGAAAAGCATTTAAGAAATTATAGAGGCAAAAGTAAAAGTCTGTGCAAATTGTCAACAAATTATTTAATTATTCATTTAATTAAATACTGAACTTATCTGATTAAAACTGAAACTGAAACCAGAAGCCAACATGTGTATGGGTAAAAATTTGTTTTTCTGGGTCCGGAGTTTATCCGCAGTTTGCCTTTTACTCATGCACAGCGGGATGTGTGGCACTGCTTTCTCATTTTTTTTTTGTTCGTTGTTTTCCTTTTTGCGTCTGTCACTCATTACAAACGTTATCAACACACCCACTCGCTCAAGGTGAATCCTGCAGAGTTTCTCCTGCTCACCTCTCACATCTGCTCCTCATGACTTTCTGCAGACTTTGTACCAGGGTACTGGCCAGAGAAAGTCCGGAGGCTCTCAATCGGACATTTGCATTCACACATACATCCCCTCCGAGGGAATGTCAGGAGGAGTTTGATACATGTCTGTAAGCAGTTTAAAGGGATAGTTCGCCCCAGAAACAAGGTCATTTACACCATAGTTTTAGCCTAAATGTCTGCTGTGAACAGTTTTGTGGACTCAAAAACTTTACCCACCCCTCCATCGGCAAAGTGGTGAGTAGATAATGATAATTTCAGGGTGAACTATCCCTTTATGTGCACCAAAATCCACATTTTCTCTGTGGAGCTGTTTTGTCCGAGGCTCAGTGAAGGCAGCAGCAGACATGGCTCCACGCCTCCCTCAGGCTCAGAAACAGAGTCCAAACAAAAGACAGAGTCAGTGAGACAGTGTGAGAACATGTGGACACTGGTCAACATCTCTGTCTGCGGCTGACAGCAGGGTGAGTCTTTTCACTGGTCCTTTTCAGAATACAACTTCCTATTAGTGGAGCAGAATTTGATGACTTCAGCAATAATATCTTAATAAACATGTAGCTGCTGGTTCAGCCTGTCACTCATTCCTTTACTCATTAAAACTGTGTTGACTCTCAGAGACAAGCGTGTGTGTTGCTCTGCTCTATCTTCATTTGGAGGATATCTAACTTATTCAATGTAGGAAATATGTGGTGAATAAAAAGTGGGATGTAACTAAGACTAACAGTGTGTATGGGATGAGTTCACTTCTGCTGAGATCATGTTAAAATGCTTTTTTCACATTTGCTGTCAGGACTGGACGATATGGACAGAAATTCTATCAAGATAAACATGTTCATATCAGTCGATCTTGATAATTATCAGGATAAATGTCCATTATTATTTAAGTTTAAAGTCAGATTGTTGCTCCTGAGTGGTTGTGGTTTTTTTAAACTCTTCTATGTGAGCAGAAAATCACAAACACTTGATAAACAGAAAAACATGTGACAGATCGGATGTAGATTAATTATGTGTTTTACCTCCTGACTGTGGTGCACAATACATAAGCAATATATTGATATTATTGAACCTTTATTATATTGCTTTTGATTAAAATGATATTGTGTTAATTATAGATTGTTTAATTGCTCAGCCCTGATTGTGGCCATAATTGAAATATTTCAAGCCATGCTTTCAGTGATGTGCTGTGAACCATTGAGTATTCTCCGACATCTCCAAAGCTTCAGGAAACTCTTCTTCCCACAATGCTCCAGCAATTCATTTGTGGTGAGGGTCAGGATAAAAGAGGAGATTTGCTGTTAAACCGAATCGAGAATATATTAAATCCACTTGTCTGTGGGACCATTTAGCTGCCTTCACTTTATAATGTATTTGCCCGTCTTCGTAAAGCTGCTTCTCTCTGGTTGCTGAAATGGAAAATTGGCCTCCACGCTGGATTATTTGTGGGCTGCCCTGCTTTTGTCCCACACGGACGACTGCAAATCCCATTTTCAGGTCACATTATTAAACAAGAAGAAGGCTATTCAGTCATATCGCAGTGTTGTTGTTGAACACATCGAGTGTAATAATTCATTGTGATACTGGTTTTGGCGACGAGGGAGTGGTGATGGTTTCAGGCAAGCTTGTCTTTGTCTTTACGGCAGTTGTTGGATTAAACAATACAGATGGGTCAACTGACAGGCAGCAGACAAGTTGGCCAGCAGCACTGAACTGTTAAATAGAGCATCACAATCCAGCTTTTGTCTCCCATTGTTTCCTGTTGTCCAGTTCTAACGGACCGCAGCACAGCACCACTTGATTAAATGAGATTATACTTTATAATACATGTCAAATAGATCATCCGGCTTAATAACACTTGCAAACTTGGGTGAAAACTACCAGCTTCATTGTTGGATCTGTCTCACAGTTGATGGGACTGTTTGACGACACAGACACACACCAGCCAGTGCACTCGTGCTGCATTCATGTGCTCTTCTAATGATCTAATTACCTTACTTGGCCACTGCTCTTCTGACTGGTGTGTTCATTTGAAGTCACATTGTGAAAACAACATGGATGCTACAAAAAGAGATGTATTTTATTGCTCAGAGCATTTAAACAATTTTTTTAATTTTTGAAATATTGTTTTAACTGACTAACTAATCAGAGTTACTGCTAATGAATAAATGTAATAATGATCTAGATCACTCTATGTGTAATGCAACCCAATACCATATGAAAAAAATCTATGCAAAAACTGATATGCAACACATGAATTTTTAACCAGTTTCTAATATTTACTTTAGTCCGCTATGTCTCTACATATATGATTTCAACATTTCGGCAAGTCATGTACCAAAATTTGTGCTGACTTTCTGAGTTGTTCCAATTTGGACGTTTTTTCCCATAAATATCTTCCTAGTTATCCTCAGTTTCTGTCTCCACAGTGGCTTGAATAAGCAAGATGGGATACATAGAGAAGATATGATTCATTTTGTTATGTACCCATTTCTAAGCAAAGGAACTGAATTATTGCGAGTATTATGAAGGTTCAAGGATCTTATGATACATGCATGTAAACTACATTAAAATCTGCTCTGTGTGTCTTTTAGATCAATTTACTTATTCCGACTTTGGGTAAAGAAAATGACATCTTGATGTCTCTGTTGGCTTCAGCTGCACTTCTGTCAGAGCAGCAGAATTTCCTAACATGGAAATTCTATAATAAATAGGCAGAATGTTTTTTTTAAATGAATCCTGGGTCTTTGGAACCAAAATGACATGCACTACCAGCGGTGATGTCATCATTGCGGGGTCTGTGGTTAATAAATCATGTCTCCATAGTCTCCCTCGGGAAAACAGTTAAACAGGGAGAGCAAACTGCTGTGGGTGGCACAGTGGTGCTGTGTGGGGTTTGCATGTTCTCCTGTTGTGTGTGTGTGTGGGTTTTCTTCGGGTACTCGGGCCTCATTAGCCAGTTGAAAGACACGCCTCTTAGGTTGGTGATTGGTGATTTGTCCCTATATGTCGGCCCTGTGATGCTCCGGCGACTTGTCCCAGTGTATCTTGCCTCTCGGCTGTCGGCTGGGATTGGCTCCGGCCCCACTGCAATCCTCAAAGGATAAGCTGTATGGATAATAGATGGATGGATGGGGACTGCTGTTTGGGTTCTAGCACATTAGAGTTTCCTATTTTCATCTTTGCCCTTTCCCTGTTTGAGAATGTAACCAGGATCTAATCTGTTAATGCATTTCATTCCTGAGATGGTAACTTGGAACGATTTTATAAAGTGGTGAAAAATTCCACATTTTACGCTGCTGAGTGGAGAGCGGTCACTGGCTTGTTGGAAACGGTTTTCAGCAGATGTGGCCTCTCGCGGCTAATTGTTTTCCTTCCTTGAAAATCACATCTTGAACCATTTCTGGCAGTGGACAACAACACCACTGTCCAGATGGCACGAAAACAGCAGCGCTCAGTGCCCACTCCAGATTCCACTTTAACATTCTGGCACAAAGCATGTGGTTGTTACTGTTCCGTCTGTAGAGCAACCAATATGTTCTACTGAACAACTCCTACACAGATTCAGCTTAATGAAGCAGAAACTGTACTTGGCTTCGTGTCCATTTTATAGTTGCAGAGGTATGTCAAGTGTTGAAGTTTATAAAAGGCCTTGTCAGTGTTTGTACTATTGTCAGTAGTAGTTCACATTTAAAGGATGTGTTTTATGCTGACACAGCGGCGTATGTTTGTGTGGCGGAGTCCTGTAAAATAAGCAAATGCACCCAAACTGTCTGATTAAGAGCCTGTGCCACTTGCGATCCATCTGTCTGTGGGAAGTTTCTGCCATGGCTGCAATTTCCAGCATTTCACAAAGCTGCTATTTTCTGCTTTATCATAATGTTATCGCTTCAAATTGTCTTTTACAATCATAAATTTGTAGTTCTGGTCATTGTTATGTCACCAGTTATTTACAAGTTTCACTGCTGACATCTGTGCTATATAACGATACCAGTGGCCACAGCCATAGAACAGTGTGAACAGTGGATGAACTCCAGACTTGTCAAAAACCTGTCTGATCACTCATGTGTTTGTCTTGTGCACTGTTTTCTATGGCAGAAATACTGAATCCCTGTATCATGTAACATGAGAAAACACCTCACAATAATATGTGAGGTGTCTATATACATTTTTAACATTAACTCAGGTACGCAAACATTACTGTTAAGGATCCCTTACATGTGTGGATTTCTGATCAAGAAAGATACTTTAGAAATGAACATGGCTGAGTGTATTCATCTTCGCTCTATGAGACTTAACCATTGTTAGCATTTTGCTTGGAGCTTACTGCTAAATCCACCATGCTTTCATATTCACAATAACAATGCATCCTTTACTGTCTGTGCTGCAGACACATGAATGGTTAAAACAATGATAACAGTGCTAACATGCAGTTGTCTTAGTTTAGCATGTTAGCATCCATCACAACAACTTTTCATCCATCATTTATCCTCGTAATTTTCAATTTTAGAATTTCCAAACACATGAATCAAACACAGTATTAACCATAAACCAAATGATCTCCCAAAATATCCTGAGGGGGTCTGATCCAAACTGCCTGGCAATCCATTTGGTTATAGTAGAGCTACAGTATTCTGGACCAAAGCAGTGCTGGCCAACAAGAGGCCAGCACTGCTGTGCACTGCTGTGCACTGCTGTGCACTGCTGTGCCTACAGAGGCCTAAAGGTCCTGTCAGTACTTCCTGGTGGAGAAACTACATCATGACGTCACTGTCCAGATTAACACAAAGATACATTAGGCTGCAGTTTATTTTACTTTATTTGCCAACAGATTGAGTTATTAGAGGCAGAAATCGGCCCTTATTGTGTCCAGCTCTACTACTTTATCTGCTGCCTAATCTCAGAGGCAGATGTCAGACATGGTTTTGGGGCTTGTTTTTCATGGATAAAGCAGATTCAGTCATATTAAGACTTAGGGGGGAATTCTGTTCAGAATGATGAAAGCATAGTGTGACACTTGGAGAACTGCAGGGCAGGTGTCCAAACAGCCAGTCACAGAGACAGTTATCCTGCACACTGGGGCAAAGGAGTGTTGACAGTGCTTAGCAGTCACAACAGTGGTGACCTTATTCTGTCCAGCATCTATCTCTGTCATGAGCAGGAACATGGACAGTGAAAAGCTGTCTCAGCAGGTTTTCCTAAGGCTATAGTAGTCAGAGGCTGGTGGATAATCTAGACTAGTTGCCTGTATTGTTGGGTCCAATAGACCCAACAGGAAACACATTTTGGACCCTTGTTTCTGGGATCTCATTCTGTCTGTTCAAACTTTCAAGAAAAGTGTTTCCACACTGAGAACGTACCGAGCTATGGTTAAGTTTGATATGGTCCGAGACCACCTCTTTTGGTTGGACACAGTTTTGGTTCAGGTCGTTGTCCGATGCACCTTTCGCACCTGTAATTTTGTCAGCAGGTCCAGAACAAACAAGATAGGTGTGAGAGTGCCCTTAGCTACTGTTTAAGAAGAACCAGGGGGACCTTTAGGCCAGTAATGTTTCAGTAGTTCAGGCTGGAGAACGTCTCTGACAAGAGACTGACAGCTCAGTTCACAGTTCAGTGTGAGAGAATGATGTGTATGCATGTGGTCATACGAGATTGTTGTCAGGTGAGGTTGCACAAACATCAGAGGTGAAAGCTGTGGATTACACGGAACAACAAGCCTTTTGTTTGACTGTTTTCTCAGCTGCTCACATGTTTGCTGCAGGGCTTTTCAAAATCCTTGATGTATTATGATTAGGCATGTATTGTGTCTGTGCAGGCTTGTGGGCACTTTACTGTATAATGGCTGAGCTTCAAACCAATAGAACAGACAACAATAGACTTACAATACCACAGTTAAATAGATTTTTCCTTCACATATATGTCACTTGTATACAAATTACAGTGTGGATGCATGGCACATCTTGTGGGGTCAGGTATCGAGACAAACGTTTTGAAATGATATTTGGCACACCATCTCACCATTTCATTTGAGAAGTATTCATTTCAATTAATTTGACAGGGAATCAGCATAGTCTCTAAAAATGCTTTCTGACACATGTTTTGTCGAACTTGAAAGGAAAAAAAAGTCACAGGCAGAAAGTCCATAAGTATTAAATCTATTTTATATCAGGTCTTAAGGAATGAAAACCCATGCTGTTCACATTTGAAAAGTTCTTGTGCTGTCCAACTGCTTTACCGTCTCTGTGCTGACTCTTCCAAAGAAACAACTGTTGGTACAGTGGAAAGCTTAATGTGTGGATTTCACAAGCTTTCCACTGTTTTTCCAATGTGGTGTGAAATAAAGCATCTGTTGGAGAGATTATGTAGAAGCGGCAGGGTTCATAATAATACAGTAAAAGTCCCTGTTTAGATTATAGGCTTTAGTGGTGCAGCATGACATTTACTGTGTGTGTAGTATGAGTGGGGTTTCTGTGGTCTCATTAGAGTGAATTTTCCTACAGCCAACAGATCTTTTATATGATCTCTACGCATATTAACAGTGTTAGCATTTTGAAATGTTCTTTTTGTGTGAATGAAATCTATGCAATGTGTCTCAACTACACACACTAGAGACTCCAGCCCATTAACTGGATCTCTTCTGATGCACTGTTTACGTCACTGGGTGAATTCCTCTTCACAGACAGGCCATTTATTTCTGCTCTCGCTGATACACATGCTGTCTGTATGGGAAAGTATCCATGGACCCCATCATACATGGCAGATGTGGTCGATGGATGAGCTGAGGGATGAGTGGCTGTCCTGGCAGAAGGCAAAGCAAAGAGCGTTTGTTTTTTTTGCACAATAAAATCATCTTTTAAAAGTTGCGTGCTGGACACATGCTGTGTGGATTTCATGTAAGCCCACATATAAGTTCCCTCTCTAAGCTCAGCTTTAGATTTTTAACCATGTATATATGCTACCATGTGACCAAGCGACTAAGCAGTGTGCAACAGTCCAACTCTGGTAAAGCTCAGCAGTTTGTGTGCACTGGCTTTTAGCTTCACCAGCTCTGTGAGTTTTTGGTGGTTTGTCAAATTATCATTATTGATATATTTTTTTACTTTATATCACACCAAGCCACTTAAACAGCAACCATATTCAAAATAGAAGAGAATGGAAGGTGTTTATTATACTGTGCATATCACATAAAGCTCTTCTTATATCTGAGCAGTTTCTTTCTCTCATTTGTCTCCATGTTTAATTTACTGCACCCCCCTCTTGTGTCCTTTATATCTGATTGGCACATTCCATACCGGATTTGCTCTTCAGAGTCAGATGCTCAGCTAACTTGATTTACTGATTTTATCACCCATCTCATGATCAAGGCTCTGAAGTGCAGTGTGTGATTCCATTGGTCACCTGTGTGAACGACTACGTTTGGTCAGTGCTCCTCTGATTTGATTTTCTGCTTTAGGCCTCTGATTTACTGGCGTTCCCTGCAGCAATGTCCTCGCATGTTTCTGTCCAGTATGAAGAGCTCAGGACATGCTAAGAATATGTATTAATAGGCTATGTCCACATATTTTAGTTTTATAATGCATCACTTTTGCCATTATTACTCCTGGTGTCCATACTACGCTGGACCAGTCACAACTCTTCTACCTGCAGTGACTGCAAAGCATTGCTAGCTTTTAGTCTTATCCACTTTGTCATCCCTAGTATGACTCTGGTTCTCATTCATAGTATTTTCTGCAAATATGCAACCAATTTGCTTCCTGTTTACAATGCTATGTGCATGACCAATGTATACATGTGATATGTGTTTTTAAGTGTATTGATGGTGATTATTTCTGATAGGGAACATAAACGCTGATCTGGACGGAGCACTTAAACATCTGGATGGAGCACTTAAACAAACATCAGTGTGAAAATAACTACCAAAAATGTGTTTGTTTAGACTTTGTACTCTGATCCACGTTCCCTCTGCTAACATGGAGGAGGTGGGCTTTTTGACCAATGCTGCAGCCAGCCACCAGGTGGCGATTGAGCTTGGGTAGCAGCCATGTCGTCCATCTTTGTATACGGTCTATGGTGTGGATGTTGCCTTAGAAACTGAAATTGTAGCCACTCTTCAACCATTCATGGAATCACAGGGGGACATTTGACACGTTATCTCTAGATTAACTAAATCAGCCACAGTGCATTGAGTGCACTCTACCTGGCAGCCTTATTAGTCAAGTGATTAGCCTAAGCCACACGGATGACTTCTTTGAGATGGTGTCAATTAATTTGGAACCAACTTAAAGTAAACATTTTGTAAACATTATATACGGAGTGAAGGGGGTGTCTGACTTTTTTTTTATAATGAATGGAACGCCAGGAAGAGCCTTGACTACATCCATACAATTATGTGATACCACTAAGAATTCTTCTGCAATTGGTTCGGTCTTTTATTTTTTTATTCATTCTGCCTGAACATGACTGCGCCTCAAAGGTTTACTGAGGGGAACATCTCTTCCACTGTCATTAGTAATTCTTTTTCCCTCTCTCTCATCTCTATCCCCCGCTCCATTATCTCTTCACTCCCTCAGTCTCCACCTGCATAACCACCTGTAAGAAGATTGCTCCTCCACCAGTGCCACCCCGTACAACGTCTAAGCCCTACATCTCTGTGACAGTGCAGAGCAGCACGGAGTCAGCCCAGGACAACTACCTGGATCAGCAAGACCGGAGGTCAGAGGTCAACAGCCAGTCGAGCCACGCTCACAGCAACTCCTCCGACAGCCTTGATAGCACCCGTGCCAACAGCCTGGCCCGCGGTATTCGCCGCCCCCCGCACATCATCCCCACTCCTATTGCCATCCCGAGAGACCCAATTGCCCCCAGCCACGCCAATGCTTCCACGGAGACGAGTGACTCAGTAGTCCAGATCGAATCCCTGAAATCAGGACTAAATAAAGGGAATCTAGTGGCAGAGGAGCCCTTATTGGCCCCAGTACCCAGACGGAAACTCTCCTCCATTGGCATACAGGTATGCAGTGAGACTGTACTCTCCAGGGTTGATCTGCTACATATGGAAGTACATATGAAGTTTCAGTGTTTGAGGTCGGAGTCATTCCACATGTACATGTGTTAAATAGGAAAAATCATTTCTGTCACTTAAAGCCTAAAACTGTGCATGTAAGCTTAAGGTTTCATTACGTTTTCATTAGAGTGGGTCATATACTGCAGTATAGAAGGCAGAAAATGCTTTTCTTGTTATTTAGTCACTTTCTTTAGTTTCCCAACCCTGCACATTAACAGAACTCAGTCAGGGAAACCATTAACTGACATTTTTTGGAAATCTAAGCACAAAAATATATGTATTTCCATGTTTTTATACCTCAGCGTAGGCATCAGCCATGGCCAAATTCTTTGGTTTGTCCGTCAATCCAGTCGTCCGCTCAATTCTTGGAATGAAAATCTATTTTAATTTAGCACAAATGTTTTCTTGGACTGAAGGATGAACAGATTAGAATTTGATGGTCCAAAGGTCAAGGTTACTGTGACCTCACAAAAGCCATTTTGGCCATAACTAGAACTCACTGGGTAGGGACCTATGAGATCACACATGCCACAATGTTTTTCTGAATATATAGCTTATATCTTTAACCAGCTAGTGACTATAATTTTTCTCCATATCACTATTTATTTTTCTCCTAAGGTTGACTGTATCCAGGAAGTTCCACGAGAGGAGACCCCGCCACTGGCCAAGTTTCAGTCAATCGGA
Organism: Hippoglossus stenolepis; assembly: GCF_022539355.2. Taxonomy (NCBI): domain Eukaryota; kingdom Metazoa; phylum Chordata; class Actinopteri; order Pleuronectiformes; family Pleuronectidae; genus Hippoglossus; species Hippoglossus stenolepis. The sequence continues at coordinate 19,908,171 of NC_061485.1, forward strand.
GTACAGGTGGAGGACGGGTGGCAGTAAGTCCTCTTCCTGTCCTTGTAACAACGTGAGGAATTTATATTATAGCCACACACACTGTTCTGACTATTCATTCTCTTTGCAGGAGCTCTGTAGATGTGAAATCACATTGTTTTCACATGTCATCTTTTTGTCTGAAAACCATCTGTGTGTGTGCGTGTGTTGTGTTGGTAAAGCATTTACCATATTAACTTTTCTCTTCTTACTGTATATTTGTGTATTTACTTCTTGGCTGTTGCAGTGAAGTTGACATTCTGTACGTTTGATGATTTGAATTCCAGGAAGTTATGAGGGAGACTTCCTTTTCTATTTTCACTTTTTGGCATGCTGCATTTAGAGTTTTGTATATAACTTAATATAACTTAATCCAATCTAATTTCTTACATTGGATTGTCTTGATGTTGTACACACATGACAATCCCTCAGGTTCAATAACATGGCCTTATCCTGTGCCTTTCCAGTCTTATCCTCACTTGATATTGGTTCATATTCTTCAATCAAGCACTGCTGGAAATGATGTGAAATGTTTATCCATTTAAAAACAAGAAACTGGCATTTAGTGATGTGAGATCATCATATATCATATATGCAAGACTCCATCCTGTATATTTATAACTCTGTTGACCAGTAGAAGGGACTTGGTCTTAAATGTTTGACAAAGATTAAAATTGTTGTGTTGAAAAGCCGCTTTGTAACAGTGAGTCTTGCCTTATGTGTTTCAGGAACAGTCGCTCCAGTAGCATGGCCTCAAAACAAGAAATAGACTCAGGCACACAGGACATTCTTATTTCCCACGTCAATAATACCAAACCCTTTGAAAATAAAATCATGGTCAGTAGTGCCAGCCAATCCATGAGCCCCCCTCCTAGACAGGACTCTTTAGACAACGGGGACACCACAGGTGACATCTCCTCACCGCCTCCGCCCAGGCAGATCCTCAAACGCTCCACCACACGAAGTAGCTCATCCTCCTTCTCAGAAAGTTTGGACCCAGCACTCGACCCCTCGTCTCTACCGCCCCCGGACCCCTGGTTGGAGAGCGGGAACGGCAGTAACAGCAGCGTGCCCCCGAGCGGCGGAGGGGGGACGCTGTGTCGGAGAGACGGCCACTGGTTCCTCAAGCTGCTGCAGGCCGAGACGGGACGCATGGAAGGCTGGTGCCAGCAGATGGAGCAGGAGACCAAAGACAACCAGCTCTCCGAGGAGGGTAAGGCTGGCACGGTACTCGCAGCAACTAGAGGAGCTGTATTCATAAAGCATCTTCCTACAAAGATCAGCTCCTCATGACAGAAAATTAAGTATTTTCACACAGTTTCACAAAATTTCTAGAAATCTCCGCCCTTAAGAGAGATCCCAAGGTGAAAGGAGAAGTGTTAGGAGAACTTTTAGGAGAGTAAAAGTTTCTTGAACAGAGGAGAAAGGACATTAAGTTATTATTTAAAATTAAATTCCTAGCCGTTTGAAAAAAAAATTTAGTTTGTGTGCAGCAATCTCCGCTCTCGCTTTTCGACTGCATCACAAACAGCTGCTTTTCACCCTCCTCACTGGTGCACACAACCAGAGGGAACAAGGTGTCAGTTTGCTGAGCTGTACTCTCCCACGCCTGCCTCTTGGCCTGTGCTCTAACACAGGGACTGAATTTCCCTCTTAAAATGTCTTTAAGCTCGTCATCTAATTGAGATAATTGTAAACACTGGTCATCTGCCCAGTTGGGTTTTGTGGTTCTTTTACTGGCTTCCCTTACTGCTTGCTGGTGTACGGTAGATTTACATGCCAACCAACACAGCTTCTTCTAAGCCAGGAGTCGGGGGAACGTCCAGCCTCCAAGATTGTTTGATCTGGCCTGCAAGGCAATTCATAAATCCAAAGAAAAAACACTCATGCACATGCAGACTTTAAAGAGGTAGTTCAACGAAAAATGAAAATTCACTCACCACTATGCTGATGGAGTGGTGGGTCAAGTATTTGAGTCCACAAAACACTTTTGGAGTCTCAGGGTTAAACAGCGTTGCAGCCAAATCCAATACAATTGAAGTAAAAGGGGCCCCTTCTTCAGACGTAAAAAAAATGTCTCCCTCCTGCTCGTGTGGTGTCATCCGAGTGTCTGCAAGCCCCGATATTCATATTTGACTCGAAACGGTGTAATTTACATAATGTATTGACATACACATGTCCAAGCAAAATTGGTATTGTACAGTGGAATATCCTTAACTGAATCAATATTGAACTAAATTGAATATAGACCTTGTGAATTGGAATCGATTAGTAATAAACAATAATTTTGTACGGCCCTCAAAGGATGTTATAAAAGATTAAAATGGCCCTTGATAGAAAAAAGGTTCCCCACCCCTGTTATGTATATAAGCTATAGAGTGTCTATCAATGGGACCTCAACACTGCAGCTTCTTCCCCCGATCGCTATAAGCTGGCTTCAAATGTGCAAGATGGTTGGTTCATATTTTAGTTTCATTTCTGGATAGTGGGAGGAAGTGGAGATGCATGGTCCATCTTCATAAACAGTCGATGGTCACGTTTTCATTCCATTTCTGAGTCAGACAAGTGGAGGCACTCTGAATGAACCCAGCGTCTTGAGCCTCCCCCCAGAGGTCTGATACATCTGTCTGACCTCAGCACATGGTCCGCAGCTCCCTCATAAGGTTCTGCCTCAGGCCCGACAATCACTCCATCAGACATACACAGCATGGAGGGGATGAGCCAGTAATACCTGAGGTTAACACACACAAGCAGGCCTGTAATCCCCAGAATTACACAAATCTACTCTGGAACTGATTAAACCTCCAGATTAGATTAGTGCTTCAACATCAGCCTGACAGGGCATACAGCAGTGGACACACACACACACACACAAATCCACACTGTACACACAAACAAACAAACAGTGGAAAGGCTTTGGATGCTCAGTTTTTCGCAGAAGTGCTGGATCAATAGCTCAACATCCGGGTCTCACAACACAATAATCACATTAATATAACTTTGCAGTTCAGTGATCAGAGAGGACTTCCAATTTTGTCAGGGCAGATGTTTGTCCTAGTTTTGACACAGCAACAGACAACATACAGTAAGCCGTTTTCAGACATAAACTCTTTTCCTGACTTATGAGGAACACATCAGATCGTGTGTTCTGCCATGTTTCCTGTCTTAAAGCAGAACTAACTGGGTTTGTGTATCATCCATAGCAGAGATAACAGGATGTTTCTGAGATGAAAAATCATGTACAAATTCACAATGTGTTGATTTTTTTATTTTTCTTTCCTTGTGTTGTGTCTTCAGTGCTGGGAAAAGTCCGCAGTGCAGTGGGAAGCGCCCAGCTCCTAATATCCCAGAAGTTCCAGCAGTTCCGGGGCCTGTGTGAACAAAACGTGGTGTGTATTTTCCTTTCTGTGACACATCCACTCCACAGGTTTGCACAGGCGAGAAACGGAAACTCACATCCACAGTCCCATTATGTTAAACTCATGGCTTTATTTTGGTTATTCTTTATTCTCCAGGATATTCTTTCCTTGATACACATGAAGGCTTTCACACAAATTAAAACTGACTAATACGCCATGATACACAGCATGTTAAGGCACAGGGTCCCACCAGTACCCAATACAGGGAGCTTATGATAAGCCAGTAAGCCATTCCTCTCGGGTGACGTGTTTTACTGAAAATGGCATTATACAAATTGCGGACAAATACCAGCACATGACACCACAACAATTAAGCATCTCAAACTAGAGCAGCACTCAGTGAGCACATTCCTCCGCCGAAGTCCAACAGTCCTCAATCAAGCTGCACCAAATTTCACACACTCATAGATATCAGTTCCCTAAATATGTTTTTTTTTTTTTCATCAAAATCCATGTGACAGTGAAAAAGTTAAAATATCCTCAGTGTTAAAGAAAGTGAAAAACGTTTTGTGGCGATCTTTCCAGTTGTTTTTCTGTAATCTTGCTAAAAAGAAAACACATCAGCAGAGGTCATAAATAAACGGTCTGCTCTGTCAGTGGATATGATGTTCTACTTGCCAAATCTTTGTCTCTTTTCCAGCTTCACTGAACTTATCTTAGGAGAGGTTTTTATTTGGAACACGTTGAATACAATAAAAATATCAATATATGCAAGTAGGAAAAAAAGCAATCAAGTGAACAAATCATGTCCCAAAAGGAGTAGGAAGAAGTGAAAATGTGCCCTGCTCCCTTTGACTGAAATATGGAAATCCAGTTCAGTAAGAGCAAAACATTGGATTTAACGATTGAGCATAAAATTGTACACGGACATAAAAGTAACCAAACTATGATGGTGTTTCGGACCCATCAGGCTGAGACACACATCACACATCACAAGAGGATTTCAAGGCCACATCGACACTTTTCTTTCAGCCTCTGCTAAATGCTTTCATTATTAGAGTTCTATTTAGAGGTAGAAATGATTTCAGCCTCATCAGTTAAGGAAATCAGCAATGAATGCTTCATATTTGTTGATGTAACTGTGTCACAGCCTGTCACCCAACTGTCTTCATGTCTTTCACTGCTTTGCAATGACGAAAACGATTTATATTCATATTTTGGACATGATGCATACCTTCATCTGTACTTCTACTAAATAAGGAATACAGTACTATCCTCCTGTTCACTGATCTTCAACAGTCAATTGACATGATACTTTACATACATGTGGTTTATCTGCATTGTCTGGACATAGCTCACAACAAATTGTGAAGAACAGAGTAGAGGCTGCACAAACAAGATGAGATGTCCGGGCAGGATTTACTTTAAATCCGTCTTTATATATATATATATATATATAGAATGAGTTTACATGGTACTGATGAAGCATTTAAAATGTCTCATTTTCAGAATCTGTCTTCATTGAAGGGGATAAAAGCCGACTGTGATCCTTTTCTTGATGTGAACATGGCTCCCTCTAGTGGTGAATAAGAAAAGGGCAGTGTTTGTTTATGGTACAGTAATATTAGGCCACAATTAACATAGTTGATAATTGACAGCCAGTAACAGTAACCAACACCAGACTTTATTTTAATTTTTGTATTATTTATTATTACTATTATTAGCTGTTGGTAATAAGATCTTATTTTTTGTCGTTGAAGAAATCCTCCTAACCTATGAAACCACATTTAAATCCACAAGATCTAGATTTTTATTTGGATCAAATTGCACACACTCATCGATACCAACCCCTTTAATATACTGGTATTTTTTCATCTTAACTCAGACATGATTCTCTGAGAAATCTATGAAAATGTTGACAAACAATGTAAAAAAAAGAAGAAGAAAGACCTGGATTCTTCCACCAAGTTTTGTGGTAATCCGTCCCGTAGTTTTTGCGTAATCTTGCTCACAAACATAACTTGAGGTGATGGCCCTGACCTAAATCAACTGACCCAGATCCCCCACCTACTGTACTGACTCTATTTTTAAGGATCATCCTAGTTTTTATTGACAAGTCAAAGTTTATTCAGCTTTTATTTGCAAAGTCAATATTTTCTTTTATTATGGATCGCGCATCTGATCCATCTCTGCTGCCGACCACCGTACTTTCAGTGAAAGAAGACTCATTCATCTCTTTCCTGTCATCTCAAGGCCAAAGAATCATTTAACGGCTGATTTGTCTGAAACCAAAGCTCAATTTGCTGAGCTTTGAATGTCCTCTCCACACAAGGACAGTACACTCACTGAAAGACAAACTAACTACATGAAGTAGCCTCATAACAAGAAGTGACACAGATCTGCAGTGGGGTAATGGGTTCTGACGGCTGCTTGTAATGCCAGACCAAAGGGACCACCTACGGACATCCAAGAAGAAAGAAAGGGCAGAGAAAACACTGTAGATCTGTATATTTCTATTTAATTTAAAGTTCATCAATATAGTTTGCATCCTATACCAGCATGTGTCAAATGAATGAATGTTTTGATCTCGGTAGGTAAAGAAATTCAGAAAAGTTATCCTTCGGCTCCAATGCTTTTCACTCTTTAGATGTTTTCAGCCATGAACTACGGAAAACACCCGCACCCTATTTTCGGTACATTTTCCGGAGTTCAAGTCTGAAAAGGGCAAAAGATTAAAAAGCATTATTTTTCTTTCACATATGAAGAACGCAGCAGGAGATTGTCCGAGGTGTTTACAACAACAGTAAAAAAAACATCTACAACATTCAGCGTGGCATCTGGGTGGAGTGTGCAGAAGGCAAAACAGGACGTATAACTTCCACTTAGGAGATCACGTGTTTTTGTTTACAACGCTGTGACGTTGGCGTCGGCCCTTATCACCAAGAGCTCTTTAATCTCCTTGTCTTTCAGAGTTAACTTCTTCGTCAGCGCCCGACGTGTGTGGCTCCTCTTTTTCACCCTAAGATATTTGTACTCTTTTATTTTTATTTTTCTTGCGTCTGTTGCATCTTAGAAATGTCTTCATCACGCCCACTCGCTCGCTGTGACATTTTCCTGCTGTGCTCTCACATGGGCCCACGTAGACATCATGCAGACATTTTACCAGGAAACATCCAGGAAACGTTCTGGGAAATATCTGGAGCAACTGAATCAGACATTTGCGTTCTCACATTCGGAACATTTCTGAAAAATGTCCTGATTTCAGTGCATGTGTGAGAGCAGCTTTCAATATATTTCATATAATCCACACCTCAACATGCGCTTTGTCCTCTCTCATCATAATTCATTTCATCCCTCTCTCCCTCAGATTGTGAATGCCAATCCACGACCCACAGCCCAAGACCTGGCTGGTTTCTGGGACCTGCTGCAGCTCTCCATCGAGGACATCAGCCTCAAGTTTGACGAGCTCTACCACCTCAAGTCCAATGACTGGCAGCCCGTGCCGTCGGCAGCCGCCCAGTCGCCCCCTGAGCGGAAGGTACTTCCCATCCCTGCTGCCCAGTGCCCTGGCTGGGGTAGGAAAGCCGCCGAAACCGGCCTCTCTCCTCCCACCACCACCAACCATTGCTCCCCCTCTTTTTTACCCCCCCGCCTCCCTTCAACATCCTGCCCTTGTCCCTGTGGGGGATGAACTCTAACAGGGCCTCCCTGTGCGACGCAAAGGGGCTCGAGAAATCCCTTTCAGCATGCATGGAAATATTCATCTCAAAGTGGGCTGTCGTTGGTGTGGTTTTTAAGTGATCCCCACTTTGAGCATGCATGGGTCAGTCTGATGTGGAGCATGGCTGAGATGCACCGGGACAGAAGGCAGTCTTCTTGCTTCTGCTCCTGTTCTGTTTACATTTCTGTGCTGGTGTTTATGTATCTTTGTTGGTTACTGTTTGTGGAATTGTGGTCGTATCTGTGTCTAAGACGTCATTCAGACCTGGTATTAACATCCTTCCTGAGTGATCTGATCCCAAGTGGACACGCAAATATTTCCTCAATGCTTCCTGAGATCCGATGCCTCAGACCACATTCTGAGGTGGTCTGGGACGGATGTGGCCACAATCTTTCCGCTGTGTGAACGCGTCCTGGGACACATATAAAGGACCGCTTACTCAGCTGATGTCTCTGACCTGCTACAACTTCACTGTGAATCAAGCGTGTTTCCAGCTTCTCAGTGTCCATACGTGGATTTGTATTTGTTCCACACCACAATATCAACACTGACACACACATAATGATTGTTACTTTTCCTTAAATTGGTAAAAAAATCTATTATCATAGCACAGCTGCACGAGATTCAGCCTCTTCTTCTCTCTCGCTCGCGCCAACACACACGTACACAGTGACATCAGACACATCAGCAAACACAAACAACATAATTTGGTCTTTGCTGGCACAAAGTCTGCACGTGTTTATTTGCTTATAGAGCCAAGAAGTGAGATCTGGTCACAAGTGGCCAAAGGAGAAACATTTAGGACACATTTTTATGTCAGGTGGAGCCAGATGAACTTATGGCCGTGAACTTGAGATCGGATCTGTCAGGATGGATGTTAATGCCGGGTCTGAACAGGGCCTGTCTGACTGCCTGTCTGTCTGCCTGTCTGTCTCTTTTAATGCTGTAGCTGAGTTGCATATTAACTGTGTCTTGTGATTCTTTTACTGCCTTCATGTTTGACACATGTACCCATCATTTCATGTTTCTCTTTTCTTTGAAAGTTGTCATTCAATTAACTTTTTCCTCAATGTTTGCCTGTTTTTGTTTTGTCTACACGCTCTGTGTTCTCCGTGTTTCTCTTTTGACAAAAGCTTTAACAGAAACAATGAGCACTGGCCTAATGTCTATGTCCAGAGTCCTGTCTGCCAAACCTCCCCAAACAAACTTGAAACTTCTCTCATTGCCTTACATCTGTCTTTTTGTCCCCTACACACCCTCTCTCCCTCTGTCCTCCTCTGTCCAACCGTCTGTCCTCACTCCCACAGGACGAAGAGAAGGTGGCCTCTCCGGCTTCAAAGAAGCCTGGTAAGGGACGCCCCTCGCTGGGCCGCGAGAAGAGCGCAGACAGCTCGTCCACCTCTTCCTCGGCCTCGGCGGAGAAGCAGAGGCAGGAGGCTCGCAAGCGGCTGCTGGCTGCAAAGAAGGCGGCGTCGTTTCGGCAGAACTCGGCCACGGAGAGCTCGGACAGCATCGAAATCTACGTCCCCGAGGCCCAGACTCGCCTCTGAGAAGAGACAGTGACACACGGGGAAGGATGTGGGGGTGGGGGGTCTGTTCAGAGAGCTGGATAAGTAACGCTGAAATACCTGCAGAAAGTAGAGGAGGACTTCTGCGATGCAAATGAGCTACTCGGAGTAAACATGGATGGTGGTGGGGGAGGAGCGGTGGGGTGGTGGGGGCGGGGGGTCAGTTCGGGCATTTTTGGCACATCCGTAAGTTTAAAGGCTGGTCCTGGTGACGTCATACACTATCACCTAATGATTCATTTCATCTCGTGGACCTGACAGCAGGAGACTTGTCGGTGAAAACCTCGGTGGGAGAACTCATTTCTTTCTTGTTACTACTCTTGATATCATACAATTGTTAATGAAGATATTGTTACTATGACGATTATATCCTAAAGAATCTATATGAAGACTGTTTTAAATGTTCCTCTGTCTCGGCTATAAGATCTATTATGTGGACAGGAGACGAGCGCTCGTGCTCCTCTCCGGTACGTCATCGTCTTTCTCTTCCCAGATCATGGGCCATCTTGTAGCTTTGCACAGCGCCGCCTTGTGGCCGTCCCACACACCGCCCACACTACATCCACTGCACGACACTCTGCAAACCCCCACCTATCTCTGTCCGTCTTCCTTCTATTAATTTGTTTACTCATCCTTTGTTTTGTATAAAAATCCGATTAGATCCGATTATTGTGAATATTTTTGGGATGACGAAATTGAAAGTCAGGTTGGAGGGGATATTATCTAGTTCCTAGCAATTAACTCTTATGTTTGTGTGTTTTTATGCCAGAATATTTTTTTAAAACACTGGTGAGGATCTGTTAATGGTTGAAATGAAAGCACATCCGATCATTAGGACATCCGTGGCCGAGCATGAGGATCTCAGATTGAGTCAGAGTTTAGTCACAACATTTACTGAATATTTTCTTCTGTAGGTAAAACGCCCTCTCTCATTTCTTTTGCTTGTCTCTGTTCCATTAACTTCCTGTTTGTGCTGTAACCCTGTGCAAGGCTTCTTTTAAGTGCTTCTATTAAAATCACTTAGCATTCAACTCACAACATTTCAAATCAATCTAGGGCTTTTATTAAATTAACGCAGCCGGATGAGTATGCAGGATACGGTGTGTTTTTGTTTGTGGGGACACACGGTAGAACTTGTGTCCTACTGTTTTTTTATACTGTTTCAAAAGCATTTGATTTATTTTGCCACCGTCACTTAACAAAATCTTAGTTTTTTCGTTACCATTATTGTTTTTCCCTCCATTGAAGAACATCCAAAGTGTCTGCACTTTTTTATTGAAAGAGAAAATATTTAATTAAAGCAATACATACATTAGTCATTGTGTTTTCATCTTTCATTGAATGCTGCCTGCTTTTATTTTCCCATGGAAGACTGCACAAGCCAAAGATGAATTCGCTGATTCAAATTCATCTCATGTGTTTAAATGTCAACAGCAGGGAGCCCAGTGGTAACTGCTCACTGTGAAAATAGATGGAGTGGAGGACTGTAGCCCAGTGTGTATTCCAGATTCAACGTCTAGATACGCACATGTCCAGGAGCCTGAGCAGAGCTGTAACAGTAAAGGACACATTGTTTGTGGAGAGCTCCGGGTCAAAGGGAGCTGGGAAGTTCAGGAACAACACAGTTTAAGTGCAACATGAAATATGGCTCAAAAAGACTGAACAGAGTTTGTGTCCCAATCAACATCGCTGCCATCCTCCTCTGCATGGAAACCCTCTGACCTCTGAGGAGCAACGATGCTTCGTTTTCAGTGCATTGTTACGTACCCATACAATGAAAAAGCATTTACTTATAACAGAGTTATAACAAAGAAAGACAGAGCGCATACCTCCACCAACAGTCCCCTTAAATTCAATCAAGCTGCACCAGATTGCACACTCATATATCAGTTCCCTAAACATGACTGATTTATGACTGAGATAATGATTCATGAATTATCGTTTTCGCCAAGGAGGTTATGTTTTCACTCCTGTCTGTTTTTTTGTTGGTTGGTTTGTGAGCAAGATTTTTTTTAAACAGAAAAAAATGACTTTCACAAATCTTGATGGAAGGATGGTGTATGGGTCAGGGAAGAACCCATTCAATGTGGTGCGGATCCAGATCAGGGGTGAATCCAGGATTATTTTATTTCCACTTTGGGAGATATTGAGACATTTTAAATTTTTTCCCGAGGATTAATTCCTTGATCTTGGTGAAATCAGGCATATTTATGTTTGTGTGATATTTGTTGCAGCTTGATTGAATTTGAGGGGACTGCTGAGTGCCATTGAAGTTCTCTGGGAAACTTGTGAAAATGTCAAAAAACACTATCTCACAAAGTGAAAAGAAAATCCTGGATCTGCCCCAAAATGTAACAGGTTCTTTCTTGGCTCACGTTCCATCTTTTCACCAAGTTGTGTAAAAATCTGATAGGTATCCTTTCCATAATTCTGCTGACAGCACTGGTTTACACATATTTACAGAATCGCCTGGTGCATTTTGAAGTGTAGTATTTCACACTAGAAGTAACGACAGCCCCAACACGCCTCAGATCAGCCACAGTTGTTTTCCTGTCTTCCGTTCACATTAGATTTCTTCCAAATACAGTAGTAATTATTATTAAACTCAACCAAGCCTCCTCTTCCTGATTACTTATGTTAAACTGCAGCACTGTCATTCCACTGCTTCCACTGCTGCAATGCCGCCTCCTCACCCACTGTGACTGGAAAAAAAATGCAGCCTGGGGCTTTGAATTGGAAAAAGCCAGATCACCGCCATTCTTTCTTTATCTCAGGCCAGAGCTTTCTCTGGATGGTGGCTCTTTGTTTGCCTGTTGTGTTTGCCTGCAGGGGATGACTCTCAGCAAGGGAAAATGACTCAGGGGTGTCAATAGCCTGTTCCCTGGCTGCTGTCAATGGCCCCGTCCATTTGACGGAGGTGGATGGTATCGTTAGCACCTGAAGGCCTTTTGTTTGACTCAGCCGAGGGGCTTGATTTGATTTCTGACTGCCAGGAAGGGGCCGTATGTGTGTGTCTGACAAGTTGTTTTCCCAAAATAAGCATAGTGTAGTTGTCTCTTGTTTGTGTGAACAGGTTAGCTTATTGTTGATTGCAATTTCATCACTACATCCACCCTCCACATTTTTAAGAATATGTTGAAAGCATTGCATGAATCGTATCATTTTCTGTTTTATGTCTCCTTCATTGACTGCAGATTGTTTTTTCTGGTCCAGACCCTGCTGTCAACCCTCTTCGCACACACACACACACACACACACACACACAGATCTGTAGGTCTGTGCCTGACTGGAACGCAGATCAAACGCAGTGTGGCATCTGAAATACGCTGAGGGGGGGAGGGCAGGAAGACACAGAAAAAGCTGTTCTATGACCCGAGCGTCAAACTCTGAAAAGCGATGCTTCTTTTTATTTCTTCCAGTCTGCTGAAACTTGGGGATGTGCAAAATGCCAAGAGATGTCAGTGGCATACTTAAGGAGATGAAAGTGAGCTCATCTCATACATTTTGACAAGACTTCTCCCTCCAATACACACACACATACACATCACCGGGACACACCTCGGCCTATTTCCTGGGTTGGGTTATACATGATCCAAACAGCTGCACTATCAGGAGAGAGGGGGGGCTCATTGTAAAGCCATTGATTTGAGGGGTGATAATGGCCCCCGTATAGAGTTGATAGATTTGGCCTTTTAAAGTCAAAACTGCCATTTCAAAAGCATTTGCTTAAGCAGCAGTTTGTTTTGGTGGAGCTTCATTTTCAATTTAAGACTTGTGTTCAGCTGTACTCTCTTAGGAGCTTCCTCGAGCCGCAGTAAACAGTAGTCTTCTGGTTATGTTATTGTCCCTAAAATGTGAAGAAAAAGCAATAGTCTGTTAAACAAGCGGAGGGAAATGTCACACTTGTATAGCTTTACTTTTCCCTCCACAAATAGTTTTGGCATCATCACATATTACGTACGGATTGTTTCATGTCTTTGCCACCTTTTCTACATTCCAGGACAGAGAAGAAGTTGCTCCACTGCGAGTGGCAGACAAAAACAAACCCAGAAAAGAGAGTTTACCTCAGCTGGTTGAGCAGTGAATTCACTCCCACACACAGTCGTCCAGACCCCTGCCTGCAAAAACACAAATGGGTCATTAGCATCTCTGCTTTTGTTTGCAGAGGCATAAACCTGGGGAAAGGGTGAGGGGCCGAATTTATCACACATACATGATGTAGCAAAAAAGTGTCTAGATCAAATATTTTATGAGGCAAGCACATATTTTAAAGAATAGGGTCTGTTCTGTATATTATTATATAGGCTGTGTGTATATCAGGGTTTGTGGGGGTTTAGAATAAAAGGGTTATTATGTTTGAGACTAAGTTTTGTGCGTGCGTATCTTTCATAAAATGAGACTTTCTAGATTCACGTCACTATACTCTGGTAACATTTAAAAAGATATGTGCAATACTGAGTAAAAATGGGTTCTTTGATATTAAGATGAAACTGATAATATTGCATTTTCTTCCCCACTCTTTGCTTCTTAAAGTTGTCTTCTGTAAATAAGAACAAACCCAGACTGAAAATCCTCCTCTTTTACAATGCTCTAGATATTTATACTGTTTCGAGGTTGTTCAAATGTATAACAGAGAGACGCAACATTCAATAAACACAGTACTTTCTCAAAAAAACTTGCTTTCTGTCTTGTGGATAAGTTATCGTGATTGTGTGTTTTCTTTTTTAAAGATAATACTTCATATTGATTGTAATTGCTTTTAAAAAAAACACTTTAATAGGTAACACAGGAAATTTGTTCAACTGAAATTGAAAAAGTTACACTTCAGAAATACAAAGTCACACACACGTTTTCTCCTTGTGTTGACTGCCATAGTGACAGATAATGTATTTAGACACATAATACTTTAGTGCTACATTTTAATGACTAAGCTCTCATTCATTTTATTTTAAGAAATATCAGATGAGCAAGTATTATGTGTACATGTAGATGTATTATCAGTATAAATATAAGAACAATATACACACATAATACTTAAGTTTCACATTCCGATTTTTAAATCATGACTCATCCGGGGACATTTCTTAAGGAATAATAGAAGAACGTGTATATTGTGTGTAAGTAAGTATGTGTACACATAATACACATGACACATAATACTTCGTTATCCTCCAGTGGCTTCATTTTGAAATCATGACTCACTCTCATTAGGTTTGAGACAAACTCCTGGAGGCTGTCAAGATTCTCCATATCCCTCATTTATTTTTATTTTCGCAAAGGAACCTAAGAAATATTAGGAGTATTGTGTCAATTTGTCAACACGTATACAGTTCTCTTTAGATTACATACTAGCTCTACATTGTAACTGTATACTACAGTTTAATATTATCCTATCCTCAAGAGGCTTTATTTTTAAATCATGACTCACTCTCATTAGGTTTTAGGGGATCTTTGACTAGGATTCACCACACATAGTTTTAGAAGAACATAAGAGATATGAGAAGGAGTATTATGTCTATGTGACTAAATATAAGGAATATTCAGATACACAATACTTTATAGACTACATTAAACTAGTTCTACATTTTAATTGTATATTGTAGTTTTATATTACAGTGGCTTTATTTTTAAATCTGGACTCTCCTTTGGTTTGTGGGAATTTCTTTGTATTTTCTTGGAGAAACCTGAGAAACGTTAGAAGATTATTACGTGTTTGTGTTAAACGCATTGTCGAAATATAAGAAAGATTTAGACACATAAATGTTCTACATTTTAACCGTATTTTGTTTTAAAACCAGACTTTTGAGGATTCCCAACATCCCCCCCCCTTGGTTTCCAGTTTCCTCACATGTGCAGCATCGCGACAGAAATGACTTTAATAACAGTGTGAAACATGTGGGGGATTCTCTCAGGAACCAGTCAGATGTGGCGACCAGTCGACGTTTATGATTTACGTAACTAGAACATTTTGTTACGTAAAAGCCTGATCACACACTGTGGCGCCCACAGGAGGAAACCATGCGCCTGAACACGCCGAGTTACAAACACGAGCGCGATGGAACGAGTTCAAAAATAAAATGTGCGTCGTTGTCACAACAACGTTACTTTCAATGGCCGCACTATATTTTGAATGAAACGCTTCTCTCCGTCAGTCACAATGAGACGAGGCTCCTGTCTGCCCTGTGTGGCGGAGCGCGGCGATTGGCCGACCGCTGCCCAGGGATGCGGAATGGAGGGCAGGGATTGGCCGGGGGGGCTGTGGAGGAGGCGGGACCACTTCAGCTGCGACTGTCAAGATTGGCAAAGAGCTGCTGCTGCTGCTGCTGCAGGTAAAACAAGAAGGAGCCGAAAACACTCATGTAGTGCGATGGACGCGGAGTGTGCGGGGACGTGAAGCCTGGTTGTGTTGCGGGAGAAAGACGAACGTGTTTGTGCGGGAAGAGGAAAACAAACAAACAAAAAGAAAAAGCGCAACACCGCGTGCGTCTGAAAGTGCCGCTGCGTCAACCATCGTCTCGGGCACGTTTTGTACGGAGCAACTTGGACAGCTGCGTGTTTCCAGCGCACAACAAAGAATGAAAGCATTCAAACGAGGTGAGCACACACGGCACACACACACACCACACACACACACACACGCGTCGTGTTTTTTAATCACCGCCGCGCACGTTTCACTGGCCGCCACAACAAAAAGTGTCCGTCCGCCGCGTCCTCGCTGTTGGCTGTGCGTGGCGTGCGGGGGCTTTGTGTGCAGCGTGTGTGTTTGAATGTGGAGGGAGAGGAGAGCTAGCCTGCTAGTTATCTGAGGAGGAGGAGGAGGAGGAGAGGAGGAGGCATGGTGTCCATCTGGCGGAGAGAGGCTGAGCGACATGCGGGAGGCTGTGCGGTGCCTGTCTGCCTCCTTTGTGCGCTCCAGATGGCCAATTTCGGTTTCGTGCGTGTTTAAACGCAACATTTGGTTTTTATTTGTCGAGGCGGCCCCTCGTGTTTTCTCTTGCGTGACGGCATCGCTTCCCTCTGTAAAAAAAAAAGTTTGGTGTCTGATGCGAGGAGAGTGTTGTTGTTAACGGCCACATTCGAGATCTGCAGCTGGAGCTCGGGAGACTTTTCAGACTCTGAAAGGAACATGTGCTCTTTTCCTTCCTCCCGCAAGAGAGCGTGGCTCGGGTTTGTAGACGAGATGTTTTTGTAAACAACAAGTTGTCCAGTTTGACAGTTCGGCCTCTGTGAAGCGACTCCGAGCTGTTTGGGATGTGACATCTGTCTGAAATCTGCCCCTGCTGCTTTTATCAGATCTATCCCACCCAGTTTCCACCCCACGTTGGATGGGTGCAGATGTTTAATTGCGCCAGATATAAATCCAGTGGAGGCGAGGCTGTGCAGCTCTGTTGTGGCCTACACAGGGACGACCTAAGCCGACTGTCAAACCCCGTGTCCAACAAATGGCACACTCGAGTTTGTGTACTCGTGTATTATATAAGAAATGACAGTTTTGCTTCAACATTAAAATAACACAGTGTACAAAAGATCACAATAGACTAAAACCATGGAGGATTAAGTCTAAACGTATATAAAAAAAGTCAAATATAAAGTGTATTTGGAGTAAATGCAGAACCAGTGCCTAATCGAAATAACACAGGAAATAAAATGAATTACACGAGACGGTAAACTAACACTAAACTAAAAGAGCAACAGAAAGTAGTGAGTTAATAAGAGGGTATGATATTAAACATAATATGGTGATAAACTTAGCCCCCATTTTCTCAAAATCAGAGTACTGCTACTGAAATCAGTGTTTCAGTATTTATTATAAATATGAAAGCTTTATATAATATATATAGTTTGCAAATCACATACAGAAATCCAACTGCAGTGCGATGCACCAAGTAGTAAAATGTCACTCGGAGTTAATTTGATAAGAGGAAAAAAACATCTTTTCAGAATTATATACAGAATCTGTGGTTGTTGTTTTTAAGTCATTGGGAACATAAAGTTTAGTCAAAGTTATAAGTTGTGGTATAAATGTCATGATGAGGTCCCACTAATATCCATCTGACAAACTGGCCCAGCTCTAACACAGTAAATGGAGGTGCTGGTAGAAGTTTGCTAATTTACCAAAGTTGGGAGGGAAATCCATTCAATTAAAATTAGCATTTGTATGTTTTGAGCCCCCCACCACCACACACTAACTACTCTAACTCAGTCTCGTACATGGCTCGTCGTAGAGGAATGCAGCATTGAAAAGATTTTGTCAACCGCTCCAGCAGTCTCATCGTCAGAGCTGGCATGAGGTGAAAACGGCCTCCTCCTGCATGGTCAATAGATTCCTGGGCTACTGTGATGTTGATATGCACACAATCTCCTTTGTGGAGACAGGCGCTGCCCCGGGGGGTCAGGTTTCACCCAGCTCCAGAGAAAGACATTTACTGCATTCTGTGGCCCACCCCTGGGACCAGGCATGCTCCATTTTGAGGGGGAGATTCCCTCCAGTGGCCAAACGTGGATTGAAAAGGAGACTCACAACAAAGTTCAAACCTCAGAGCTGTTGTATGAACATGTTCGGTGTGTACATGAAGCCCCGGTGTACCTCACTCTAGACCGGGGTGGAACTGGAGGTTAAAAGTAACCGACCCTTGTGAACTGAGAGCGGGGGCAGTTCAAACAAACTGTTTATTTTTCTGACCAGCCTGAGCTCACACGGCTTCTACCACTGTGAGAAAATAAGGCTGTACCCCTTTTCTGTAGAGGCCCAGCTGAGCATATAACTATTCAACCATATATTCATGTATATTCTTCCATCTATACATCTCTTAATATATCAAAATGATACCTCTAATAAGTAGCATATTTAATATAATCTACTGTTGAAGTGGTCTGCCATGTTCTGGTAAATGACAACAGTCAGAGCTGTGGCAGTGAACATGACTAACGACCGGCCTCCTCTCCCCTCAGCTCTGGAGGAAGAGCAGCGCCCGGAGCAGGAGCACTCCTCGGCCATGTCGGACAGCGATGACGGCTCCCCACTCGACCTGTCAGGAAGGGGGCTCCTGGGGAAGCGCCGTCGCCGTGGCAACCTGCCCAAGGAGGCGGTGCAGATTCTGCGGAGCTGGCTGTACGAGCACCGCTTCAACGCCTACCCGTCGGAGCAGGAGAAACTCAGCCTGTCAGGCCAGACCAACCTCTCAGTGCTGCAGGTGAGGAGCTTTCATTCAGTCTTGTATTCCTTTATTTATTTTTTGTTAGATTTTTTTCCAGCAGCACTCAGGAAGTATCACATTCTGGTTAAATGTATCTTTATGTTTAACTTGCTCATATTCCTTTAATTATGTTGAATCATACATATTATACAAATTTAACATGAAATTGCATATTAATGCTCTCAAGTGGCAGCAAAACGGTAATCACATGTTATTGTCACACTAAACTGGAGGACTCTTCCATGCTTCCCTTTCACTTCATTGCATCACTAGTATGCATTTCCTCTTTCCATGCGGGCCCACACAAACACACTGGCTGCATTAGATACGGCATTACAGATCAGCATGAGGCAGCAGCGCACTTTCTTGTTTTGTAGTGTGTTCACTGGAATGCCTTTGGCTGCCTTCTCTCTGGCTCAGCATATTTGAGCTCAGGCCCTCATTACTGCCAGCTTTCTGACGTCTGTCATCTGTCTCTTTCTTCATTGTGTGGGGGGCTGGTACCACTAGAGGGTGTTAAGTAAGGCCTCATCTCACGGATGGCGATGAAGAAGAAATTGTAGTTGGTTGCTGAAATCACGGGGCTCGGGTCGTTTTTAGATTCTGAATGTTTTTTTTGGATCTGGCTAATTGAGAGCAGACTGAGGCATAAATCTAGCATCAAAGTGTTGCAGTAAATTACACGAAAAAGAAAAATCTGAAAGTACATCTTTGATGTTAATTTAATTATTTTGAAAGTGAAAATTTCAGTTTTCAGAATCAGCTCTGCTCATGCCAAACATTTGACCTCTCTCCCCAGATATGCAACTGGTTCATCAACGCACGTCGCCGCCTCCTCCCTGACCTGCTTCGCAAGGATGGAAAAGACCCCACCAAGTTCACCATCTCCAGAAAGGTTGGTGGTAAAAGCGATGGCCACTCATCCAACGGAGGTGGAGCCAGCTCCCCTGAGAGAAACTCTTCCCCAAGTTCATCTCAACAGCGCCCGTCTGTCATCCGCTCCGCCCCCACGCTGGACCTCAGTCTTCTTGGCAACACGGCGACAGCCATCTTGACTGGAGCAGGCTACCCGGGTATAGAAGGATCCGTGCAGGCGCTCATGAGGCTGGACACACAAAGTTTGCTTAGGGAAGCAGAGGAGCAAGGGGTTAATCATGCTTGTCTTACCAGCACAACAATGGCAGCTAGCCCCAACAGCGGCCTCTTCAACACGCCTCCCCCAACTCCCCCTGAGCTGTTCCCCACTCAGGACTTCAGCGACTTGAGGCTCCTAGTGGACGCGGCTCTACAGAGGGCAGCGGAGCAAGAGAACCTGAAGAGGCTCCAGGAGAGCCAGAGCAAACCAACAGAGGTTGTAAAGACTGAACCAGTGGAAGCACAGTGCAGTGCCTACAGCAGCGAAATGGGCCCCACGCCACCTCCAGAAGACAGCCAACAGGTGATGGATGCCTCCAGAGCTCAGAGTCTGATGGAAAAGGCGATGGCAGTTTCTGTGTCTGCTGTAACTTCGGGCAAGACTCCAGTGGCTCAGTCCCCAGCAGCCCCTGTACTAGTTCCAGCTTCTGTCTTGGTCTCAGCCCCGAGGCTGTCTCCTCTCCCCATTAATAAAGTCATCTGGAGCCCCTTGGACAAGGACACAGCCAGAGCCTCCAGCCCAAACCAGCCTCAGCTCCTCCCGGCCCATCTGCCAACCTTAATGCAACTGTCGGCTTCTGTTTTTGGACAGCTGGATTCTCAGAAAGCAGCGGCTGCTCCTTCATCAGCGCCAGTCTCGAGCTTAGCTCCAGCTCCACTGCCCACTTCTATCAGTGCAACAGTGCCAGCTACAAGCCCAGTCTCTGTGCCATCACCAGTCCTCGTCCCAATAAGTCCCACCTCTGTCGTGGCTTCACATCCAACTGTAGCGCTTGTTCCAACATCTCCTGCCGCGGCCATTACCTCTCTCACATCCCCCAGAGGACTCCCACTTTACCTGCCATTCCACAAATCCCCTCTAATCCCTGTCACAGTTCCGAGTGCATCAACCGTCTCAACCTCAGCATTGTCTCCAGCCCCTGCTCCCCCCCAAGTCTCTGCCTCTGCCCAGGCTTCAGTACATGTCCCAGCTTCAGCCCTGACGTCCTCTGCCTCTCCAACGATCACACCTCTCGCAGGCCTCATCTCCCAGCTCTCTCCTCCTCTTCAGCCCTCTTCCACAAGCGGCATTAGTAGTAATACCCAGAGGAATTCAGCGGTGGCACCCAGTGTGTGGAGCATGGTCCACGCTGACACCAGGCAACCCACTTCTCTTCAAGTGGTAAAGACCCCTATCACTGCAGCGTGGGGCCCACAGCACAGTCTGCACACAGTGAGTGAAACTGTTAACTAGGAGCTGGGACTGGACAGGAACCCTTTTTGTATTTCTGCAGAGGAGGCTGGACAACACTGTAAATATGAGAATGTATCTTCTTCATCACCAGTCCTTTTTTTGCATTAGAACCTGTGCCTGCAGGACACACAGCAATGAAATGAAGTGTCGAACATGAGGTGTTTTTAGAGACATGCTGTTTCAAGCAGCTTTTATTGTTTTTAATATACTGTTCTTGATGGACGCTTTTGCGGCGCAATGTCTCTCCAGTGCAGAGTAAATGTATTGCGCAAAGTTTTTGATGCCATTTTCAAAACAACTTTCCAAGTTCCAATTCATGAACGAGGAGGAAAATATCCCGTAATTGTACAAAATTTAAATCGGTGTATTTGTCAGCACCAGCACAGTTGGCCTCTTCAGTAACAGTACTGGACTTTGATGAATGTACAAAAGGCACTGACATCGATGGCTGAGCTGCCTTTCACCCATCATACACCCAGGATACAAAGGAGGATGTTACTGGGGTGTTTTCTACATACAGCAACAACTCCTCAGTAGCTGTGCAATTCAGATTTAGTCTTTTCTTAATCCACTACATATTCCTTTTTCTTTCTTTGTGGCGCGATGAGCAAAACAGAAATTGATTGTACTGCAGCAACTTTGACTGACTCGCCTCAACGTGTCTGTCACTATGTCTCCATCTTCCTGTTTTTTAATAGCTGAGGGGATTCATCGACTCTCATGATTAGTCATCTCAACCACTCAACAAGCACCACATCTGTCTTTCTGTGTCGTTTCAGTTCTCCACGTGTATTCAGCCAAACAGTAGTATTTTTATCTAACTGTTTAAAGCCTATCTGTCACTTGCATGTGTGACCTTGCTCCGCTTGCAAGGATTGTTGTGGGGGGCAACTGTGAGTATAGGACATAGGGGAGAAGGTCACATTGGATCTGTTACACAAATCAATTTCAGCAGAGAGGTGAGCAGCTCTGGTGAACCGATGACATCGAGCTCTCACGGCTCCTGAAATGAAATGTTACACCCGCTGTGAGACGTGGCACCTTTTTATCTTTTAACGTTGGATCCTCTCATTTAGAGGAAACCTAAATTATACATATTCCCCTGTCGATTGATTGATTGGGTCAACTTCATTCAAACCTCGGATGTCTTAATAGCGCTAAAGCAAATGTAGCAGTTGTACTAAAGTAGCTGATGTGATGTTCTTCTATTTTCCAGGAAGGTTCAGCAGCATACATGTGTAGTTTTTTTTCTGTCATTCCTTTTCCCCCCAGCCTGTTTAGAAATGGGTTCTGTTGTTGTTCTAATCATTCCTGAAGCTGTAGTTTCTATGAAACTGTCTTAGCATAAACCACAGCATATGACCGAATTCCGGCTGTAGGTCTATTAGCGGTAGCATCGTGTGGAATAATCAGGTTCCCATGGGAAATAATACTGTAGCAGAAATACCATGTTTACCAGAGTCTCTGAGCCTTTGTTTGGTTCAAACGGTTACATTTAGCATGTGCACGGACCCAACATCTAATGTGAGGTCGTTATACTGCTGAGCACTGACCCCAGCAAATCTCTCCATCTTCTTGTTCATGGCAGATGTGGAAACTTTCTTTTTGTACTTGGTCTTCTCACTGCCAGTTATCATCAGTACATGTCAGTGGAGGGTTTTTTCTTTATTGTCACAGGTACCAGACTGATGTGCATTTATACCTCAATTTACACAGGTCATGTCAGGTTTGGGTCTTATGAGTAATATGTTGTTGAAGAGTAGTCATGATACTAAGTATTACAGTAATATTTTTGTTATTCATTCTACATCATGCCACTTTGACGACACCTAATCAGTTGTGATACTGGAATGGAAAAGGCTGGCTAAAGATTAGGGAGGCAGGTTTTATACAGTTATTGTTTATTTGGGGTTTTAGGTGAAAACCGACGCTCCAATCAGAGCCGACAATGTATTGATGCATGTAAATATTTTTTTTTTTGTATGTATTGGCATGATCTTTATCTCAAACTGTGTAGTGTCTTCTCAGCCAGATGCATTCGAAAAGGTTTTTTCAAGTTCATGTGGTGAGTCAGGACTGACGGTCGGACCGACTGGCTGCTGTGCCTTAATACGACTGAGGGATAACCCCCATGTCCCCATTTTTTTTATATATATAAAAAGATAGTCGTGCAATATATGCCTTAAAGTTTAAATGTGTGTTTTGTATCAGCATTTCAAAGAATAAAAGTTCAGTTTTTCATAAATGCTGTATCCTGTCAGTCTTTTGTTGCATTAGTACGTAGGTAATTTGTAAGAATAATCCAACTGCATCATCACTGGACGTCAGAGGGCTTTAAAACAATTCTCTCTTTTCCTCTAACAGTAGGCTTGTTTATTCATTGGAAACATTTTTGACTTGTCACAGTTGGCTCCTCGTAACGTGCATGCTGACTTACTGGGACATTTTATAATTAACACCCGTACATTTCCTACTGTGACGATCCACACAGTCCTAATGAAGCTAAATTGTTGTATACCAGGTACAGGGTCTCAAAAAGTTAAAAAATATCTAATATTCAATCTAAATTTTAGGCTGTACAAAATTCTAGTCTAAAATATGTTTAAAATGTATGTACAGGCCTTAACTATGTTATGGTAAGTCTTAATTATGTTGATGTTCATTTGAAGGTACTTCCGTTGTGCTTTGAAATGTCTCCACGTGTTGTAGTTCTTTCACAACAATTCAGATATTAGCACACTTTAACAAAACTACTAACAAGACCAACATTGAACTGATAACTTTTAAACATCCCGGTTTATTATTGATCTCAGTCCACTTGGCTTGGCTGTGGTAAAGACTGTGATACCTACTGTCTGTCGTTTGAGATAAAATGGTGTTTTGAGGATTATTCTCTACCAGGATATTTAACCTTATTTTTAGGGATTATTGGGAAGTGTAAATAATTCTGGGGCTCTCATATTCCTTCATATCATATAGATGTTAAATTGCATTCTTTATGATCTTAAATTGAACGTGTTGAAACCTGCAGAAACAGATTTGAAATCGCTGCACACAGTGCTCGCAAACATTTTTTTCAAAATTAATAAGTTTATCTTTGTAACAGACCTACAATTCAGTTTTTGTCAGTGATATAAAAAAATAATCTTGCAGTAATTAATATTTAGTTGGTGTTTGTTTAGCCATCGTTGTGAGGTAATGTAACGGAGAGGAAATACTTTAGATAAATTATCCAGTTGGGGGCTTTTACGCTCTGGTATATCTGGCTTTGAATTTCAAAGGGCTAAAACTATGAATGCACTAATGGCATTTTAAACCAATGAATTAAATAAAATGACTTAAATGACTCAAAAACACACTCATGTTCAATGCGGTCAATGGCATGAACAAACTTACTTTATTAGCCTGAGCAATATCAAGACTGAATTCCTTCGAACAGTACAAACATACCTGATCCTTCAACCAATACACACACACCCAGCTGATGGGAGAGAGAAATCCGAGTTTAGACTAAAAGCTCTAGTTACCATTTCTTCAAGTGGACGTACTTGCCACGTTTGATTGTCAAAAAAATTATAAACACAAATATAAGAATCACTTTATCCATTTCCAACATACAGGGACACACTTGTAACAGAAGGAGATTTCATTGCCGTGCTTGTGCAGGTGTGGTAGCTAATTGGCAGGAAGAGGTAAACATGGCTGGTACTGGATGAAGCACTGAATCCGGCAGTCCAAGCAGCCCCCGCACACACTGACCGTCCAACCACGTTCCCTCCAACAGGTCAGAGAGCTGCAGTCAAAGTGGATGAAGCTGCAGTCGAGACGCATATGCTGTGATACACCTCTCCTTCATGGATAAACCCTTCAATGACGATTCAAAAATGAAAAGTGGTGTATTGCAAAATATTTGAATCCCAAGTTCCTACCTTTGAGAAACTTGTAGATGTAATGAAAGGCAACACGTTTAACTTCTGAAATTTATATTCCTACATGCTTTCCTATTCAATTTCTCTAAAAACCTACGAGGTGCACAAAGGTAGGAGCTGGGGATTGACTTGTGGTGTGTGTGTGTGTGTGTGTGCGGGGGCCTGAGGCAGTTGTTTCCTCTCCTCTACTCGTCAT
This sequence comes from Hippoglossus stenolepis, assembly GCF_022539355.2. Taxonomy (NCBI): domain Eukaryota; kingdom Metazoa; phylum Chordata; class Actinopteri; order Pleuronectiformes; family Pleuronectidae; genus Hippoglossus; species Hippoglossus stenolepis. The sequence continues at coordinate 19,932,527 of NC_061485.1, forward strand.
CCTTGTCTTTGGCCCCGTGTTTCAGGATGCGGGTGAACTCTGCGTAGTTGAAGTTGCCCTTCTTGTCGATGGGTGCTTCGCGGAACAGCTCGTCCACCTCTTCATCTGTGAAGCGGTCACCCATGGTGGTCAGCAGTTCTCTCAGATGGTCTTCATGGATCACACCTAACGGAGGCAAATAACCTCAGTGAAGTTGACAAAACACTGACAGTGCCGTCATCTGTGTATATAATATTTGGGGTTATATTCTCACCAGATCCCTCCTCATCGAAGCAGGCGAAGGCGTTGCGGATGACGTCCTCTGGGTCGGTTCCATTGAGCCTCTCTCCAAACATGGTGAGGAACATGGTGAAGTTGATTGGTCCTGGTGCTTCACTCATCATCCCCTCCAGGTATTCATCAGAGGGGTTCTTACCTGAGGACGAACAACACGGTTACAGCGACCTACGTTTGGTTGGGACTATGCAATACATTCTCCACGCTGTTGTTGTCACTGTGCATTGTTCCTTCTCCTGCAAAGTTGGTAAACATCACATTCAAATTTGAAGCAGCAGACCCTACATTTCCCACAATACCTAGCATCTTTTGCAGACTCCCCACCATAGACTGTTTATAAAGATGGATGACATGACAGCTCCCAAATGTGAAGCCAAAGCATCCCAATTGCCACCTGTCGGGTGAATGCAGTATAGATCATCTACCCTACCTCCTCCATGTAAGTAGATGGGACATGGACAAAAATCTATGTACATGAGAAATAGGTTTAACTCAAAGATGGTTTTGTCATTTTAGCTGGTTCTTATCACATTGGTGTTTGTTCAAGTGTAAATTTTCCAGTAAGTTTGGTTTTAATCATTTATTTGATTATATTAAAATGGCTTGAAATGTCATGATTGACAGGTGAGACCGACTCGTGATTGGTCGAGCATGTGTATTGGCAGGACCTCGATCATCCTCCGATCCCTACTGCACAAGCTTTGGTTCCACATGCACAAGATGGTGGCGTTTGTATCCTGAATATTTTGGCTTCATTTCTGGATAGTAGGAGGAAATGGATATGCATTGTCCATCTTTATATACAGTCTATACTTAGCTCCCCTTATATAAATGCCCATGTCTTTCAAACACTCCCTTCCAGTTTGTAAAGCAGGCTAGCTGTCATGAATTGGTGGTCTGCACTCACTGATGACATCATTAGGGATATCTCAGCAGCTCTTGGTCGAGCTACAGAAATCATGCAGCTGCTCACAGGTGGAGTTGTACTCCTCATGATGAGTAAACTAAAGTTTATGTGTAAAATTGGTGGTTTGCCCCTTTAAAAACCAGCTGTGCTTCTCTGCTTTTGAACATCAGGTCTACTTTTGTAGCCATAATAACTCATCCTGAGCACAGAGCTGTTTACCCAGAGAGGCCAGCATGTCATGCAGATCCTCCTTGTCAATGAACCCGTCTCTGTTCTGGTCAATCATGTTGAACGCCTCTTTGAACTCCTGGATCTGAGACTGGTCGAACATGGCGAACACGTTTGAGGTGGCCCTCTGGGGGCGCTTCTTGGTGGTCTTTCCCTTGGCACGTTTGCTCGACATGGTGGCGGCTGGATCTGGGCCTGTGCACATTCAAGAGACATGATTCAGAGGTTAGATAAGACTGTGCTTAGGCTGTACTGCCAATGGTAGCATGACTTTCAGCATCCATTTGAAAAGGGGAGCTTAATTTTATTTATATTTTTGCATTACACTGTACAAAAACTGGAGTACTGCATCCATGACGCCCTTTTATCTTCTCTCTTGTATCTGCCACAAGCAGGAGAATGTTCCTCGCTTCCTCTCTCTCGAGAGTCACATGCTCCCCGAACGTCGGGTATAGTGATGGGTGTGAAAACGACATGTCTCCACGGTGCACACTGCAGCTAACTTCAGCTCCTTCCACAATTAGACCTGTCATTCACATCTGCAAGGTATTGTCATTCGTGTGTGTGCATGTGTGTGTGACTCTTTGATTGTGTTATACCCAGCGGGGAATAGCAGACAGAGGACAGGCTGGACAGACAGGAGGGAGTGAGGGGGTGAATGTGTCTGATGAATCCCACAGAGGTGTGACATCATGCCATGAGCAGCACTGAGGTGACGGGAATATACTGTATGAGCTACCAGCTCACAATTACATCATTTCTCAGGTGAACTGTAATTTATCATGTGAATTTAGGCAGTAGGTGTATATGTATATTGTATTTTTGTTAGACTTATGAGACTTCAGTGGGAGGGGGTTAGAGTGGGCTCTGTCGAGATAAGACATTCATTTTATGTATTAATCAGCAACTAAAATGTGATGATATGAAGCAGGTAAGTATGACTGCTTCCGGTACATTTGAAGACCTTTCAATATTAATATTCTGAAATATAATTCTTCTTTATTTAAATCTGTCAATAAGCAAACAAACTTAGTTTTTGTGCTGCCGTTTCCTGTATGGTTCACAAAGGTGTCACAGACCAGCACGTGAAGACTGAGTTACAATGGATTTGCCTATCTTGCCGTCCTACTTTCCTCCTGTGATCTCTGTGCAAATGAAGCAACAGTCTAATTTTTATTGTCAATGCAAAGCAGTTTGACCAGGGTTGTGTCCAGAGTTCTAAAATACATTATATTAATTCTAACACACTCAATGAATATCTAAGGTATCAAGAGTACTTTAAATCCCCCAAACATAGATATGTTTGTTTGGGTTGTCAGCAGCCGATTCTCTCCTTCCTTTCCCTCACTATGCACACATGTTGCAGGAGTCTTTCATTTCATTCTACTACTGTTTGGCTGCTTCTCTCTCTCTGTGTGCCAGACATAAGGAAAAACATGGAAGGTGTGTGCTGCTGGCTCGCAGCCTCTCCCATTCTCCACCTCACAGTCACTGAGGAAGCTGGAAAAACAAACAGCCTCTACAGCTCATACTTAAGGTTTCAGGAACAGAGGATTTCCTCCAGTCTGTCCCACCTAGATGGTAAAGTCGTCTCATAATGCAACACATTTTCTTTCTGGAGACACTTGAAACAATTGATCCTGCAGTTGTTTGAGTGTGAAATTCAAATGAACTGGCTCCAGTGTAAACAGTTGGAGACACTGGATTTTAGTAATCTATACTATGCATTCTTGTCTAGCTCCGGTGATGCAGCACTGCTCTGTCTCCTGGGACCTGTGGACGTTTAACGTTTCATTAGTGGTTCTGTTGCAAGCAATCAATAAGTTAGATTTCTGAAAGATTCTAGACTAGAGTGATTAATTCACAACTGACATTTTCAAGGTGCAAAAAAACTAAATCCAACTATTTTTGATCCCAGCAACGTAATCATCTGGCTTACATGCCTCAGCTTGGCTCGTACTAACAACTCTATTTGTTCCCTGGCCACCACAGTTCCCCTGTCCCCTTCTTATGCCCCCGATGACAGAGCTTCTCTGTCCTTCGAGAACACACACACACACACACACACACACACACACACACACACACACACACACACACACACACACACACACACACACACACACACACACACACACACACACACACACACACACACACACACACACACACACACACACACACTGGTATCACCAAACAGTCAGAATGTTATCATCCCTCACTCATGCAGGTCATGTAGATCATCACTACTGTGGCGATGACTCAGAAGGCTGACGGTTCAGGAATTCCAAAAACAAACAGAGTGAAGTGCAAGTTAAGCTCTCACCGTCTATAAAAAGACATCAGATGAGTGTGTGTGTGTGTGTGTGTGTGTGTGTGTGTGTGTGTGTGTGTGTGTGTGTGTGTGTGTGTGTGTGTGTGTGTTTGTGTGCTGCATGTGTGTTAAAGAGAATGTGCAGTGAGACAGCTGCATTCAGAAATTCCTCTGTCTACTGTGTCATAGAGATGAGATGGAAGTAAACAACTAAGCGTAGAGTCGATCTAAGGTGCACATGCTCCACAGGTCTCTCTTCGCCTTCATCAACAGATGAATAAAGGTCTGTTGTATCTTATCTGGTTCTGTTCATCAAAGCTGCACTTCAGAGGCTCCCTGTAATTCTGTCCTCTCCTTCATCCTAAGCACTGACAGTTGAGCATTGTACTCCTGGACTCACAGAAATCACACTCTCAGACTCCTTAAAAGCCATCAAACATAAGCATTTAGAATCTAGTCATACAACCCAGTGGTTAAAAAAAGCTGCTGTCTTTCTCACCTTGGCTTCAGGTACAAGTATTTGGGAGTCCTTCAAACTCCTTTTGTCTGGGTCGGACACAGCAGAGGAAGGGAAGCAGCCAGTCCTACTGAAAAGTTTGTTTAAAGAATCAGACTCCTGGTGGGTTACTCCCCTTTCCACCCCAGCCAATGGAGAGGCCGGCCGGTCCCATACAAAGACAACCCAGGCCAGGCCATTTCTCCATACAAGGCAAAAGAATGCACAGGCTGCAGGCTGCTACTGCCACAGACGCGGCCCGGGATGTTTGGGAAAAGGCAGAAATGACAGGAACTACGATAAGGCTGCCTTATTTAGAGAAAAGTGCCTAAACATTTCGAGGAACGCTCTGTACGGCTGGAGTGTGGAAACATGGGGGAGAGAGTTGTGAGCAGATGCAGAGCAGTTTTGAAAGGCAGCTGCAAGACTATGGCTTTCCTTAAATAGGCAGTCTGGCTGTGCCTGAGGCCTGAATGTGCAGGGAACACCTTAATTTATGTCATGGAGGCAACATCTGGTTTGTGGTGGCCCAGCGTTTTTCACATTAAACACAAAGGGGGAAACCTTCCAGACATTTAAAATAAAAAGTGTTTCCTGTTTGGGCAGCTTACTTTGACAAAGCTGTGTTTTCACGTTCATAATATGTATTTCATGTCCTTAATTGGGCAGTGCAGAATGTATGTTGTTGGAGGACTGCATGGCTCTTGAGTTGGTTATCTTTAATTGTAGATAATACATTTCATTTGAACAATCCTTTCCATTTTTGAGCTTGTCCATTATCCGTAAGTGTCTGTATTTAATAGTAAAATTACTATTTAGGATTTTCATTGTTGCTGTGTGTCGATGGTGATAAGATATTTTGATACAGATGCTTTTTACATACTTAATAAACTGGATACTACATTTACTACTTCATCTCCATGTTTGTGTCTTTCATCTGTTAATCTTTATATTGAGTGTTTCCAGCAATATATAAAAAAAATATTTTTCCCTTTAAAACAGTGCATTGTCTGTTTTTATTTGTTTCATATTCCGCATATTCATATTGCAGTAAATAATCAGAGCAGTAAAAGGCGACTTTCTTTGACTGGGATTAAATAATAGAAAGACAGAAGATGAGTGAAAGAATTCAAGCAACAGAAACATTAACGGCTCTCAGTGCAGGTGCAGTGACGCCCCCTACTGGACGAAACCAAGTATTGTTTCTGAAACACTGACAAACCCTCAATAAATGATGATGAGGACAAAAATAATAATGTTGGCGGCCTATGAAATTATTTATACATACAGGCACACCCACATATTCCATTGTCCTTTAGAATAGATCATAACGTAAAATGTAAAAGCAAGTAAAGATAGATAGATTTAGGCATCCAGGAGCAAACAAAACAGTCAAACAGTCAAACACAAGAGCATAAGAATGATACAAGGTCACAATGAGTAAAGAATAAGTAGACTGCAGTGAGATGAAGGTCTACAGCCACTAGAACTGCTACAAAGCTGTCACTGTAAAAACAAAGTATGTGCTCATGGAGATATTGACAATGCACATATTTTAAGTATCAGGTGATTGAAAGACTCAAGTAACCCGAGGCCGAGTATTGAAGCCAAATATAAACACAGATTTAAAGATAATTATCTGAAGCTCCTCAGATATTGATTTTACCTGCACACAGTAGGAACAGAGACTTTCGTTATCATGTGGATTTTGTGCTTGTTTTGTGTTTGTATAAGACACTTAAGGTTAAACATTACTCGTCAGTTTCAGGGGTTTTGTCACTGATTCGTCTTTAGTTCAACTGTGAGACTCTTTCCTCACATACAGTCCTATTAAATTGACTAAATCCACATTGCCAGTAACTTTTAACAGGTTTATGATTTTTATGAATCGCAAAATAGAATAACCTCATTGCGTAGCCGACGACTTTTACAGAGAAAATTAAAAACCTGAAGAATTTTAGCGTCTTTTTATAAGTTTGCTTACGTAATAAAGTTGGAGGCGGGACCTACTTTCTTTTCCCGTTCGCTCATTGGCTGCTGGAGTGATCGACTGGTGTGGTGCGCAGGCGCGGTGGACCTGGAAGCGTTCGGGATGGCTGTTGTTTTGTGCATCTGACGAGCTGCTCGGGAAGGTAAACTGCTCTCATCACTAACACAGGAAGAATAAAGTCTCTGACACGTTCAGCAGACCTCCAGCTGAGTGAGTAGTCAGGGGCACTGTGGTTGTAAACATGTCAAAGATTCATTTTCACTCGCTGTAACTTAAGATGTCGCTTTCTGACCCATCGAAGAGAGGTTACAACACTTCGCTGTCAACTAAAGCTAGTTGCTAATGTGGTGTAAATGTTTTTTCTGGTGTTTTCCCCTCGGTCTCTTGGCTGCAGTGGTTTTACTGGTTTGAGAGTTTGTATTGTTAGAAGTGAGATGGTAGATAGTTTCGGTCACTGACGCCGGATTGTGACGCACAGTCTCGAACATGGCAACCATACGTGTTAAAACTGTTGCGGAAGTTACGTAGAGTTTGTGGTCAAATAGTCACATGCGTGCGTTAAATACGTATCCGCACTCAGGTAGCACACACTGGGTACTATGGGATTTAATTCATTTCCTTTTGTTGGATTGTGTCTTCTCTCTCACTAAACTAGCCCCCGAAGTTATAGACTTTTTATTTTTACAGTGAGTAATAGAAGATGACACATACTGTCTTGCTGTGTTTGTGTCTGCTTGGAGACAAAGGTCAGTCGAAGCCTAGACATCTCTTTCCACATCCTTGACACAGCACACACTTGGCTCAGCGTGTGACCAGTGACTAATGACGGATGAGCTACTGTCCTCTAGTGATGAAACTCGACAGAAAATGAATCATCAAGAACTTAAATTCTTGATCACACACTAAAGGATTTAATCGAGCAAATGTCCAGATGGACTTTTCTTCCTATTCGATGCTCAGAATTTTTGATCATTTTAAACTGAATATTGTTTAGTTTGGGGTTGTTGGACATCTGGAGACGTCACACTGGACTTTTTTTTACAGCACCATCATCATCATCATCATCATCATCATCATCATCATTCTGATTAACACATAACGAGGTTAGATTTCTTCTGCAGCCCTAGTGTTGACGACATCAGTTTGAATTCCTCAATGAGAAGTGAAATTAAAGGCTGTGAATATTGGAATTATGCTAATTGACACTGTTGTGATACAGAGAGAAATGTGTTTAATACATCAACTACAGATCCAACATTTGAGCCATGTACACCAGTATGAACCGCCACACATTTCCCTCCTGTCATTCGTCTACAACACGACAGTTTCACAACCATTGTCTCCTCTTAGCTTTTGTTCTTCCTGCTTTTGAAATAGTGCTGACTTGGCAGTTTCATTGATGCATTACTTTAAATCATTTACAATTAGAAAAGATGGAACAGACACAGAAAGGGTCCATGTGTGTTATACATCGAGTTTTTCATGGACAGACGCGAATGTTTTTTTTTTTACTACAGCTGATTAGCTACATCAACTCTAATGTTAAACATCATTTTTCCTATCAGACCCACCTTTTTATCATGTCCTCCCCGTCAGGCAGCACAGGCAGCGCCATCCATCAAAATTAGCGAGTTATTTGCTTGATTTCCTCCCGGGGCCTGTGAAGGATTTTCTTTTCTCCCAGTGTTGACAGAGCATGACCGCCAGAGAGTCCTCTCATCTTTGATGGCCCAGAGAGCTGTGGTCAAGCCCAGAAAGAGTGTGGTCCATCGGTTTGTGTGTGTGAGTGGATTCTCATGCCAAGTGCGTTTGAATAGACCGTCCAGGCCTTTCAGAAACTGCTGGTCTGGCTGTCATGTGCAGCGCAAAGTGAGGAAGTATGAATTCGGTGTGACAGCGGGGTTTGTGCGAGTGTGTATAGAGTGGGCCTGTCAAATTGTGTGAGCAAGAGGAAGCATTGGTGTGTGACTGAATATACTAGGACTCTCTCATAGATTGTTATATTTTCCATCCGCGCTGAGAACACAGAGGACTGAAGTGCTGTCATTTCTAATAACCACTGATCTGATTTAGCTAGACTTATGTATCTATGACTTGGCTTGTTTGTTTTTTGGGCCAGAGCTAACAAAATGTAGCCTTACAGCCTCTGAAAAACATGTAAGAGTGCCCGTGGGTCGTGGGGTTGAGTAGCCTGAGCTTTGAGAGGCAGCCGAGGATTGTGGGGAATGGAGCTGACAGGTTCCTGTGGTGGAAATGGAGGTAAAGTTCCTTGACACCGTTCCTGAGTTCCTGTGGCGGGAAAAGACTTTATATTGGTGGCGTATGGCAGAGAGGAGGTCAAGGGAACACAGCCGGTTTGGGAAGGGACATCTGCATCCTTCTCTGTGGGTAAGGCATGAGACCATGTGTCCATTGTGTCGGTGTGTGTAACGTGTTACATCCCAGTTCAGTGTTTTATTATCTTTGAGGTTATCCTTTCAGGCCTTTCTCTGTTTGTTGGTTTGTCTGTTTGTGAGCAAGAGTACGTAAAAACTACTGGATGGATTGCCATGAAACTTTTTGGAAGGATGCGATAGTGGTCAGGAAGGAACCCATCACATTTTGGAGTGGATCTGGGATTTCTTTTTCACTTTCTTTTCAACATTTTCATTGATTTCTCAGAGAATAGTTCATGGATCTTGATGAAAAATCAGGCATGTTTAGGTGACAGATGTTTGTGAGTGTGTTTATTTGTTGATCCAAATACAAAACTGCATCTAGTGAAATGAAATGTGGTTTCATTAGGGGACTGTTGGGCCTTGGCTAAGGTATGCCCTCTCTGACAACTATTCAAGTTAAAGCTTAAAAGTGCAAAAATTACAGTAAAAGTTACATCCAGTTTAGACATTTGTTTTTGCAGAATCAAAATACTCACCTCAGAACTTTTGAAATATAAAGTATTTCGAGGTCGCAGCCTGTGATGGTATTTTCTTTAAATAAGCGCTGTACAGACACAACAGGCACTCGTGAGGCCACCTGAGGTAACATACTGCTCTTAAGCCTCAGAGGAGCTCATCTGATGGTCTATTCGTGTTGATGCAGGTACAAACTAGGCCATGTGATGTTTTTCGCCCCCTTTAGCGAAGTTTCTCTTCTTGACTCACTGAGACATGTTCTGTCCTGCTGCAGAGAAACTGATGCATCATGGACAGAGTTTCTTGACCATTCTTTTTAAATATCAACCAACTTTTGAACGATTGCCTCATAAACTCTTTGCTGTGTGGACATTTAATGGCCAAATGAGTCATATTTTGAACGTACGAGTTACTCCACTGAGTGAATCTTTTCACATAATCATCATGACTGACTCAGAACAATGACTTCAGTAGTTCCTTTTGTCTGTGACAAACCTCTAGATAAGTGCCTTTATTAGATCTCACCTCCCAGCTGCTGACCTTTTGATTTGCAGTCATTCATGGGAAACGTCTGCTAAAACTCTGAAATCTTCTCTTTTCTTTATGTAAAACAGGTACTCTCTTTTGCAAATGTTTAATGTTTGCTGTGTTAAGCATTTTCAAATGTACTACATGTTTTTTATTGAATGACCACTGTAACGTGTTGAGTTATATTCACTATTAATGGAGGACATTGCTGTTGATTGTTGCTGGAGTGTAGGAACAAGCACCAGTCTACACAAAGTACTGAATATAAAGACTTTTTTCTTTCTGTCTCATGCCACTGGGCCTCACTATTCTCAATTCTTTTTTTCTTTTTTTTGCTTACAGTCCCAGACCATGAATATTGTGGGCCAGTTAGCAGAGACGGTGTTTGTGACGGTGAAGGAGCTGTACCGTGGCCTTAACCCTGCCACGCTCACCGGAGGCATCGATGTCATCGTGGTCCGGCAGCCCGATGGATCGTTCCAGTGTTCCCCCTTCCACGTCCGCTTTGGCAAGCTCGGAGTTCTGCGCTCGAAGGAGAAAATTGTGAGTTTTTTTTATTCTTTGTACTCAGATCTTCATTTTCTGTTGCTTCGTGGTCTGTTTGCTTTTATATAACTATGTTCATCATTTTGTTTTTAGGTGGACATTGAGATAAATGGAGATTCTGTTGACCTGCACATGAAGCTGGGAGACAATGGAGAAGCTTTTTTTGTGGAACAAAATGGAAATATGGAGGTAAGACAGCCAACATTAATTGCCATTAGTTTAATCTCTGTAAACAAATGTTTACCTTTTTTTAAAAAACATTTTTAACATTTGATATTTTTCTTTTGGTCCCCCTCAGGCCCAGGTCCCAGCGCATCTCTGCACCTCTCCAATTCCCCTTGAGGTCCCTGAGGAGACAGAGGAGACACTCGAGGGATCCTCCTTTGCCGGGTCTGGTGCTCGCAGGAAGAAACGCCGTCGCAAACGCATGCGCTCCGATACTCACCTGAGAGAAGAGCACTCGTCATCAGATGAGAGAGAACGAGAGAAGGATTGGGAGAGAGAAAGTGATCAGGCTGGACCGGAGAGTCCTGCTCAAGAGGATCTTGTCTCAACGTTACAACTCAGGTCAGTAGTTGGGTTTTTATGGTGAATCATATCATATGTTTTGTGTCTTATCTTCCTAACATCTACTGTCACTACCAGTAACCACTGACACATTATGGCTGAAGTCGCCAGTTAACATAGAACTCTTTCCATCATATGTCTGCGTTCTCTTCTTCAAATCTTGTGAGTAAAGAGATTCTGCTTGTAATTGTCACCAGTAATTTGTGAGCATATTATATGGCTACAATGTCTTTTTCTGCCAATATATCTGATGTATCTGATCTATTTGCTGAAATTAAAAACTCTTTTTACAGAGCACAATCCAGGAAAACATACTTAGGGTCATTTAGTGATGGTGTTATCATATAGTTTGTCCAGCAGAGTCCACTCTGACGCATTTGTTTACAGTGCTCGTATCCATGTTTGTTGCACAAGTAGCAGAGTAAACATCACAGCCGATCAGACAGTTGTACAGAGTCAAGCTAACTAGTTTGTGAAAGACAAGTTAATAAACATATATATACACACGAAGAATATTGGCCGATATATATCAACATCGGAATTCTTTACTGCCGAAAATCTGTATCGTCCCCAAAACTCCAGTATCTGGGGCTGTAATTGTCCCCCTTTAATTAAGCCACAAATTCACATAGCAATGATGTATGCAAAGCCAAATACTATAATTAGATTTTATTATATATACTATTTTGGTAAAGGTGTTATATAATGACAATAATATATCAAATTTCAGTCATTATTTAATTCTCTGTGAAGAAAAGCCACTGTGATGTTGATTCTCCTCTAACAGTGAGTCAACGTATTCAATACTCAAACCTCAAAATCCTCTTGTGTTTGTGTAAAGTAAATCAGTGTACTACTCGCTGTCTGAGGAGCTAAGTGAAGAGTTGAGTCCCACGCAGACCAGAGACACTCGCCCGCACTCGGACGGAGAACAGTCGCCCTTGGAAAGGTGAGGAAGCTTAGCTTTTACAATAAATTAGTGAATTGATTTGTTTGTGTTTTAGCAGTTTCACTGGCAGGCAGTTTGAAATCAGTGCTCACTGATTTATGCGGTGTCTCTTCCTTACTTAAAATTGTTTCTGTATTTCCTTCTCCTTAGCAGCAGCGTGTTTTACAGTCGGCCGTCTTCTCCTAAGAGCGACTCAGAGCTTTTTCTTAAAACCGAAGATTCCCCTGGACCTCAGATGCAGTGGAACTGGGGAGGTTTTCCCATGGTACGCCAAGCCACACACACACACACACACACACACACACACACACACACACACACACACACACACACACACACACACACACACACACACACACACACACAGATGAAGCTTTCATGTCCTGTCTGTGCTGTGATGAATACTGGAGATATAAGACTCTCATATTTCTCTCTCTGCTCCCCCCCTTACAGCTGTGTCAGTCAGAGAGGACACCAGTGGACTTACAGCCCATCTCCCATTCTGGGAGTTCTCATTTCTGCACAATTGAGAGACAGGACTCCTTTGATATGGGCTTGGAGCCTGTGATCAGCTGTGGAAGAGTGGGCAGCGTAACAGTGGTCAGACCACAACCCAGGACTCAGTCCCTCGACCTCAGCCTCGCCATGCACAGCACTCCTTTATCCATTGAGACAAACTCTCACAGTGAACACTCCACCTCTAAGTCTCCATCATCAGTGAAGACGGATGTGGACTCAAGACAAACACTTGAAACCACATCAGGAGAAGACGGGAACAGAGACTCATCTCTTTATTCTGCTAGTCTGAATAATGGTACTGGCTCCCTTGATAGCAAAGAAAGCACAGACGCTATTGAGCACGTTAGCACTTTGACTGAAACAGTTGGTACAGTTATGGCGGTCGGTGTGACCACCGTAGAAACAAGTGCAAGTAGTACAGCGTCATCACATCTACAACAGCAGGGAGCCTCCTCTGAACAAAGTGAACGGGGTTCAACCAGTAGTGCCCCTGTCAGTGAGGGGGACAGTGGGATAGATCCCTGTGCCGATGGAGGGGAAGAGGTCAACGGACCGGGAGTGGTGCAGGCGTCCAACGGAGACACTCTGCCCAACAGCACTGCACCAAAAGATAAAGCTGGAGAAGTGAGGGACGACTGGCCTGCTGCAGAGGGGTCAGCAAACCCATCTGAGATGTCTGCCAAAGTGGAGCAAGAGGGCAAGAAGAGAGGTTGCTGCTTTTTCATTCAGTAAACATTTCAAGCCTCATTTTAGACTAAAGAAATATCTTAATGTCACCTTTGTTCACTAATTGTTTTCATGTGTCATTCGGTCACAGGTAAACGGAATCACCATCTAGAACCAACCGATATTTACTTGGATGATTTGACCTCACTGGACCCAGATGTGGCTGCACTCTATTTCCCAAAGAGGTGAGAAGTCACATTTGGATATTCCTCCCATAATACACTCAACTTGTGGGGGTTGTGCCTCAGGGGTTAAAGCAGTCGTCCTCTAACTAGAAGGTCGGCAGTTCGATCCCTGTCTTCCCCATTCCGAATGCCAAAGTGTCCTTGAGCAAGATACTGACCCCAAATTGCCACTTCTCATAGAGAAAGGTGCTGCACATAGATGCACTGTATGAATGGGTGAATGTAAAACTGTACTGTAAAGCACTTTGAGTGGTCAAGACTAGAAAAGCAAATAAATAAATACAGACCATTTACCATCTTTAGACAAATTAATTGAAAGACACTAAAAGACATTTAGTAATTGCCACAGTGTCCACAGTGACTGGTTACCATTGAAACATCTATAGTGCTGTGGTTTCTATAAAATGTTTCCTCATTGAAATGATATAACTGTGTGTTGTCCCTGCAGTGAAGCAGAGGGAGCATCTCAGCACGGGGCGGAGCAGGGCTCACTCTCAGGGAGTCAATCCCCTCACTCAGTGGGCAGCGGGGCCCTAGACAGCGGCACAGAGTACCTGTCAGACTCCACCTCCTACAACATGGACATCAGCATGTCCCTCTGCGGACGAGAGGGCGGCACCAGCCAGATCACCAAAGGTAAATGGGTTTTTACTGTGTTTGTGTCGCTACATGAGGAAATGGGACAGAGTTAAATCAGTCACCATGATGCTTTTTTCTCTTACTCCAGAAAAGTTTATGGAGCACATTGTGACCTACCAGGATTTTGCTAACAATCCAGGGATCATTGAGGATCCAAGTCTTGTCATCTGCATCAACTCCAAGTAAGAAATAATGAAATTAAATGAAAATAGGTAATGAAGTGACTCAAATTTTCAACAAGCTAATGTCTATGATTGTTCATTAGCTGTTTTCATCTTCCACAGCTATTATAACTGGGCAGTCGCTGCCCCAATGGTCTTGTCAATGACAACTTTCCAGAAAAACCTACCCAAGGTATTTTATTGTTTCTAAATCAGACCACAATAACTTACTTATTAAGTTGTTTAACCATAATCAATGTTTTCATCAAGTTCTATTTTATTGTTCTACATGATATAATTACAGACAGACAAGATCTTAGTTAGGTGGTGACTATGATGTGAGGATTCATTTAATCGTTGCCCTCTTTGTGGATGTGTGTCATACAGACTTCCATAGAGCGGTTGGTGAAGGACAAGATGCCCAAGAAGTCTGGACGCTGGTGGTTTTCCTGGAGGAGAAGAGACATGGACAATAACCAGGTAGATACTTAAGAGCTCCTGTTAATGGTTATTCATTGGAATATGATGGTGGAACTGCACAGAAAGAAATGATACATGTTCGGACCTAAACAATAACTATACACAATAACCACAAAACAGAAAGTTAAACAGGGTTGTTTTTTTTGAGGAGTAGCCTTGTTAGCTCGGGTTGGTAATAAGAAATAAGAGCATAGAGATGGAACAAATTAACAGATTAGATTATAAACAACTTTTCACTGCTTTGTCTGTTTGTAAAAAAACACTATAGCCACTTTGGTTATTAAGTTGTAATGTTGCTGATAATATATATATTTTTTTTACAGCTAAAAAATTCAACGGAGGCACCAGAGGAGCAGCTGGTCAGTGTTTCTTCCACAGTGAAGTAAGGCACCTCACAAGTTATCAAATCCTGTATGATCTGTTTAAGCTGGTCCTGCACATGTACAGATGCTCCACAGATTTCTTATGTTTGAGCTTAGAAATTCAGTCCGGTGGCTGGACAGACACATACTGCCAGTACATTTTTATTTACCTGTATTTTGTGTATTTGAATGCTAATAAACTCCTGTGGTTGTAGCTCCTAGACAGAGGTACAAAAACATTAACTAAGTATTAAGTAAAGCTACAAGCAGTAACAAAAGAGGATTGTATGTCGAGACATTAGCTGTGGTGTTATAGTCCTCATCAACTTATCGTTGTCATCGATTTAGAGCTGTGTAGGAACAGTGTCACATCTTCTGATTTCTTTATATTGTAAGGATCCTGTTTTGACAAAGACAATATCAGAAGCAACAGTACGGAAAAAACCCAAATCAGCTCAAGCAGACCTTTCAAAGATTTTACAAACTCTGCTCATGACTTTGTTGTAATTATGTAGCTATATTTTTGAGAAGATGTCTCATCTTAAGATGTATTATCTATGCAGCTGAAGAACCTCCTCACACAGGCACCACAATACTAAAACGAATGAATTCAGGGGAAATTGAGGGGAATTATTAGATGGTTTCGCTTTTAATCGAGAAAGATATTTCTGAATCAATTCAAAGCATCATCCTGTAGTTCAAATTTGGGCCTCCAGGGTACGCCAAAGCTACATCCATAAAAGGGTGTTGCTCTATGATTATTCTCAAAAACAACTGTCATGACTGTTGATGATCACAAACTATAAGTATCTACGTCAACATGTGACAAATTAAAACTTAAAATAGCTCAAACAGAAAATACATTATTTTATTTTCATGTACAAATAATTTCATTTGTCAGTGTTTCTGTCAGGATTATTAATAATGAACAATGATTTGAAAAGAAACATAACTTATTCTGAATCATATGTGTTGTTTCCCTAGAGCCACACTGGATGACATCGAGAGTGATGAGGCGGCGGGGCTCGGACGGAAAGCAACGCTTCCTTCCAGCCAATCAACAGACACCCTTATTGCTACTCAGTGTATCAGCCAGATGTACCGCAAATCACTACGCCTGACCTCTGAACAGATAGTAAAATAGGCTTTCAACTACACACTCATTATACTGTCAAATATACATTTACAGGTTTACGAATGTATTTATGGTTTTGTGCACTTTTCTGCTGTCTCAACCAGGAACACTTAAACCTGCGTGAGGGAGCCAACAAGGTGGTGTTCAGTGTGACTACACAATACCAAGGCACCTGTCGCTGTGAGGCTGCCATCTACCTGTGGAACTGGGACGACCGGGTCATCATATCAGACATAGACGGCACCATCACCAAGTAAAACAACCGTGATTGCATACAAGAAGTCCAATAGACAACTTCCTATGAAAGATACACTGTCACCGTGTTATGAGTAGTCTTGACTTCCTGTCTCTTGCAGGTCTGATGCTCTCGGTCATATTCTACCTCAGTTTGGAAAAGACTGGACGCACAAAGGCATCGCCAAACTCTACCACAAAATACACCAGTAAGGGAAATTAAAGTTGTCTTCATTTAGTTTCCTGTTCCATTCTTCCTTTGTTACTGTTTGTTTTGAACCGATTTTTCCCTCACATGACTCACACCATAACAAGTAAAAACAGATGCGAGACACCTCCTGCTGGTGATTTCATTCTGATGTCATTCTAGATGCATTTGATTTGTCTAATCTGCATCACCCTGTTGGCCTGTTTTCCACATTTTCATGCGTCTTATCTTGAGCTCTTAAAATGAGGGCAGCTGTTGAGTTAATTGAAAAAAGACACAATTCCATTTGGGGTGCTAATATTTTCTCGCACATATCTGAAGAAAAGAGATACGCTACATGTGTGATGTTGAACGAGATGATGAAAGTGTTCAGGGGACTAATGCTGCACGTCAGTTACACGCACAAGAACTGGAAAACATGTTTTGTTCATTTTGTGAAACTAAAATGCAAATGTGGTTGTTTGTTTCCTTGCAGAAATGGTTATAAAATCCTGTATTGTTCAGCGAGGGCTATAGGTATGGCTGCCATCACAAAGGATTACCTGCAGTGGGTCAATGACAGAGGCACTGTGCTTCCTAAAGGCCCTGTACTGCTGGCTCCCAGCAGCCTCTTTTCAGCTCTACACAGGTAAATAATGCATACCACTAATATGCATTCCAGATGTTGTGCTAATTTTATAAAGTGTTCTGATTCACAGTAATATATAGGATGTAGAGTTTTACTTCTGTTTCTTTGTCATTAAATATCTCATGAAATCACCAATGTACAGAATAGTTGGCACTGCTCATTACCTCTTGGGGGCACAGCTCTGAGACGAAGAGGTACAGATTATGCTCGGTGACTACACTGTGAAATAAATAAATGTGTTCAAGGAGGAAAAACATTTGAATGATTCACTGTCCCTCTAAACCTGTGCAGAGAGGTGATTGAGAAGAAGCCAGAGGTGTTTAAAGTTGCTTGTCTCAGTGACATCAAGGACCTGTTCAACCAGCAGAAACAGCCATTCTACGCCGCCTTCGGCAACAGGAGCAACGTGAGTAAAATTAAAACCTGAAATATCACATATCTTTCTTTACTATGTAAAGTCCCTTGAGTAAATGCATCTTGTGATTTGGCACGTTACAAATACAACTGAATGTATTGAGTATTTAGACACTTGGCTATGACACTTCAGCATGATTAAGCTGTTTCTACACACTGACTGGAGCCCATTGGTGGTAAAGTCAACATGATGTGGAAAGGCACACACCTGTCTATATAAGGTCTCACAGCGGACTCTGTCAGAGCAACAACTTCCACATGAGGTGGACGGAGTTTTCTGCAGAGCTCAGACACAGGGTTTTGTAGAGACACAGATCTGGTGAGTTCCCAAGATGCACAGAGACCCCCATGATAAAACCAGTGGCAGTACTCATAAAGCCTCCTTTTAGCACCTTTTCACTCTCCTCACTGTCGCACACAGCCAGTGGGGATAAGGTGATAATTTGCTGTTCTGAAATAGCCCGCGCTTCTCCGCTGTAACACCGGGGCTGACTTTTCCTTTTAAAACTGTTTAATGCACATCATCTAATTGAGCTAATAAACACAGGTTGTTGGTCCATTTAGGTTTTGTGGTTCTTTTACTCGCTTCAATTACTTTTTGCTGGTTAGTGGTAGATTTACACATGAACCAACCCTGCTACTTATAGTCTACAGACTGGCTCCATAAACTTTAGTTTATGAGTTTTTTAGGTGGTTTAATGTGTCTGTCACTGAGGCCACTATACAGCTCTAATTGATAGAGTGCCGAGGGAGTTCTTTTTTAATCTTAACACAAGGTGGCAACATAAAAAATGTGCAAAAAGTAAAGAGGTCTGAACATTCTCTGAATGCACTGTACGTTGCTGCCCTCTCTTTTGCAGGATGCTTACGCCTATAAGCAGGTTGGAGTGCCTGACACCAGGATATTTACTGTCAACCCAAAAGGAGAGCTCATCCAGGAGAAGACCAAAGGCAACAAGTCCTCGTAAGTGTGCGACACAATGTGGGTATGGAGGGATAACATCAGAAATGAATGGGACGACTTCCAATTATCACTTCTTAATCCCAGACTAGTTTTTAAATTCAGATGAAGCGCTTGATTTTCACCTTCAACTCCAGTGGCTCTAAACATCCCACTATTAAAACTGTAAATTGCACTCGCATTGGTCTTGTTAAAATACTTAAGAGTTTTGGCTTGACTGTAGACTTATGTTCAAGATACTCAACTATCAATTCAAAACTTGAAATCAAATTAGGTGTCTTGAATAGAATTTAAAGGATCTCTGTCCTCTCCTTTTCTGTTTTGTCACTCAAACCCTTAAACCCAATTTGTGTAATTGTGCTTAAGGGAATGTTTGTTGCCACGTCTCTCGTGGAAAATCGCTCTTAGTCTGAACATTACATTCATATTTAAAAATAATACAGGTTTTCCGCATTTAAATTAAATAAAATTTCTAAGCAAAAGTTCAGATCATTCAAAGTCTGTTTATCATAATAGTGTGTGTGTATTTTGCAGGTACTGTCACCTCAGTGAATTGGTGGAACATTTCTTCCCTGTGCTCTCTGCTGAGGGCAGCCTGTCCTCTGCCTTTGAGTATCCTGAGTACAGCAGTTTCTCCTATTGGAAGGAGCCTCTGCCAGAACTGGACCTGGATGCCCTACTGTAGAAACACACACACACACACACACACACACACACACACACACACACACACACACACACACACACACACACACACACACACACACACACACAAGCATTAACACTCTTGCTCAGTTCTCTCATTTTCCAGAAAGGTATTTCAATGGATTGTCCCCAGCCTGCCTGAATGTTGCCTTTGATAGACCTGCCAACTGTGGAGCCTGTATTATAAGCCACTGGATAAACTGGAACATAAAGAGGCACCTGTTCTTTTTTACGCTGCACTCAAATGCAGAATGCATTTATACAATAAAACAAACCATCTTGCATTCATCTCAGTGCCCTTATATTGTCTATAGCTGTTTACACACTGACCCAAATGGACAAATATGGCTTTAGACTGTTTCACTGACTGCTATTGTGTGTAACACCATCAAAGTCTTTCCTAAATGTTAATTCAAGCAGAATTTTTGTTTTATAACCTCAACACTGTCATACATTTGACATGGACCAAAATATTTTTGTACAGAAATAGAGAAATTAGATTAGAACATTTAAATTGAGGCCTAAATTCCTGCGAATGCCAAAATGGTGTAACTGTTGTTCCCTGTGACAGACCTAGAAATGAAATGCTTATACCAAATCACCATAATGTGACTAACTGAAACAGACCCACCCACACGTAGCTGCAAGACCAACTGTCCCTTTATTCCATGGACGTTGTTTCGATTGTGTTTGTGTATTCATGACAACAGAGAATGTCTTTGTGTTTGACTGTTTTGAGGAGGAGGAGGACTTTTTATAGCTGCACGTACCAGGCAACCAAATATGGTGTGTGAGTGTATTTAAAACAATTTGATTTATTCTTTATTCTTCTTCGTCTCCAATAAGTATGAGATACAGTAGCTGGAATTCGTCCTGATCAGTGTTTAACATTATTAGTTTAGTCTTAAAGTAGCCGTAGCCTCAGGAGTGAAGACCCTTTAAGAGCAACAAGGACTGAGTCAGAGCTCAATATGGAGTTAGAGCTGCTTGTAAAGTGCAATAGATTTATTTTTGATTCAGAACACAAGGACTGTTATAACAAAGCTGATCATTGTCAACTAACACTTTGTCATTGTCTTCCTACGAGCTTCGGCACCACCATGTTTAGAAATGTTTGTACACTACATGAGGCGAGGTGGGTCAGACTGACGATGACTTTTACTCCAGATGTGTAAACACATCGAGGGAGTGGTGGGATTTAAAGTAGTGATTAACCTGGCACTGTGCCTTTATACTACCACAACACTGTTTTATTTATTGTCTTTGCATATCTTTCATCATCAAACTGTGTGGGGATGCATTAGAGACGAATGATGTTATTTTAAAACCAATTTAAAGAAATATAAATTAAAACACAACAATGCCTGCTGTCTTTTTTGTCCAGTTTAAATGTGACATGAGGGATAATGTTAATATTTACATTCAATATACATTTGCATTGATACTGCATACATTCAATTAACTAGTGCTTCACATTTTGTGCATATATGATGAAAAAACATGTTTAATTTAAAGTAATTTATAGGGCATGACATTCACTCCTTAGTCTTTATTGCTTTTATGCCTTTATTCAAAACAAATGTAAAAAAGAGAGGAAAAAAAAACTGAGAAAAGGGAAACGAAGAGAAAAACAGTAGAGAGGACTTTTTTATACAATACATTGTCCGGTAAAAAAAGGAGCTTACATCTTTGTGAATATCGATTTCTGTGAGTTAATTTTAAAATTAGTTAATTTTTAGTTAAATATTATTGTTGTTTTTTCCTTTGGTGAGGCAATTTGTATTTTTTATTTCGTTGTGAAATAATAATATTTATTATTACTATTATTATACTAGATGGTGGAGCAGAGTGGACAAAGCTCTCGTTAACTCACATAAATGAAGTCAGGCTGTAATGAGGAGTTAAAGTTGACTAAAGCTCCAGTGGGACTGACTGAGGTTCTGTTTGTGAAGCCGTTGAGGATTTGAATGCGCACGCCTGCGTCAGTGCGTTTTATTGACTCGTCAGACCAGGAAGAGTTGACACCGAGACAGTGCTGGTGTTTCAGGTAAGTCTTTGAAGCGCTTTGATGTGTTATGCTTTTCTTTTCATGACTGACAATCTATATTTAGACTTTTGTAAACAATTACGCACCTGCGATGTGCGTGAAATTGTGCGCACGTGTTTACGAATAATAAAGTAAGCGTCCTGTTTTTACACGGACTCAAAGCCACGTTAGATTGAAATCAGATTTATGTCCTAAAGCAGCAGAGTCAGACTGACAAAGTAAATCTGGTTGATTTAACAGCGATATCAGTCGCCTTGAGGTCCTGGTGGAAATCCATGAAAACGAAACTCAACCAATAAGTAAACAGATGCAGAAATATGTTTGACCTATAGAGGCTCTTAACCTGTCATAGCCACTAGAGATATTTTCCTTCGACTTAGGTTCATCATGCAGAATAGAATATAAGTTGATGCGACCTTGTTCTGGCCTGGAAACCCACATTTTGAAATATGTATTTTTGAGTGCTACTTTCCATGCATGCAAATCCAGTACTGTTACCTCATGTTGTGCTTTGTGACGCTTGCTGTTGGTGTTTCCTGGTGGAAATGATGCAGAAGTTAATAAGTTAAATATATATATATATATATATGTATATGTATATGTATATGTTATTTTTAAGTACCCTTTAGTTAATATGTCTTACCATGAGTTGTCTTTTCCTCCAGTACCTGACCCCCATGTCTGTGTGTGAGGCTGAAGCAACCCCTCCGAACATGAATCATTTAGAAGCTTTGGAGTTGGAGCTCACCTGCCCCATCTGCTTGCAGCTCTTCTCTGTGCCGGTTTCTCTTCCCTGTGGTCACGTCTACTGCTTTGCCTGCCTCCAGACCATGGGAGAAGGCCTTGACCAACACAGCTGCCCTGAGTGCCAGGCAGCGTATCAGGGAACCACAGCCCTCGTGAAAAGCTTCAAAATGCGCAGCATGGTGGAGACCTACAAAGCCACTGCTGTGAAAATTGGCTCCACTGCAAACCCTTGTAACGTCGGCCAGGTAGCAGTCAGGAGTCAGGATAGCTCAGATACAGACAAATCAAACACAAAATACCACCAGGACTCCACAACAGCTGGGGGGAGCCAGGATGGCAATGGTCATGATGGCTTGCAAATCGGGTCTGGATCCACAGGGTGTCCTCTTCCTGTGAACCAAGAACAAAGCAGTGAAAAAGCCAAAATGGAAATGTATGAACCTAAATTCAGACTGGCAACTCAGGTCACAGAGTTGAACCTGAAGTTGGAGATGGCAGAGGGTGTTTTGAAGAAAGAGAAGGAATGGGAGTTAGAAGTGGCCACTGCTAATGCTCACCTGAGGGAGAAAACATCCAAACTGTTAGAGAAGATAAAGGATTTGTCCCAGGGCTATGTTGCAGAGGTGACGCAGATCATTGAGGAGGAGTTGGGTCCAGGTGAGGCCACGATAGTTGGTCGAGTCAGTCAAGCCTCTGAGCTGACTAAGCAGCTGAGGCGGGCGATGCTCCGAGCTGAGTCCCTGTTGACTGAAGAAGATGAGACTGCATTAAATGACGAGATCCAAAACCTACAACCGCACATTGTGGAGTTAATGGCCAAACCAATGGATGAAGAGGAAGACCGTGTGCAGTCAAAAGTCAACCCTGCACGAGTCTGTCCCAAGCTGGAAAACATGAACGCTGAGCTGCGGGAAAGACTTGGAGAGATTCAGCGCTCTCTTCGCAGCACCCTCAACCCTTCAGAGGTGACATTTGACCAGGAAACGGCCCATCCCAACCTCGTTCTCTCAGAGGACTTGAAGACGGTAACTTTCAGCGCTACAAAACAGCCCTACCCCATCTCCCCTCAGAGGTTCAACAACTTCTATCAGGTCCTCAGCACTCAGAGTTTCTCTGAAGGTGACCACAGCTGGGAGGTGGAGCTTGAAGGCTCCCCATGGATCATCGGTGTGTGCTACAGTGGGAAGCTGGCACGCACCGGGCTGCCCTCTGCCCTGGAAAGCAGCCAGAGCTCCTGGTGTCTGATGTGGTTCAACAACCTGCTGACGGCCTTTGAGCAGGGTCACAACGTGCCGCTGAAGAGGACCTCATTGTCAAGCAAGCTGGAGATCAAGCTGAGCTTCAAGACCCATAGGCTGAGCTTCTACAATATCAGCGCCATCAGCGGGAAGACTCATGTGTACACGTTTAAGGCCATCCTGACTGAGCCTGTACACCTGGCATACAGGATGATGTCAGGGCACCCAAAAGCACGTGTCACTGTTTATTCTTAATACATTTATATTACCTATATTGTTTACTTCTTAGCAAATGTGCTGCATTGAAGAACAATGTAATAATATTAGAAATCAAATCTGAGACTTGAATTGTATTATGACAGAATGTTTGATACTTTAGAACTCTGTCCTCGTTCCTCAGATAACTTGTTTCAAATAATTTATAAATACTGATGGAACCTCTGCTTATTAGGTTGGTTTTGTTGTGTGTGATAATGAAATACAGTGCTTTAAATGATTTGTCTAGAAATTTCATTATTTTGCTAATGCACTCCTAGTGTAATGGCAAAAAGACTGAAATATATTATGTTTTCTGTCAGACAAATAAATGAATGAAAAGATTTATAAGAAAATTGTACGTTTTTATAATATATTGCATGTTTATATTATTACATCCTTGGGAGATGTGACTCTCATAATAGGCATTTTACATTTCTTAATTTGAACTAATCTAAACAAACTGAAGTAGATCCACCGTCTGTCTTTTTTTATGCTTTTTAAAATGTACTCAAACATTTTATTGCTAACAAACAGATGAACAAAAATAGAAACTTATGGTCCCACAACAATGGATACATGAAAAAGAAAAAAAAAAGATGATAAATAAGTAAAATGTGATATGATAAATTTATAATAATAATATAAAATTATGATAAATAAATCCATATAATAGTGCCTATGTCTAAGTCTATGGGTGGAGTCACAATAAATCTGTATTTGTCACAAAAGAAATGACAACAAAACAACAAAAAATTGTTAACTAAAAGTCAAATAAAACATAAAATATTTATCTAGAAAATATAAAATAAAACCATGAGACAGCCTCTGAAAGGACTCCTACGTCACACTGTGATCTCGCGAGACCTGGCGCGCTTGTTTGGAGCGGGTGTCAGCTGATCCAAGAGAAATGAGTGAACGAAACTATCCGGAACAGCCATGTTTCCTATCGGTGATCGATGTGCTGATCGGTTACAGAGACTGTGAGCATGCGCTGAACTTCTACACTTTCTAGAAACATTTCACAACACGTCGCTGCCTGGAATCTCGCTCCTCCCGAATCGGTAAGATGTTGTCTCGTTTACCAGCCGCGGCTCCGTTACGTCCACCCAGCGTCACTGCACTTGCACTAGTATCACGTTTGTTTTGATGCTAACGTTGAGCCAGAGGCAGCTAATGTTATTTACCGAGCCATGTTTACTGTCAACAACGCTATCGCTGCTGTGTTTGTCTCCTTTAGAAACACAAGGAGGATGTGATTTTAATTAGAAAACATGTCTTTTTCCTGACCACAGCTAGCAAACTGGAAGTAGCAGCGTTAGCTAGCATCTGTAAATCCCGAACTGAAAGTGTTCTCATTCAGCGCGTGAAGGGATCATGTGTGTGGAGTCATGCAGAATACGTGTAAGTAATTGCCAATGGCGTTAGATTAGTTTGACTGTGTTAACACCACACAGAGCTCAGAAAGCAGCCAGTCGTGTTACATAATGTTTGTCCAGTGGTGGCAGCTGTGACAGGAACCTTCCATGTTTCAACAGTACAAGAGTTTAACTCCTCCTGTCTGTTAAATGGCTGTGTGCTGTGCTTATATGATCTAGTTTAGATCCCCTTTCATTCAGAGAAGAGTAGACCTGAATGATCTTCTCTTCTCAAACCCTACTTCAGGAGCTAAACCTTGATGGGATCCATGATGTTTACTAGAGTTAAAGTGAGAGGATATGAAGATAACACATTTATCCTTTTCGCAGCAAACTATTGATGTAGCTGGTGGATGTCACCACCTTCCTGTATTCCCCTAAATGATGAGACCCTTCATTGTTGAAATAATATCACAGCTATATGTTTATTTGTATAGCCTTTCCCCAAACAAAGTTGCAAAGTGCATACAAAATTAAAAGAAAGTTGCGTTAAAATGAACTTGAACTTGAAAACAAATAAATACTTTGAAATTACATCGAATTTTGTAAAAATCGGGGACTGTGGTGGGATAAAAGTACATTAAAGCTTGGATTTAAATAAAGATACTGGCATCACCTGCCATATTTCCCCAGGCAGGGTGTTCCAGAGTCTCTGAGCTCTTCATTTCAAAAGCTCTGCCCTCCTCAGTCTTAGTCTTGTGTGAAGTAAAATGACTGCCTCAGCTGCTGTGAAGAATCCCTTCCAATGAATATCTGATTTTATTTCCCCTCAGTCTCCGACACCATGCTAGCCACAGTGACAGCTGTGGTTAGGTTTGCTCAATACAATGGCAGTGTTACACCCACACCCTTTGAGAACACTTCAGCATTCACCACCTGGAAACCCGGTCCTGAAGAAAACATCACCAGGCCTCACAAATGTCTGCAAGTTCTGTACGAGGACATCGGGAACTCCAGGTAATCAGAAGAGTAATTTACTGCAGAGGGAATTGTTCAGTAAAAGCTAAATGCATCTAAATGACTGTGCCCAGCAGTCTACACAGCAGTGTCTGTCCCCTGACGTTCCTCTCTCTGTCCTAGGGTTCGGTTCTGGGACATTTTACTGCTCGTGCCTAATGTGGCCTTCTTTGTCTTCCTGATGTGGAAGCTGCCCTCGGCCAGGGCAAAGATTCGACTCACCTCTAGCCCCATCTTTGTCACCTTTTACTTGCTGGTATGATACAAACTACACAAACACCAATATACAGTATTCAGAGTAACAAGATAAGATATAAGATCTTGTTACAGCAGCAGATAGTAAAAAAGAAGTAGAGAAGAAAACATGTGAAAGTACAAAATACAATAAAAAAGGCAATAGAATAACATAATCTTTTTTTATAGATATAAAAGTTTTCGAGAATATGTACACAATATGTACCTTTCACTAGAGACACAAATATTATTAGTAGAGAAATGTACTAGAGCAAAGTGCAGTGGTACAGGATGATTGCATCAGGATGTATATACTGTATTTGTGCATGATGTATAAGGAGATATTGAAATAAACATATACATGTGCAAACTTTGACTGTTATAAGTATGTAGGCAATATCAATATTATTATATAATGCTATATAATTTCACTGTAGTAAAATAAATACTATATTAAGTATGTACAAATTCACAATAGTGTACAATATTATTGAGGAATATATGTAAAAGAGGCATAATATCATTGGTATTTTGGATCCAGTTCTAGATATAGAATCAAGCTTGAAATTGTGCTCACACTAGTGATTGTGTGTATTCTATTCTTTGAAATGGCAAAACAAAACTCAGAGGAAATGTGGACATTCCCGTAAAAAGTCCTTTGCGGTAATTCACTTGTTATGACTTTAACTTTCACTTTTGCCTAGCAGCAAAGACAAAGGAACCACGTACTGATAAGGTTCTTTATTTTTGCTGCTCTGCTGTATAAGCTGTTCCTTCTCAGTGACAGGTGCTTACAGTATTGTTTCCAAAATGTACTGCACCTGTCTGCTCAGGTTTTCTTTCCGGTGATAACAAACAAAAACTCTAGAGAGGGAGATACCTCAGCTCTGCTGTGTCTGGCCACAGAGGAACACTGCTCATTGTTTGTCACCAGTGTAAAACTGTGCATTGCTGCTATCATTTATACTTAACCTGTGATTCTATTCCAGGACAGGTTTCATTGCTTTCAGTAGAACACAATAGAGGACGTCTAACATGTTGTGTCCTGTATTTCTTAGGTTTTTGTCGTAGCAGCAGTTGGAATCACCCGGGCCATAGTGTCCATGACTGTCAGTGCATCCAGTGCTGCCACCATCATAGACAAAGTAAGGATGGAAAAGTAAAGTAAACATGTCTCTGTTTTGTTTTTTAAGTCTGTACATGTAAGTAAAAAAACAAACAAATGGGTGACGACACCACTGCCAAATTTCAAAGCACAGTATGTGTTCAACAGATTGACAGGGCTTTAAGGGTGTTAAAAGTTTGTTTAACATCAGTTATGTTTTCAAATGAATCTGTAAAACAGAGCTGAATGCTCAGTTACAATCAGAGGGAAACATACAAATCATTAAGTCAAACCTTTTGATTATACTAGACATGTGAGGGTATATATATAACATATCTGCACTCAACACAAGATGTCCATGTTTACTGCAAACTACAGTGACAAGATTGCCATTAGTGGGAACATGTAATCTGGAGCAAATGGGTTTAAACCGAGGCATTCCTTTCTAAGTAATGTTATTTATTTGATGTAAGAACTTGATGGGGTTTTCCAATCGAATGCTGTCTTTACTGTTCATGTTGTGTGTGACGGAATGCAGCATTGCAGCATAAATTTTTAACCCTCGCTGAAGTAGCAGGCACCATATCCTGTCACAGATGTCTCTTTTATGCAGTGGCCAGAGGGTGTGATATGAGCTGCAGCATGACTTTGCAGAGCTTTCATGTCTAGAAGCCAAAGCATGGCTGACATTCCTCACATACCAGACAGGTCCCTATGAGGGTCACACTGACGGACATAATGTTCCTGCAGAACTCTGTCATGGCTGCGCTGTTGGAAGAAAAACAAACAAACGTGTAATTTAATAGTCTTTAGTGTAATCTCTTCTGTAAAGTAATGCACATGCTCTGGGTCCTGGTGTGTGACAGCACAGCTTGTTGTCTTGGCCACACTGGATTCTCATGATGTTTGTTGTCTCTGTAGGTGCTGTGGGAAATCACCCGATTCTTCTTGTTGGCTATTGAGCTCAGCGTTGTGATCTTGGGACTCGCTTTCGGTTAGTCTGATATGCTGGTTTCAGTTCTCATTTATACTTTAACCATTTATGGTGTTTCTGTCTCATTTTCGTGACTGTACACTGTGTGCTTCTCGGTCAAGCCTCTTTCTTTGTGTGTTTATCAGGTCACCTGGAGAGCAAATCCAGCATAAAGCGTGTGCTGGCTATCACTGCTGTGCTCGCTCTGGGCTACTCCATCACACAGGTAACGACACATGATGAGAGATTAAATAATGATACAATTTTTGACAGATATATGATGATAACATTGCACTTAACATTCTATATTTATCATTGTGCCATGTATGCATTCAAATAAATAATTATTAATTTTAGGGCACACTAGAGATCCTCTATCCGGACAGTCACCTCTCTGCTGAGGACTTCAACATCTACGGCCACGGAGGACGCCACTTCTGGTTGGCCAGTTCCATCTTCTTCTTCCTGGTCAGTAACCTGTAGCTCTGCAGTATTAGCAACATGAGCAAACATATTAAAACTCAAAATTACTAATGTTTAATTGACAATGTAATGGTTTTTTTTATAGGTGTACTCTTTGATTGTGATCTTGCCTAAAACTCCAATAAGGGACAGGATATCTCTGCCATGTAAGTTACACATTTCATTACGTTAGATCTTAAAAGGTATTTATTATATTTCAAGTAAATATAATGAATGGAAACAAGAATTTACTGTACTCTCTGACATGTTATCTATACCTGTGTGGCCCTATGCTGAAGATGTGGCCCTTTTTATAACATAGTGAGTTTAAGAGTTGAAAAGTAATTGGAAAGATACACATAGGATCAAACTAAATGATCATATTTAATGTTTTTGGAAAATCCATTGTACTCTTTTCAGTTTTTTGGGGGGTTTAACAGGAGTTTGAATCTGCTGGTGAATCCTCTTAAGTTCTGCTCATGAATAATAATAATAACAAACTTTATTTATATAGCACTTTTGTATAACAAAGATTACAAAGTGCTTTGACAGCAAAGCAAGAAAAGTAAATATATGAGAAATAACAACCAGCAGGATGCAATGTGACAAGGAGGCCAGACAACCACGTTTAGGTCGGTAACAAGGTATTGTTTAAATTAAATGAATAAATATAGAGCTATGTCAAATTCAAACTTAAACATATAAAAGCAGTAATATGACAATAAAAATAAATAAAGTACAATTAAAGGTGAAAAGAAAACGATAAAAATCATGACATCACATGAAAGCAAGTCAATAAAAATGGGGTTTAAGAGGTGATTTAAAAGAAGTCACTGACTCTGCCAGCCTTAACTCCTCAGGTAGGCCGTTCCAAAGCCGAGGGGTCCTGATGGCAAAAGCACGGTCACCTTTAGCTTTCAACCTCGACTTTGGAACAGCCAGCATTGCTCCACCTGAGGATCTTAAGGCTGCATGCAGGCACATAAGCGGTCAAAAATTCTGTGATGTAGCTTGGGGCCAGTAAAATCTTAAAATCAATTCTAAAACAGATAGGGAGCCAACGGAGAGAAGTGAGGATCGGCTGATGTGATGTTGCCTTTTAAGACCAGTGAGAATTCCTCTCTTGATTGTTGACAAGGAAACATGACAGTCTGCATCCTGGAGAGTATATTTGACCAGCTGTGCAGTCACGCAAGGTTTTTTTTTTTCATGCCAAGGATTTTCTGCTTATCTCCCAAGACGTGTGCCTCGTCCTGCACATATCTGCTTTTTTTTAGAAAGTACCCAACAATTTTTTTGGGCAAACCAACTTTTTACAAGCCTAATTATCTTCTCAAGAGCAACTTTAAACTCTCAGTCAACATAGAGCCACATCTCTGCTCTTTTGTACATTACTAATATCGAAACGCACATCTGCCAAAAAACCTTTCAGTACCCTTTTAGAATCTTTGTTGCTATGTGTTAAACGTTTTTTGTCCCACACACAATTCTTTCAATATTGAAGGAAGCTGAGACTTTCATTTAGTTTCCATTATTCTACTTCACATTGAATGTACATAAGCAGGAAATCCTGAAGAACAGAAAATGTGCTGCTGTTCAAATATTTATGGTCTGGACTGTAATTGAAAGCAGTTGTTCTCTGTTGTGCATTACACTTTGTTTTGCTTCCTCCGTTTAGCGAAGAGGAGTTTCTACGTGTATGCTGCCATCCTGTCCTTACTGAACCTGGTCCAGGGCCTGGGCAGCGCTCTGCTCTGTGCTGAAATCATAGAGGGACTCTGGTCAGTATCATTCTCATGAACATTGTGTGTAGCATCATATTTGTTTACAGAACAGTTATCACATAACTATGGATATAAAAATGTCTGTGTTTGCATGATCCAAATTTTGAGTAAATTGCCCTGCTAATGTCACTGTTGTACGAAGAGAAATATAAGCTACCTTCAATTTTTTTGATTGAGAGCAGCTACAGCTTTTGGGGGGAATTATGAGGGGTAATCTTTTAAAACAAATATTGAGGATCTGGAGCTTAGTGGCTGTTTATAAACCTTATTTGTCATTGATTGACATTGTTTTTTTGATGGGATCCATGATGTTTACTAGAGTTAAAGTGAGAGGATATGAACATGACACATTTATCATTTTAGCAGCAAACTATTGATTGGGCTTTTTGTCTTTCCTGATGTAGCTGTGTGGATGTCACCACCTTCCTGTATTTCTCCACATTCGCTCCGCTCATCTATGTCACATTCCTCAAAGGCTTCTTTGGGTAAGTACAGCGAATCATACAAAATAAACCCTAAATACCGCACTTGATAGAGCACAGGAACTTGGAGGCTTGCAGAATCAGTGACTTCTTAAAACATATATTTAATAAAAAAATTAAAATAAATTAAATAATTAATTTCCTTTATTAATTGTAGTGCACATTTTTCATCAAATAGAGTTGTTGTTTGTTTTATTCTTTTATTGCTAATGTTTTAATGGTGTATTTTAAAGGGGACATATCATGAAAATTCCACTTTGTTAGTGCTTCTACACGTTAATGTGGGTATCTGGCATGTCTACCAACCCAAAAACTCTGGAAAAAAAACACTTGCACGTTTTGTTATGTTCCTCTAAGTCAGAAACGTCATGCTTGAGTGACTGGAATGAGCTTCCTGTGTATTGTGTCGTCACAATACACTGGAAGTCTCCCTACATGGCCTTGGCCCACCCCCCACCTCATCCCCCCCGCCCCCCCACACTCGTTACGCCGGGTTTACACTGGACGCGGAAGTGCCGCGCCGCGCAGCGCAGCACCATTCTCAAGCGCGCAGCCGCCTGGCTGTTCACACGGGACGTGCATTTCTCCGCGCTGGTCAGCCCCATAGACTGTGTATATATAAGGTCAGCCCGCGATTCTGCTTTCTCCGCTTGTTGTTGTACCCGTTGAATGTCGGGGTTCGGGGGTAAATGATGGTCTTCATAGCCCCCCACCCCTCTCTTTCTCTCTCTGTCTGTCTGCTTGTGTGCTTGTAGTGGATGGGCAGAGGGGACATTTAATTATGTGATTGGGAAAATTAAAACTCCAGGACAACAGAAGGGAATACAAAGTATGGGATGCATATTTGATAATTTATATCATATAAAATATGTAATTTATATCGTTTAAAATCATGGGGGAGAGGGGGAGGGGGAGCTGGCTCACTAGCATTTAAAGGAACAGGCACTCAAAACAGGTCACTCTGTGGAGGGCTGTTTTATACAGGGTAAAAAGGGTGCTGTTTTAAATGATCCTTGTGGTATTTTGACCAAAGTATGTTACAGACATTTCATTAAGACCCCAAGGAACCATATCAACTTGTGGTAAAATGGGCATGCTATGTCCCCTTTAATGTATTATTACCGCAGCCAAGGAGGTTATGCCATTTAGTTTGTTTGTTGGTTTAAGCAAGTTTACACAAAAATAGCTGAACTGATTTCCCCTAAACTTGGTGGAAGGATGTGTCATGGATCAGGGAAGAACATATTAAATTTCGTTCTGGATCCAGATCAGGGGGCGATCCAGGGCCTTTTTTTCGCCCACATTCTTGATCATTATGTTTTACGACATTCTCACTGTTTTCCCAGAGAATAATAAACGGATCTTGATGAAAAAAATCATGCACATTAAGGGAACTGATGTTTATGAGTGTGTGGAATTCGGTGCAGCTTGTTTGAATTTAAGGGGACTATTGGGCCTTGGCAAAGGTATGCGCTCCACTGAGTGACATTGTAATGTCTATTATTTTATTCCCTGATCTTATTTGCCTTAGTCCCGTAATGATTTAATCTTCTTCCAACCATGTCAAGTACTTTATAACTGTGTCTGAAAAGTGCTTATTATTATAAAAAGCACTATTATCAGTTGAACCTGTTTCTTCCTGCGTGTGACCTATTTCTCCTCTCCCACAGCTCAGAACCGAAGATCCTGTTTTCCTACAAGTCGCAGGTAGATGAGCCGGACGAAAGCGACGTCCACCTTCCCCCCACAGTGGCTACAGCTCTTGGTCGTAAGGAGATGACCGACCAGGGCCTGTTCTACTCCTCTACACAGATCGATGGCTCTGGTCCCGGCAGCTCTCGCATGGTGGGAGCACACCTGGACGATGTTGCCTCTGGACCCTACGGCTCCAGCAGCATTAACAGCATTGAAGCTGACCGCTGGAGACCTATCAATGCGTGAAAGGATGAAGAGGAGAGATGGTTTTCCAGAGGGATTTAAATGTTATGCACATGGCGTGTGTTAGACAGGAAGGCATCCAGTGGAGTTGCCCAAAAAAAGCAAAGCAGAGCAGAGTATTTGGACATCAAGGAAGGGTTCTTGTACTTTCTCTGAGGCCAAGCTGAGTGGACACTTGAGGAGGGACCTTTGCTAAGCATTTAAATGGTGGACTGAATTAAGCAACTGTTTTTCTAACACTGTTGCTAGAGTGCACTGCTGCTGTAGCTCCACACTCGGAGTACTGTCCCCGATTGTGGCCCCTGAGAGACTCCATATTGATTGTGTTCCACTGGCTTTTTAGATGTGGGGACTTTGAGACTCATCTCATCACGTTTTCTGTCATTCCAGCATCTTCAGTGATGACGTTTTAGCCCCATTTTAAGTCCCCACGTCTTTCAAATCTATCTAACATTCTTTTGATGGCAACTCAGCATCTGTACATTCCCACTGAAGCCTTTGAATAACAGCATCTCTACTGACTTTGTTATGTGCTGCCTTGTTCTAGATTTGTGACTCGGTGTCACCGTGCCTCTTTATCCAGGGCAACAACTCCAGTGTACTTTGTCTTCTGAAATAGGTGCGGTTCATCCTGTTATCATGTGAACCGTGTTACCGTGTTAGCGTGATGTGTGTCCCTGCAATGTAATGAGGAAATCTGTATCTCCTAAATGCAGCTGTTGCATTAATTTTAAAATCCACAAGCCATCTGTGAGGCAGAGACAAGAATAATTCTCTAACAAGTTAAATAGCATCTCAGGCATAAGCTCTCTCCTCTCATGTCTTTCCTTCTTTATTTATTCCTTTGGTTTTCCTTTAATTTCTTGCACCTGATTAATCATTCCTGCTACTGAAAGCACATTTGTTCGCTTCATAGTCCTTTAGGAAGTGTTGTCTTTTGTGTGATTTAAACAACAAATGTGCAGAAAGCTTCAAATTCAGACCTGTGCTGCTTTCGTATCAGCATATCTAATTCCGCTTTCCTTGCTGCATCATAGGATACTGATGCAAAGTTGAGTTTTTATTTTGCTGCTAATCTCTTAAGAGTTTTTATAAATGTTATGAAAAGTGGTAAAATTAGACCAAAAAGAAAATATTGCTCAATTTTATAGTATCAAGTGGTGGTATTTATATAGCTTCATTATAGACATAATTCTCATTTCTAATGAGCAATAACCGCTCAGGCAGTTAAGTCAGCGATGGATGATAGATACGTTAGACAATGTCGAGGATAAAGCAGCTGCACTGTTGCAGGTAATTTTTTTTGAAGTTTGTGTCTTGGCTCAACTCATGAAATCATACCTGCCATGCGCGGTATTATTACAATAATATACTTGATTCTTTTGAAACCACATCACATGTACTTATGCCTACCAAGGAGATATTATGGTGTTGGTTTTCCCCTGAAAATACTATTATGTTAGGTGGGATTACTGAATTTAAGCTATCAGGGTTCATAGATAATGGCAGAAAATGTAGGGTTGCATTTATTTTTTCACCATGATAAAGAAAAACAATTAAGAAGTGATATATTACCAAGAAAATACAGTATTTACCAACCTCTTGACAATATTATATATTCATATTTGAGTGCTGGTGAACGCTGCTGTATTACTTGGAGTTGCAATAGTGATTGGGAAATTAGCTTGCTGTTTTATGATGTGGGTTCATTGGTGTGGAGTTGAAGTGCACTCTCTGGATACACAAGATGTTTGTTTGTGAAATCATTTAGCAAATGACACGTAAATGGCCTTTTTTAATTTAACTGCATTGATTGTATAATATTCAACTCGTATTAATGCAATGTGATGAGCATTGCATGAGCATCAGAATAAAACATGGACTCTCTCATGTGTTTGTTTTAGGGCGATTGGACACCACATCGAGGGTTGCTTTGGTAATATAACATATTGAAGTGTGGGATAGGACTCCACCTTGAGGTTTCTTGTGGCAACTACACCCTACTTATTTATTTATTTCTGAATCAGAATCGTTTGTCATTAATTATCTTGTTTTTGTCCATGTTATTATTATCCTAGGAAATCCACCTTCCCATAAATTAAAATAAACCAAATTTAGCACATAGGTCCAGTTCTATTCCAATAGTCCTCGACTGGCTTTGTGGGCCAATAGTCCTGATGGTGGCGCTACAACTGTCTAAAGTTTAAAAGTTTGAAAATTCATAGCAAATCAACAGTTAGTTCTAAAACGTTCACCTTCAAGCCACTTTAACCAAATTGTTGGCCCAATTGAGCAGAAACTTCCATACATTTTAAGTTAGAAGCAATTATGAAGACATACAATACACCAACCTATCTCCTCCCACAGTTTTGGATCGAATCACACTTAGCTTGCCACACTACATCGTCAGATTGTCTTCCCCAAAAGATCCAGCCAAGTTTTCGATTTTTCTAAAATTAAGCCCACAGTGCATCAAAAGGTTTTACAGATACTTGAAATGTCCGCTAGATTCCCAATAACAGAATTTTAGAAAATGTTTTGAAATGTATCATGTGAAATGTGTCACCTTTTGCAGTCAATGGGAATACAGCATCTTTAAACATCAGTTTCTCACTCATGCAGCAATCAAACTTTG
This sequence comes from Hippoglossus stenolepis, assembly GCF_022539355.2. Lineage (NCBI taxonomy): Eukaryota > Metazoa > Chordata > Actinopteri > Pleuronectiformes > Pleuronectidae > Hippoglossus > Hippoglossus stenolepis. The sequence goes on from NC_061485.1 coordinate 19,967,854, forward strand.
TGAAAATACATTAGACATCTCTATACTGTCTAGATGAAGTCCAGAAATTATCAAAATGTTATCTTGATAACTGAATTATTTACAGTAGTAGTGACTCATGACTTTCCCTGTGTTAAGAGTTCAACCCCTGGGTGATGTACAATATCTCTGCTTCAAGAAAAATGCATTAAAATGCCCGGCCCTGATCCGCCGCTGCTTATAGCATAACAAACATTGTAAGTAGAAAAATTGGAAGTGAAAAAACTACAATAAAATGAAATATATACAAATATTGTTTTTTTTAATAGAAAAATTACCGTTACATGATATATTAAAAGAAAATCTACAGAATGCATATATCTGCTCACCGTGACTGTTGTGTCATACAGTATATCCAGGATCCATGTTTCCTTGTGATTGATTTTTTATTCTTTATTACTCACAAGTAAATGATACACAATAAAGTACTAGAATACACAGTAAAGTACTTAAATATAATAGAACAAAGAATAAGCCTATAAACAAGAGACTAAAGTGCAAAGTTGCAGTAGTTGTTTGCATTTAAAGACAATGTAATGAGGTAGGTAGGAATATGACATATAAAATAAAATATGAATAGAAGCTGTGCACATTCACAGTTATTGACAGAAGCTGTGCAGGGTTGTTGCTGTAGACAGGACAGATCTCCTGTATCTCTGTTGGAGAGAGAAGGCACAGGGCCGCTCAGTCAGACCTGTCATCGCTCAGGCAGCACCCAAAACTACAACTCCCATCTGCCCTGCGTCCACTCTGATGCACCACGATAAACGATTGGATCGGAATTATTTCTTTATTTCTCGCAGCCAATGAGCTTTGAGAACACCGAGGTTGCGCCTTATCGGAGCGTGAGGACCAGCCACAGACTGCGGGGGACCAACAGTGACTGTGGAGGAGTCTCCTGCCGCCCTCACCTCTCCGTGTGTCCCCGTGTGACCTCCGCGCTGAGGAGGGTCTGTCGCTGCCTGACCGCTTCACTATCCGGCGGGGCAACATGGGAGGAACCGGGAGCCGGAGAGTGTCATTCGGTCTGGACGAGGACGAGAAGGTCACGGTCATCGAAGGGGTGAAGGTAGATCCATACCCGCGCGTGTCGCCCGCTGTGAAGTTTGACTTAGCTTAGCCGCGGCCAACAGCGCTAATAACGGTGTTAGCTTAGCAGGCTAACGTGTCCGGTGACAGGTCCCGTGTCCTCAGACGAACCCGCGGTCAGACCCCCCCTCTCTGGGGACACGTACCACCGCCCGCTGCCCGAGGTCAGCAGGTCACCACAACAGCTTGAGGAATAACAATAACATGCGCACATTTAAGCCAATATAAGGATAGTATAAAGGTGACATGATCCCACAGCGTTTTAAAGCAGCTGCGCCATCAATATGTGAGTGACAGTGTGTACACTACACTATAATATTATTCATCATGAGTATTTATACCACTTTACTACTATTGTTACCTCAACTTATGTTCACTTATATTTTTTGGAAGGACTTTATTCTTAACGTAAGTTTCTTAGATTTACATTTGATTATATAATTGTTTGTTATTCAGTTGTTTTATTTATTTGTTTTTATTGTGTTTTTTTGTTTGTATATTTTCCTTTTTACATTTTAATAACAGGCACAATTTCATTTGAGGATGACACTGTCGTAATTTAGTTGTGCTTGCACGATGACAATAAAGTTCTTGAATCTTGTATACCTCCCTCCTATTTTTTTTCTTTTATATTTAATTTTGTACGTCACAAAATATTGGTTCATTTCAGTTTTGTTGACTCACAATTTGCATTTGTGTCCCACCTGTGAACCTGCACTTTGTATAGTATTAGATTAATACATGAAGTGATCATGTGCGCTTCCACGTGTGCACATAGCTGCTCTTCAACCATTGAATAAGGTCACAGAGGTCAGACACAGCTGTGCAGCAGCACATCTGCAGCTGGTTAGCAAGACTGTGACTTGCTCAAGGGCACATCAGCAAGATGGATGATACCTTAGTTTACCTGTGATCTTTTAATCTGGTGTTTACCAAGGCTAAAGAGGGGGTTACTTCTAAATGTGATAAATAAGACCACATGGATTATATGTAGATATATGTTGGAAATGCCTTCATATGTATTTATATAGAGAAGTTGATTGTTTGCAGTATGCTTATGAGTTGGACAATTCAGGAATAAGAGTGTGGTGGAAAATGCCTGAATATCTATTGTTAAATACAGGAGTTCAGATAGATAGATGTTTATTCAGTGTTCTTTTTAATTTCTTCATTTGTTTTTGAATGCACCAAAGAAGAGCAGCACTTCAGACAGACAGCTCATGTTTGAAATGTTAAATGAAACAGCAGAACAAAGTTAGAGTTTGTTGTCCAGCCTCTGACCTCATCACTCCCCCCAGGTATGATTGTGCAGATATAACAGGGGAGTGCAGAGCAAATATCTTTAACCCCTCTGTCAGAGCCTGCAGGTGGAGGCTGGGGTGGTGGGGGGGCTGAGTGAGGCATTGACAAGCAAAGGGAGGGATGGGGAACCGTTGCAGTTTAAATAGAGAAGCAGACTGAGTGGGTGTTTATGAAGAGGATTGAAGTCACATGACGTCACATGAGTACAGCAGTGCAACACGAGTTGACTGATCGAGCTCACAAGCAGCTGCTTTTGACAAATAAGAATATAGGAATATGTTGGAAGTTATACACACACATTTTCTTCTTTTCTTTGAACTTTATGTGGAAAAAAATGTATAATTTAATTTAATAAGTTAATATAAACATGATATCTTAAGATCAGCTTGAGTGAATGTTTTCAAATCTGGTACAAACGTTCACTTGGACTCAAAGATGAACTGATTAGATTTTTGGTGCTTGGAGGTCAAAGGTCAAAGTCACTGGCCTCAAAAATTTTTTTGACCTTTTGAATGTTGAATGTAATATCTCAAGACTTCTTGAGGGAATTTCTTCAACTTTTGATCTGTTGCCACTTGGACTAAGATTTTCAGATAAAGTGATTACGTGTCAGCGGTCAAAGGTCACAGTGACGGAGGTATACAACCGCAGTGTGGTGATTATGGTTGGTGTGTGAACCCCAGGATGAGACAAAACATCAGCTAATAAGGATCCTAATAATGACCTTAATTTAAATGTCCTACATCTCCATCAGAGAACTTTTTATATGTGTATTTATGTGCCTGTGTTTTTCCCACATTCCTGTCCAGCTCTCAGAGGATGTGCTCCGGTGGATGAAGCAACCTCAGGGGTCTGACAGCGACAAGCGGCCGCCGTTTCCGCCAGACAGTCACAAACCACAACAGAGTACGTCCCAGTCAAAGACTCTTCCTTTCTCACAGAGGTCCCACTGGGAGGCCCACTGTCTCACCACTCACTTGTCAGTGTATTAAAACACACAGCTAATTCCATCAGCTCCTAAGACTATATTCTCCAAAAAATGTTTACAATTAAATCAACAGCTCTTTCACAAAATTTCATCAAATAATGAACATTAAACTTTAATGAAGGCAGGATTTATTACAAAACCGTTAGAAATTATTAGTTTGTGCTGGTTGTACCTAAAAAGCTGACAACCAAGTGCATGTCCACATACACTGACTGATAAGAACAGTATCAGGATAAAGGTCAGTTCTGCTGCTGTTTGCTGTTTTCAGATTGACAAAGGGCATTGTGTCATGTGCTCGCTTTTGTGTGGCAGTCTGCAGCTGCCTCACTGTTGCGCAAATATTTTTCTCTTTGATAAATTATTACCATGTAAATATTATTAATGTAATTAAAATGACATTTTCCTGTTACTTTGTTAAAGTTAAGTTTAAAAGGGGACCCATTCTAGTCAACTAAACACAGATTAGTTTGTTAATAAATTGTCATGCTCACAGACCATAACCATTCGCAGCAATTACTGTTTGTTTACTATGTGGTTATGTTTTTTCTCAGCAGAATTATGCTAAAACCCCTCAACTGATTCCATGTAATTTTGTGGAGGGGTAGGGCATAAGCCAAGGAAGGACCCATTACATTTTAGTGCAGATCTGGATCAGGGGCCTGAACCAGTAATTTCATTTCACTTTCTTTAACATTGACAAAGTGAAACATCATTTTTCAACATGTTCCTTGGTTTCCTATATATATATGATAATTTATTGATCTTGATGAAGAAAACAGGTATATCTACAGGACTGATCCAAATAAAAATGTGGATCTGGTGAATTTAAAAGTGGTTTTGTCAGGGGAATGTTGGGCCTTTGTGGAGGAATGTGCTCTACTGAGTGCTATCCTAGTTTCATCTGTCCTCAAAGCTGATCCATATTCTAATTCCTTCATAGTTTTGATGTTAATCTTCTTTGAATTTCAGATCCAAATCCAACAGGACCATCCATCACAGAAATACATGAAGGGCTGCGCAAAGAGTAGGTGCTCATTATGTCAAGGTCACAGAATTTATTCTGTTGGTATATTGCAATATTTGACTAGACATGCAAAGTTGTGTACATATTTATCATATATTATAATAGTGCACTTATATTGACTAACTTGGAATAAGATTTCTCTTAATTATTGCAAATTGATCTTGGTAAATTTTAGATTTTGCAGAACATCAGATCCATATATATTTTTTGACATGTCCAAAGTTGAGCCTTGTGGGTCAACACATGTGCAGGTGTCAGATGTATAACATAGCAAACACTTGCTGCTAATGTGTAATGTTTATGGGGAATATACACATGGTGAGTGACCCGTCAACACTGCCTGAACTGATTTACTTTGTCAGGCATGTCGCTCCACCACTGGAATGCTCATATACTAGATTAACCTTTTTGGCATGAAATACTGTTTATGGTAATTTCTCAGGCCAGAATTTACAACAAACTGAGAAATAATAAAGAGCTATAGATATTTGTTCCAGGTTTTTCCATATGTCCACTCTGGTTTTAAAACAGAGCTTCTGACAAACACTAAATAATTAATAGCACAATGATTATAGCTTAATTTTAAATTAAAAAGATTATTTGATTCCTCACAGTGTTTATGCTTATACTCTTGTTCTATGACTGCAGCTCAGAATAACATGAGAAGACTGATAATAAATGGAAATAAAAACTAAACCCTCTGATGTCTTTCTTACAAAAACTATCCACAAACTATTCAAAACTAACAATTTGCTCATCAGACACAAGAGCAAAAATACTTTCTCAGGAGTTCTTATTCACAGTATATCCTTAGCCGGACTTTTAATTATTGCATTTTTAAATTTTATTCTAGTTATTTGATCATATAGTTGTTTTGTTTCTTTCAGCATTTCTCCTCATATTATGTATTTTATTCATGATTCTGAAAATAAAACAATGAATGCACATGAAGCTGGATAGGAAGATAAGAGTTAACTAAGCCTCTTGATAACCAGCTTCATATCCAGGAGAACCAATGTTAGGCTTAATGAAGCCAGATAGCAAACAGTATCCTGGGTATGTTGGGCCTGCTTCACACTTCAACCTCCTGGTTTGTGTTCCCCTCATGTATTCACAGTGTGTCTACAAACCATAACTTCATTTGATTTTAATGGGATTCCAGCCAATTCCAATTCATGGATTCATGAATACATACACTACTGAAGAAAACAATAAATACTATAATCGTTTTACCTTTTGGAGAATTCATCCTAAAATTATGGATATTGGTTTGGATCAATAACCCACTGACTGATGTTTGGCAGACATTTGCTGGATAAGTAAAAGGGCAATGGTTAAAACGGTTCTCATCCTCTGCTTCAGCTTTGAGCGTCAGCAGGCTCTGGTGCAGGAGCAGTTGGCCAGTCTGGCTCAGAGGGAGAGAGAGACGGCCGCAGCCACAGGCCTGGATGAGCTGCTGCCCACCCTCATCATTGAGAAAGGGAAAGCACATGAAGAGAAAGAGAAGGCAAAGATGCTGGTGAGTAAAAAAATGGGGATCCCTCAGCACACGTCAAAGCTGTAACCATGTACCTTAAATAATAGGACCCTAGTGAATGTATTCATTTCTTTACCTCTTGTTCTTCGTAAACCACAAGATACAGAGGCAACATCTTACAACTGACATTTTATAACACAAAATAGCAAATTTAACCTCCAACTTAAGATCTTTGCCGATTTATAAACCTCTGTTAGTTGGAAAATCCAGCATTTGTAGGCCAGAAGTTGGCATCATTTCATCTAGGTTTGGCAGTAAAGTTTCACATAATCTTCAATAACAGTTATGTCTTGAGTGGAAGTTTTTTAAAACTGTCTATCAAAGACATGTGGATGCATTCTTGTTTTGATTTGAGAGTGAATGTTGATGTTAGGGTCCTGGTGTCTTTCAGGTTAACATAAGGTTTAACATTTTGAATATAATAATTTGCTCAAGAAGACAAAATGTACCTTCTAAAGTTGTTTTAATGTTAAACAAAAGTAGTAGATTTTTCTTTCCACCCTGTATTGTTTTTGTGAGTTAACAGCACCCTCTACTGTTTATACTTTGAAATGCACCACTGGTGAAATTAAAGTTATTAGGATGAAGCATGATTTACAACCCTGGTTTCTTTATTGCAGAGGGCAAACAAATGCATTTATTAAAAGCAGACTACCAAACATTGGTGTAAAATTGATTAGGATAATTAGACTATGATTCTCTGCTGTATTTTCCTTTGCTAGTAACACTGAGCTGGAGATGCTGTATGCTCAGTATCATGTTGGGGCCTTTTTCCATGACTGCACCATTTTTCTATCACTCATTTTGCTTAAATTTGTCTCAAACTCAGTTTGTTGACTTTCTATTTTTTCACCTTAGTCTATCATTGAAATAATATGTCATTATCAATACATCAAAACTTTCCAATGAAACTACTTTGATTATGTGAGTAATATTTACTGCTAATAATCATAAATATGACGGTAGTGATGTTCAGCACCTGTAGAGCAGAGAACATGCATGCTGCTTGTAGCCTGTTGTGTGTGTGTAGATATGATCACCCACATCAATAAGGACAGAAATGAACACCGGATGAAAACAGGGACATGAACAATGCTGTCTGTCTACTTTGCATTTTACACTCACACCGGTGTTACATGTGTTTCTGTGGTCTGATTAACCCCGTCTGTGCACGTGAACAGTGATTGCATTGATTGTTGTCAGTATGTTGACTTGATGACAGCTTTGCTTTTGCTCATTTTAAATGTTCTTGTTGACACAGTCTTGTCGAATTCAGAATCAGACAGACAATGACTCAACCAGCAGTGCAGTGTGTGGGAGGGAAGCAGAGACAGCAGTCACAGACGGAGAGTTTCTCAAGGATCTGGATAGAAATGACTGTTTCACTGAGATTGTTGTGTGTGTGTGTGTGTGTGTGTGTGTGTGTGTGTGTGTGTGTGTGTGTGTGTGTGTGTGTGTGTGTGTGTGTGTGTGTGTGTGTGTGTGTGTGTGTGTGTGTGTGTGTGTGTGTGTGTGTGTGTGTGTACTAGTCTTTGGTACTTCTATAGGACCTTTTCCAGCATAAATACTGTTGTTGTCGGGACCAGTGGAATCATGGGGACCAACGCCCGGTCCTAATGAGGCAAAAAGTCATTCCCCAGCTCCTGGTTAAGGATAGAGTTAAGAAGTGAATTGTGGTTAGGTTAGGGTTAAGGTTTAGCTTGAATTGGTCATTGTTAAGATTAGGAATAAATGTTTTCAGCTCGTCCACCACAGTGAATGAGAGTCAGTGCAAAGTCCCTAATAAGGATAGCTAGACAAAACTGTGTGTGTGTGTGTGAGAGAGAGTCTCTGCTGCAACTAACATATTGTATTGATGAGCAGTAATTAATCAATGATCACTAATTTGTTATTCCCACACTTTTTTAACTCCCTTCGCTCATTCCCAAAATTAAACACTGTGGATTTCCTGCAGCGCCCAGTCTCTCTCTCTCTCTCTCTCTCTCTCTCTCTCTCTCTCTCTCTCTCTCTCTCTTCTCTCTCTCTTTCTCTTTCTCTCTCTAGCCCCTTTTAAACATTATGCTGGCTTTGCTTGTTCAATTTAAGTGATGCCACCCCAGTGTGCGATTTGTTTAGATCGCATGCCGGTTCTCCAGAATCAGAGGTGTGACTCAATGCCAGCTCTCTCTTTCACATGTACAAGTGCAGTGCCCATTCAAAACACGACAGTTTAAATAGACACTGAGCTGTGGCTGCTCACTGTTAGAAACACTGGTGAAACACAAAAATAGACACCCAAGTTGTGACTACATTCAGTCAGAGACACCAGTTAAGAACTGCAGTTACAGAGGGTAGCTTTTTAGCAAAACTGGTGGTATAAGTTAGTATGGCAAACTGGAACAGGTTGATTTTCAAAGGGAGATTTCTGTCCTTATAGACTAATTGATCATCATGGGAAGTGAAAACAACTGCCTGTGTCTTTCTCTCACTCTCCCTCTCTCTTCCAATTGATTTGTACTACAGCGTCTTTTTCGATATGTCAGCCAGCTATAACAAACACTGGCAAGCTTCCATTGATATGGGTCCAAACATTTAATGATGTTACATTGTAATGAGAAAGTTAACAACTCGCTCCTTGTTTCCTTGTTTGATACTTTTTCTACTTGAGTGTGTGACGTGTCTGAGCATCTTGTTGTCAGCAGTTGGATTAAAGGAAGCTGGAGTTCAGCTTGATGCGGGTGCAACGCAGAATTTTGTCTGTACGGTAAATAAACGTGGTTGTTTTCATGTGAAAACAGGTTGGAGTAGATGTGTGAGAAGTCTAGACAGCATTCAACTTTGAGTGTTTATATGACCCCCCCCCCCCATCACTGCTCCTTTCCCACCTTTTCTTCTTTCTCACCTGTCCTCCGTCTTCAGTCTCACCTCCACTGTGTAACACATTCATTGTTCCTCAGCTTGATTTAGCTGCTGTCTTAAATGTCACACCTCCTTGCTGCTGCTGAAACCTTGAAGAATTCACTCCTAAGATTAAAAAGATAGATGGGCTTGATTTATATATTTCCCATGGCGTTGCTTCTACTTTTGAGGAGATTGAAAGGAAGTGCAAATCTGATTCAAGAGCTCCTCCGATATCGAATCTCTCTGACTAGCAGGTGGGCTTCCCTTTCTTCTTTGCATTTTCCATCAACCTTGCATCTACTGGCAAAAACACAGCTGGAGACTTGGAGAAAAAGTCTCTTCAACCCCTCATCTCTTTCCCCATTGCACCTTAAAGCGCTCCACTTTGAGTGGTTTGAGAGCTGCCTTATTTCCCAGAGGAGTAGACAAATACACACACACACACACACACACACACACACACACACACACACACACACACACACACACACACACAGACACACACTGCTGTTATGCTATCACAATACACAAACACATATATAGCTAGTAAACCCCCAACCTATTTCCCCACATGCACTCCTGGCTCCCTAGCAGGCGGCCTGTATGTAAGGGTTTGGTTGACGAGGAGGTGAGGGAGGCGGGGGAGGCGGGGGGAGGCAACACCTGTCAGAGAGATGAGCTGTTCCCCACACAGCCTCGGGCCTCCTGTCATCAACACTCACTTTAGCCATTTACTCCTGTCTCAGCGCCAATCGACACCACTGGGACTGTTTGTGTGTCTATATACAGTACGTCTTTGTTTGTAGGTATCTGCGCGTGTATTGGACTGTGTGTCAGTTTACAGCAGAGGAATGTGTGTGTTGTAGGGCGATATCTACTGGTAAGGTTCATTAACAGTTCAGTGAATATTATATTCTCTGAGCATTTTTGAATGTGTTTTTGAGTTTATTTGTCATGTGATATATTTAAACTTTTGTTTGGCACACAATTCACTTTCACTGTGCAGCACCTGATCCAGTGGATTCCTTCTTCCTGTGTCATAATTCTTCATGTAGTGCAGTGTTTCCCACATGAATCTTTAAATCTATAGCTGTAGGGGGCGCAAGTGCACACAGGTAACAGATTCTGACAGGTACACAGGGCACGGTCAAACATACTCGAATGCAGGTGAATGTTGTGGGTCAAAGTTCACCAAAGTTGAACTCCACATGAAGCTACGCTGTGGATTTGCGTCGCCATAGGCAGCAAATGTTTTGCCGCCCCCTCGCTCGCACAGATCCCTGTGGCAATGATCTGGCAAGCAATGTTGTAGCCTCAACCAAAAGCATAGTAGTTAGTGTGGTTGACCTCATTTGCTGTCATTTCACTTTCTCTGCAGTGTGTCCCAGAGAATTCATTCAAACTACAACATTAGAAGGCTGCACATTCATAAACCTTACACACAAGACGTTCCAAGTCAGAGGTAAACGTGGGAGTGAAAGAAACCTTCTTGTGTTAGAGAGAGTGAAATGCATTGCATGCCACTTGCAGGAACTCGCACACCTGCAGCTGAAACTATGAATAATTTAACAACTTTTGGACTTTAAGCTAGCATGCGGCAAGTGACACTGCACACAGCTGTACAATGCAGCGACAAACACCAAGTTAGAGAACTTTTATGTTATTGTGAGGAGTTTAAAACAGTTTAATATATAGTATAAATAGATATATAATATATATAATATAGAGCCACCGAAATCAGGATCAGGATCTGACCACTGGGACACGAGTGGCTGACCCACCCCATACCTTCACTCATGTAAAATACCCAAAATACAAACATGGACAAAATCCTTAAATGCAAAATATGTAACTTAAACCCACACCAGGATAGGTTGCAACCTCTACCACTGTTCTTCATTTTTGCCAATTTCTTCTGCTTCTTCCCCTGTGTCATCATCCAAATTCTCACTCCACCTACAAAGGTGCTCTTATACAACTTGACATTTTTGCAACCTGCTCAGAGACTAAATTTAGGCCTTAACAGTTACACGTTGAGTGAAGACACGGAAGAGACGGCAAAGCTACATTAACACCTAGTGTCTCCTCCTATCGCTTTCCTATTCTCATTAGCACCTCCTGTGTTTGTTTTCTTCCCTGGACCAGTCTCTCTACCTCAGAGGTGACATTTGTGCTGCAAATAAAATGTTATTAGTATGCACAAGCATTCAGTGCTGAGCAACACTTTGAAAAAAACAAGCATCTGCTTTAAGCTATTGAACTCCAAAGCTTCCTGGGTGGGTGAGAAAAATCGACTTTCCTACCTGTGTGTGGGGGTTGAATGTTTGTAACCTGCCAGTAGGTTTTTACTCTTGGTTTTTGTTTTGTATATTAGAAGCTTTTATCTGCTGTCTCTAATAAAAACAGTTAAGGACGACAGCGTCACAGTTTAGTGGAAATCAATCGGTCCATGTGCATATTTGTGCAGAGGCAAACAATCAAGAACACATTTGACATTTCAAGGGTTTGTATTTGTCCTTTTTACAAACCAAACAATTCGTATTGAAACTTTGTGTTTCTTTATATTAAATATGCATGTTGTGGTGTTTCATACATATTTTGATACTCCATCCAGAAGTTGATTTACTCCGGGGGAAATTTTCACAGCGATTTCATGTGGAAAATAGGTTACTCTTCTTCTTCTCTGCATCACACAGCATTGCTCCTTCTTCATTCTATGCTGTCTGTTCAAATCCACAAGTGACATTTCTGTGACTCCCACAGACTGATCACATAACAGCGGAATCAAGTTGACACTGCCCTAAATTTTTTTCACCAAGATCAAAATTTCATGCAATGCAAATTAGACAAAATGCTCAAAAAGTTTTGCAACGATTTCACTGCAGTGATTTCATGCACTTGCAGGCTGCAGCAGATTCTATGTAAAGAGCAATTATCGTCAAATGTAAAGCATGACATCTTGTTATGAGAATATTGTCAGTTATGCAGTTAAAACTCAAACGTGTGATAAGAGCTGTTGCGTCCATTTGGTCATTCTGATGTCCCTGCTGTCTCACACCTCCTCCTTTCCTTTAACACCTCGTTCTGATTGTAGTGTGGGCAGTTAAACTGCAAATCAGCCGTAGTTCTGTCATATTGTTTGTATCGGTGAATGTTTGTGTCAGTACGAGGTTGAAGCAGTTTCATTTGGCTTTTGATTTTCTAAACCACATTTCACTTGTAGGTGGGTATTACGGGTTATTAGTTGGTTGTATTTGGATGAAGAAGGTTTGTGAAGGTGTGGTAAGGTAACAAGATGTCATTCCATAAGTAGTCACTAGATGGCATTGTTGAAGTGTGTTAGGTCTGCTAGTGATGCAGGATAAAGCGTGTACTCTTCACCGCTACATGTGCTCCTGGGCAACATGTTCTCGCAGCATTTATTCCTCCTCCTCCGGCACTCTTCTTTTTTATCTTTCTCTATTCAACCCCTCAGTCCCTTTCCTTTGGATGTGTGTGTGTGTCTGTTGGTATGTGAATGTGCAAGCATGATGCGTGTGTGTGTGTGTGTGTGTGTGTGTGTGTGTGTGTGTGTGTGTGTGTGTGTGTGTGTGTGTGTGTGTGTGTGTGTGTGTGTGTGTGTGTGTGTGTGTGTGTGTGTGTGTGTGTGTGTGTGAGCGATGACTCAGAGCGAGGCATTTGACACTGTCCAAAAGAAAGATGATGAAAACTAGAGTGAAAAGCCCAACATTCATTAAAGTCAGACCTGCGATGACAAACACTCAGACCACAGCGGATGATGGCCACACATATTAACAGAATGGCCCTGCTGCTGCTGCTGCTGCTGCTGCTGCATAGAAGAAATACAAGGATGTGTCACTTGAAAAGGGTGGAAATGGTGTGTTTTTGCACTGAATATGCAGCCTTTCAGTTACAAGATGTTCTCGCTAACCAGCAGGGCCCCCTGCTGTCTACGCCTAAAGGACATTTGTCCATCATCATGAAATTAAATTCTCTGCTATAGATTTGTGCTGTTCTTCTAGCTCATTCTCTCTTATTAATCTTTTTTTTCCCCCAAGGTTTCACTAATCTCCATGACTTCATCACACATCCAGAGCTGTGATTTGTTGCGATTTAATGGCAAATCCAATATCACTACCTCAACATTGCGTCCGTCCACATTAAACCAGCCTGTGGTTAGATCAGTCTGTCAATTCACATCACCTCAGCTGCTGTGAGTGTTTGATTTCTAGCAGCAGATGGACATGTCGGTTTAGCTGCATTCAGCCAACCCCGAAATAATCTCCGGATGGATTTTTTCTTTCATTTGACCTAAGATGACAATGTTTATCTTAAATTAAGACTATGAATCTGCTGTTTTTCAGCAGATGATTGCACGTAATTGTTAACGAGGAAATACAAGTGGGACTGTAACAATACAACAATAATATGGTCCTCCCTTATATCATCATCCCATGTTTATTGGTTGCATACATACATATACACACACGCTCAGGAAATCGTCTGAAAAAAACAACACAGAAATTAAAATACTCTTATTTTTTCTGGAAGCACCTGCAATTAATCCATCGTGGTATTTTACATATGTATGCTGGTTAGATATCCAACTCTGCTTGTTTGCCAGAAGACAGCGGGTGGGAGAGAGGGAGGAAAGGACGGGTGTAAAAATCCAGAGGAGAGGGAGAGGGGAGAAAGATGGATCAATGAAAAAGAAAGAAAATTACATGAAACAGTAGAGGGAGAGTTTTACATTGAAACTGAGTGGGTGAACATCAGCCTTCACTGTAGCCACTGCTTTTGAGTCTGTATGTTTGACGTTACTGAGGAGACACACACACACACACACACGTTCAGTCATAAACCCTGAATTTCGCTCTCAAAAACCTTGTCAATGTAAAATACAATGAATAGCGGTTCAGACGCACATATTCACACATGACTAAACCACTTGTTATCAGCCAGTGTAATCACAGACTTGACATCTTTTCTGCATGTTAAAGCAGCTAAGCCCTTTGTGCGTGCTCGCGCTCACTCACACTCACACACACACACACACACACACAGACATGCACACACATACAGTTCTCCCCCATCTTCTCAAGCGACGGTAATTGCTGACGAGCAGAGCGCTCACCGGCTGAGGAGATTTTGATCAGTACAGAGCAGTGTGGGGGTGGGATGGTGGTTGGGGGGGGGCATAAATCTGCTTCAGAGGACAAACGTGTAGGAGTGGAATACCTCTCCCATCAGAGAGCGGTTGTGATGTAATGAGACAGCTGGACCAGACTTATTATCTGCGGGAAAAGTATAATGCTTCCCTGATGCCTGTTCTCACATAGGGGGATGATGATTTATGTTGGAACAATCAAAGTATGGGTCAAAGGATTTGAACTTACCACATAAGATTTCTCAGCTTGTAAGATTTCTTGTTTTCCGAAGCAAATTGTGAGTGTCTTAAAGTCGCATTCATCGCTGTCGAAAACAAAGGCATCAGACAGGCAGCAGGTATCACGTCACTGAATGTGATTTCACATTTGTTCTATTTTTCACAAGTTGAATCACACATGTTTCATGTTAACCGGGTGACGCAGGCGCTTAACATTTAACCCCTGAAACATATAATACTTTTTATTAAACATATTTTACTGTTGTTCTGTGTTATTGCATATTGGAAGATGTTAGTTCTTTTTTTTCTGGTTGCTCTCTGTGATATTGTTTTGCTTTATCTTACATGCATGTGCAGATGAGACGGTGAATGCGTTTTTTATGTTTTTAATTTACTAAGGCAGTGCTCTCACAAGTGGACCCTGGTTTCCTCCTGAATATGGTTTTATCAGAAAGTTGGAATGGGGCAGTGGGGCATTGATTGTTTGTTTTTAAGCAAAATCAACTCTGTGTTCAGTTCAATCAGACTTCAATTGAACTAGACTAAATTTATTGCCATGTACAATAAGAGATGAAATGAGAGTCTATTCGGCGCGTCGAGCCCTCGTGATGTTATCAAGGGGTCTAGTCACTGGTGGTGGTTGATGGGACCAAGAAAATGTTGAGGCTCTGATAAGATGAGTGGACTCAGCTGGGATTGACCAGGGATCTGGATATGGAGACGGGAGGTGACAGGGGAGGAGGAGGGTCGCAGCGAATCACTGAGATGACAGTGATAGAGAGGAGAACCGATTTTTAAGTCTGACAGTACCGACATGATTGGCAGATTGAGATCAAGGCAAAATCTGATTGAATTACCATGAACATCCAACAGCCAGCTGATTAGAAGAGATGGGTTAAAGAGAATTGTGAATGAATGAGACATTAGGGCTGCATGGGCGATGTGACTTCAAATCAATGTCACGATTATTTCAAACTTTTACTTTGTTTACGATTAATGAACGATTATCTTATGCCAGCCCTAAACTCTAGAGAGAATCAAACAAACACAAAGTAAACTTGAGAAGAAAGAACTTCTGATTAATGTTATTGTTTATTGTTAACAGTGGGGGAGTAAGGAGGGAGGGCATGCGGCACGGTAATATGGCATAGGACAAGGTACTGGGCCACCACTGCAAAATGAAGGTAGCGGTAACCCGACAGTTTGTGAATACACACATTGGGGAAAATATCAACTGGATTAGCCGACATAAGCAGGTTAGAGGTTATACACAGTTTGAAAGTGATTAGTGGAGAAGTTAAGAACTATAACTTTGCTGAACATCACTATTTTAAGCTAAATGGGAAATTGGAGCAAATGATTGGAGAAGACAGAAAATGCCTCTGGTTATTGTTGCTCTCGCTCTCTCTCACTCTCTCTCTTTCTCTTTCTCTTTCTCTTTCCCTTTCTCTTTCTCTTTCTCTCTCTCTCTCACTCTCTCTGACTACTACATTTTTTCTTCTCTCATTTCCCCCCATCCTTCATTCTCTTCTTAACAAAACCTGTCCTCTTATTCAAATATCTCTTATCTCTCTCTCTCTCTCCATAGTCTTTCTATCTCTCTATCCTCCTCTCGGTGTCTGTCTTCCTCTCTCTGTCTCGGTGACAGTCTGGGGTGGGAAAGCAGGTTGATGATTAAGTGTTAATTCATTTCACCTCCCCAAGCTATGAGATGAGCACACACATTTAATGAGCAAAGAGCTAGACTTACCAATTCATGCCTCTAGTATTTCTATTGGACTGGGTGCGCATGTTAAACGTGAGTCCATGTGTGTATGCAGGTGTGTGAGTCATCCACAGTGTGGTGATGATTCATGCATATGTATTGGACTGTTGGCCTGTTTTCGTGATTGAGGCATTTGTGGTATATGTGTTAACAACCCTGTAATACTGAGGTAAAACCTCTTTGATTGCAGTGTGGTCCTGACAAAGCAGCCACTTTTTCTTTAAAAAAAAATGTTTGACTGTGTGTACATGCATCCAATGAGAGGATGAAGCAGAACTATCCCTCTGTTTTAAAGGAGGGAGGATTGTAGTGGGAGCACCGGAGTATCAGGTGGGACTGTGTGGAGAAATTTGTTTAGGTCAGGATCGAGTGTGAACTGGTCTAGGGCGTCATTTACATACTAGAGCTTTCTGATCCGTGTCAGACTAAACCACATCCATGAGACAGAAGGAACTCTTTGTTTTGTCTTGGCTCTGTACACAGGACACAGACGAACATGTTCAGAGAGTTTGTGGCCATACGAGCCGACACCAGTGTCTGTGTGTTGTCAAGAATATCATGTGTTACTACGTTACTTCCTGCCTCTGCCTGCTGCACCACCTCTCGCATGAATAATGCGGAGGATTTGTTGCTGTTGTGCACGCGTCTGTGCAGAGAACCACCCGCTGTGTTGTTCACGTGTGAAAAGCAAACAAACCCAAAAATTGGGTCTGGACAGGTATACAGGGGTATGTGTACATCATTTGACTTGTCAGCTGACACCTACAGTGCCCTATGCTAGAAGTAATATTCATGGTATGGTAGCCTGGATTACTGTTTTTCTGGAGGTGCCAGTCAGTGGAGGCTTATATAGAAAACAATAGGTGCGAAATGTTGCATCATACACATCCAGTATGTGTGATTCTTTATTGCATATCTTTTCTGTATATATGTGAGCGAAAGTGTGCAATGTTGCATGTTGGCTCCATGTTTGGAGGAACCTCATCTCCTACTTGTGAATTCAAGTTACAACAGTGAAAATAATTTTCTCGGATTCTGTTCACACTCTCTTGTCGTTATTTATTTCAGTGAAATATGAGGGACAGTTGACAAAAAATGCAAAATAAGGTAAATATGATGTAAACACAAATTAGCTGCTGAGATGTAAACAACAGTTGCTCAGTTAACAAGGGAAATTCTAATAGAACAGTTTTTGAAAACTTTCTTTTATGCGAACCTCACTGGGGATCTGCAGTTTTAGCCAAGCAGCAGCATCGACCAAACATGAGGGATTAAAACACTCAGCTGAACCAAAAGCTTTTATTATTGGCACACATGATGAATGGGCCTGCTACACTTATTCCCATAGAGAGGTGACAGGGAGAAAGCTGTCACTGAAAGATTGAAATCTTTCAATACAGTGGAATCATCACTGTTATTGTCATTTTTATTAATATTGATGTAGGTAGACTAGTATTATTCTCTCACACACGTGTACGCACTAGGGTACGACTTTGTGTCAACCTTATGCAGAAGTATAAACCAGGGACCCCTTTTGCAGGGATTGTCTTTCTATTCTCAAGATGAGTTGACCCCCTTCATCAACAACCACACTTCACATTTGGTTCTCTGTGATTTCACTGCATATCACCATGTCATCATTAATGCAAAACAAATCCGCAGTGCAAGCTTTGAGACTGTTGGTAGCTGTGGTTGATGCTGGACAGTATTTACTCTTGGTTTTTCAAATTGCAGTAATCGGACATGGTTTTAATGACAATTAAAATTTGAAGTGGTAATAGCAACCGTTTACCATGTTTTACGGTCAAACTGGTAACGTTTCATCATGAAATTAGCTCTTATTTTCTCCTCTCTGTCTGTATTTGTCTTTCTCTCCGGCTCGTTCCATCTAATTAAAAAGCCAAATCGGCAGTTTGACAGCAAGAACTGTTTGTCTCCAGCCTAATCCTCATCTTCGCCCTCTTTCCTCATCTCTGTCTTTCTCCCTCCTCTCCTGACTCCGCATAGAAAACAACAACAAAATCTTTTCTCCCCAAACACGTAGATTTATTCAAATTTACTATTTGCATAATTCCCAATTTACATAATTGATTTTTAAGGAAGCGTTCTTCACCAGGTGAGGTGATGTTTTAGACCAAAAGGTCTCATTCTGTCACACACACACACACACACACACACACACACACACACACACACACACACACACACACACACACACACACACACACACACACACACACACATTCTGCGCCTCTCCTTTTTCTGTTATTCTGTGTCACTTCCAAACAGATAAAGATACACACACAGACACACAAACACATTTTGTTGCAGTCATTTTCTGGAGACTCACCATAACCCTAAACAGAACTACATCTCACCTAACCCTAATTCTTTACATAACCTTAATCTTGAACCACTAATCAAAGCTTTTTCCCAATTGGGGAAAAAAATGTCGCCTATGACACACACACACACACACACACACACACACACACACACACACACACACACACACACACACACACACACACACACACACACACACAGTGTGTTGCCAGAGCACTGATGTCTAAAGTGTAAATCAAGCATGAAGTGTTGCCGAGCTGGTGCATCTGCTGACCCTCATGGTACAATCACAGTAAACATGATTCAGTCAAGCATAGATAATGAAATGTATTGTGATCCATGACATTGGTGTGTTTATTGAAATGGGACATCATTTATTCCACTATGTTGGTAAAATATTTCCCCATTTGACCTGTAAATCAGTTTTGTAGATGCAGGGATGCTGTGGTTCTGGTGGCAGGAACTGAACGCAAACCTCGACCTCAGCTTCCATTTGTCATCATGACATAATGATGACATTACATAAACCCATGAGAAGCTGGGCCCATCCCTACTGATGAGTGGGATTCGCCCTCTATGATTGTGCATCTGCATAGATGTTAGACCAGGATGCTGCTGCTATTCTTTACCCCGCACCAACAAACGTCAACAGTGTTTACACCCCCAACAAACATGCGTCTAAACATTGTTGACGTGTGTTGGTTTGTTTGTTTTAAAGCAAGATTACTCATACACCACTGGACGGATTACCATTAAACCCTGGTGCGGATCTGGACCAGGGGGGCGAATCCAGGAATTCATTGTGAGATAGGGCATATTTCGAGATTTTCATTAATTTCTCAGTAAATATTTAATGGATCTTGATGAGAAAATCAGGTATGTTTAGGGGACAGATATTTATTAGTATGTAATTTGGTACAGATCCAAACAAAAATCTGGATGTAGTAAATTTAAATCTGGTTTCACAAGGGGATGTTGGGCCTTAGCGGAGGCATGCACTCTGGGTGCCGTTCCAGTCTTGATGCTGTATGAGAAGCTGCTGGCTCAACAGTTTTGTAATCATAGGTCTTTATAGGGTGGTTCTTCCTACCCCCTGAGAAGACAGCCATCAGAGAGAGGGTGGAGAGGCAATATTCTTTGAATATGGGGACAACATCGCACATTTTCAGGCTTTTATGGTAATGGCCTCAGTTGATTACATGTAAAGAAACAGAAATGGTGGGAAGAATGAAAAAAGGGAGCTCGAGAGGGTGTTAGAAAATTCCAGAAATTGTCGCCCCCCCAATCAAATGAGGAAAAGCAATCTGAACATCCAAACACCCAAAACATAAAGCAGCTTTAGAAGGAGGGAAGAATCAGCTCCTTATTGTACATCTTAGACAACGATGTGGGGGACAGGGAGGGTCATTTTAGAGGGTGACTGCATCATTTGAAGAAGGTCATCTGTTGGAACCATGATCCTTTGGTAGGTTTTCTGACAATGTAGGCTGAAAGGCATGTCCACGCACCGTTTTTAAAAATATGCTTAAACCGTTGAACTGAATTCCTTTAAAGGTATTCTGTTGTTTGATTTCACATTTACAGTGCGGTGTCATTTATTGTCACAATTAATTTGATTAATAAAACATTACTACTTTATCTTTGGATAACCTCTTGCTGAATTTATGAGCCTTAGTCTATTTGGTACTTCCCTGGCTGTGTTTTTGCTAGCTCAGTCGATCCAGGCTTTTAATGTCCAGAATGAGGTTGCTGACTGTTGGTCACTGGGGAGCACAAAAACAATGAGGGGAAGTACCTGAAATGTCCGCTACGGCCCACAGACTGCACCAAACTACTTGGGTGTGTGTTTGTCTGCAGCAGTATCACAATGAGCCCCTGTACCTCTCTTTTAAAGTCGCTCATCTATGGAAATAGGACCAGCACACTCCTGTGAGCACTCTGTGGGAGGCCACACACACACACACACACACACTCACATACACACACAAACACACACAGTCAGACTTAGGCACATATTCAGTTTAGGGCCAGTCACAGAAGAGTGGGGAGGTTAAACAGATGGCATCGGCTGTATCCATTACACACACACACACACACACACACACACACACACACACACACACACACACACACACACACACACACACACACAGACACACAGACACACACACACACACTGTAGCAACTGGCTTTGTGAGTTCACCTCATTTAACTGAATAGTGTTTTTATGAAGCATGGCAACATTAGAACCACCCACCGCTCTAATCTACCCCTTTCGGTTCCGTGTCTAATGCTGGACTGGGAGCACTTGGTTTGAGTGGGCAAGGCTAGACACACCCAAATATGGTCTCCTGTGTGTCTCCGATATAATGCTTTAACTGAATGTTTTTTGATTTTGTGATAAATGCATTGTAACATATTGTATTTTCAATAAATATTTAATGGCTATATTCAAGACTCGTACGTTTACAGGTCTATAAATTATCACATAAAAGAGATCGTGAGATGGTAATCCTCAGTCCTGCTATAAAATAGGCAATAAACACACACCTGCCTTTTTAAACATAAACTTGCAGGGTAAAGAACACTACAATGATATTACATTATATTGCTCGAAAAACATATTTGTTTGGCTTTTACTAAAGACTGAAATGTGGCAGTGATTAAAAATCGATATTCAGTGTTTGTTAGGCTTTCTGCAAAGACACAGTCTGGCATACAAGCAGTTGAATATATAGGTTTGACAAGTACTGATTTATGACCAAGATTCAAGGCCCTTTAGATTTGATGCAGTGAAGAGAGACAAAGCAGATGGTTGGACGGGGAGTGTGGATATAAGGTTGACAGGCGGTGAGAGTCACGTGCAACATGACTCTCAACAACATCTTCACTGTGTGGAAAACTGTTTGGCTGCCTGTGCCACCAGTTTGACCAGTGTGGAGATTAATGATTAGAATTTCATGCTTTTTATTTATTTATTTATTGTTTATTTGATTATTAAGGACAAAGCACAATCAATGAACATATGTAACAAATAGCTAATGTCAACGTGCCGGAGTTAGCAAGAATGCTAATTTAGTAATAGATACAGACACCAGTGTTCAGGAAAAAAGGACAAAACACATTATTCTCAAGCCCAAATAAAAGTTATCATCATGTTGCAGTTGCAGAATGAAGGGGGTTTAAATTACATACTATACATTTGGCAAATAAGGTTTTATAACTAAAAACAATATTATGTTGTTCTTTTTAATTATTTTTTCTTTTGCAGATGATAAAATACAAAAAAATCATAACAGTAACAAATGAGACACAAAATTTGCTGAACACATTTTAGCACTAATGATTTACTGGACAGAAAAAATACTGGCGAAAAATGATTAAAAATAAGAAATGTGCATTGTCTCTGCTTAAGTAGATTCACACACTGCAATCCACTTATACATAAACAATGTCCACAAGTAATCAAAACGCAATAAGTTAGTATTAGTTCAAATGTAGGTGACTATTTATCGGCCTTCTTAGCTAAAGCATCAGCTAATGCTGATTACTATAAACAATTCTCCCTATCGACCAATTATTAATCGGCTGAACCAGATTACTCAACACAACACACTGTAGCACCAGCTTTTGTGAGTTCACCTCATTTACCTTTAATGAGTCATGGCAACATTAAGGCTACAAACTGCTCTAATCAATACTTTCAATCAGCTGACCGATCAGTTGATCTCTACTAACACGTAGTCTCCAGCCTTACATATGCAACTGGCTGTAGATTATTCTGTGACTGGCTGTACGAACCCTGTGCCCTACTTGTTCCCTTTTGAACTGTTATCTCTGCTTGAGCTCTCATTTTCTCCTCATTCCTAGCTGCTCCTTTATTCATCTCTTCCTCTCCTCCCTTTTTTCTTTTCCTCATTATACCTGTCTCCTCTTCCTCTCTGTCTCTTTCGCCATCTCTTCCAGCCGTGTGCCTTCCTCTTTATATCCTCTGCTGTCTCACTAACCACCGTCTCCTCACTCTGCCCTAGCCTGCAGATTTGGATGCCTGGGTAAGCAACACTACTATTGCTGGTGTCTCCTGTTTTTAAGCCTTTTCTCTATACCCCCTCCGTTCTCTCTCCCTCTCTCTTTCTCTCTCTCACTTCTCTATTCAAATGTCATGTTTTCATTGTGCATTAAAGCGAGTGTGCTGCCGCCACCATTCCGCACAACAACACTTTGGGAGGTATTCAACTAGAAAATTACACATCATCTGTGCTGCTGGCAGATGTGATTTTACACACACACACACACACACACACACACACACACACACACACACACACACACACACACACACACACACACACACACACACACACACACACACACACACACACACACACACACACACACACACACACACACACACATACACACACTGCCCTTACATCCAACAGCCACTGTAGAAAGATAGAAAGAGAAAGTGCAGTGAGCCACAGCAGGGATTTGCAGATGTGCTGTTTGGGGATGCATGGGCCTGTTAAATGCGGATAAGATTAGACTGGATTACAATACATGTAATGCCAATCTGTGTTTGCGTCTTCACGCCTGTATCCAGCGTATCAGCTGAGAGCACAGGAGATCAGTAGATCAGGCAGGGAAGATGCTGTTTTTGCTCCATCTGATCTGTATCACACCCTCTAATGCACAAATCAGGTACAGCAATCAGTCACCATTATACTGTGTGTGTGTGTGTGGGGGGGCATGTCGTAATATATACTTTCAGTACTACATTAAATTCGTGCCTCATTGCAGCTTTTTGCTGCCTCACTCCCTGCCAGCTTCACTGTGCTCATACACCATATCCTGTTCATACTGCTGCACTACACTACTCATTACCCTTATTGTTTTAAACAGAGTGTATAACTGTGAACATGTGAACATCTGCAGATCAACTGTTTACACTGTAGAGAGAATCCAAACACTCAGTGTACACACCGCGTGCATGTTATCTATCATTTTATGCATTTTATCCATCATATGTGGATCAGATTGTGCAGCTGTCTTTCTTTATCTACTGCACGCTCTCCACAGCATGACTAAAAATACTGACAGATGCATGTAAGATCCTAAACCACGCCGCAAGGTATTTAGTGCATCAGTTCAATCTAGCTCACTGACATTTATTTTGGCTTTTAGTGGCTCAAATATGACTATTTTAATATATTAATGATACAAATATATTAAATGTTTTTATATAAAAAGACTGCACAATACCCTAATGGCTAGAGAAATGACTCTGACTGTCCATGAAAATGATTTCAGATCCTTTCATGCTCCAACAGAAAATCAGATTGTTATTTTGTGATTGGATGATGTAAATGAGATGGACCCAGATCAGTGTACGGCTGTGTGTTGCCATTCAGCTAAACTGAATTTTGATTGTATTCATCTTTTAAGACTATCCCTCTCTGTCTCTTTTTTTTTACCATAAACCCTTACTTTCTATTACATGATTAATTTGTATTTATAATTTTTTTTGTCCCAATTAGTGAAACTGTAATAATATAAAAATGCTGCATAGCCCCCATACTGTAAAAACAAAGGGTGGGTCCATTGCAGAAGTCATGTTGTGTCTTCTGGTAAATGTTTTCCGTTTATTTGAATATCTACTGCATGTGCATTTCTGACTTCAAGCTGAACTGGCAACTTGTTTTCACAGTGCATCTTTTTGACGTCTGCTTCCTGTCTCTTCCTCTGCTTGCATGATGCTTCGCCACGGTGACCCAAACTATGGGTCGTCCTACAGCTCAGAGGGCATTTTAAATGGTTTCACCTCATCGTAATGCCGTCATCGTCATGTCAGCACCTGCCACCGCTGTGCCGGTCTCATGCCACCTCAGTAGTTTTGTAAGTTTTCTTTCATTAGATGGACCAAATATCCAATAACCATTCCTTTATTTTTTACTTTGCGGTATATATGTGATGTCTTTTATATTATCATATATTTCAATCAAGCATAATCATGATATGCCCATAGGGTGCTTCACAGATGAGTCGCACAGAAACAAGTTACTGGAATAATAATGCACTGAAGACACAAACCTGTAATTTGAGGCTGTAGTTGCATACTTGTGGAGGGTATAATATTTTTTACTATGGTCTACCAACTTAATCTTTTGTTAAAGGAAACTTCTTAATGTTTTGTTCTCACGTGGCTGCAGAAAGGATGTATCTGCAGTAGCTAAAAGTAGAAATTCATCAGCTAATATACATAATATACATACTCAATTGCTTTCTTACACCATGATTACAAAGCAGTGGCAACACTTCCTGTAACTGCTGTGAAGTTCTGGTATGTAGTCATGTTTATGTTGTAAAGTGATTACATATGTTTTTTTTTATGTTAAATGAAGACGAGTTGATGAGTACTTAAAATTACATTTCATATCATAGGTGAGATGTGTATCCAAGTTGATACTATACACTTTATTAGAGACCAGTGTTATAGGCATGATTTCTGCATCTGTTGCCTTGTTTCCTCCTTCCACTTCACTTCCCTGTGTGTGTTGCTGAAGTCCATTATCTTTAAACATCATTCACCCACCTTGTATCTATATCAACTTAAACATTGATAAATGAAGAACATGACACAGGCCGACCCAGGTGTTATTTGTGTAGTAAACTGTCATATGTCAATATAAAGAACCTCTACAACTTCATTTTCTCTTTACTCTTATTTTCATTCTATTATTGTGCAATATTTAGTAAATCCAAATTTTGACTTAAAGACAGTCTGTCTGTAATACTTATTCCTTTTTTATTACTTACTTAACTGCCTTTTATTTTTACGTTTTTCACTCGTTTGTGTCGTAGAAACGTTGTGACAGTCTTGATTCTTCAATCTCTCTTCTTCTCCTTCATCTTCTTCCTATTCAGGCCAGACAACTGGAGAGGAAAGAGAAGGAACTTGCCAGTATCTCCAGCTACTATAAGGAACAACTAGAAACACTGGAGAAAAAGGTAGATACTGTTTTATATATATACATATATATATACTGTAGAGATATATATATGTATATATATCTTAAGAGCATTCATACAATGCAAATCAAATCACCACAGCTCACCAGAATGTCTTCCTAAATATGGCTAAATGAGGCTTCCTCGAATGTGTCCATTAGTTGCATTGCATTCATTAAATTCCAAGATTTCCAATTTTTTTCATTGGTTTTTCTTTTGAGGTATTTATTTTGGGGGGTTGAGGGAATGAGATACTAACTCTTTAAAATGTTGACATGAATAACAAGAGACCTAACTAATGAGATAAAAACATCCAGCAGGCTTTCACTGAAAGGAAGTCTTCACACATCAGGAAGAGTAAAAATAACGCAGTGTGTTATTCACTCTCCGTGGAGAGTAAAATCTTGCTGAGACACAAGACTTTTCCCTATCTTGGAAATGTCAAGCCCGCACACCAGTGTCAAAATGTAAATGTAAATGAATTGAAAGTTCCAGCAGACAGACGAGAGTCACGACTTGCTGTTGATGGACCAGCACTCAGGAGAGGTTTCACAGCGCTCTATCTCTCAGAGAGCTTCAGCTGCCTAATCAAATGTACTGTGCTTTTTCCTAACACTGTGTCCTTTTACCAACATCCCGCTGGTTCTTTTCACAAATCAGAAAAAAAGGATAAAAGCGGTTTGTTGGGTGCTTTTAAGAAATGATGGCCTGTGTTCACTCCGTCTGAGCCCTAATGCACAGTTGATATTTTGCACCCTTTTAAAGCTCAGTGGTTTGGTAAATGTTGCTTGCTTTTTACACAGTAAACCTGTATTTGTTAAGGGACTTTGTGAGAGACCAGTTTGGAACTGGTGTGTTATTGTCGGGTCAGAAAAAGCTGTTTCATTCTCGTAAATATCTACAGAGGCTGGATGAAATGATGAGTGTATGAGATTAAAGGGATAGAGTGAAAGTTTGTCTGAAGTTGGTGGACATGTTCATGTTCATTATTCCAACGGGCAGTTCAAAACCAGTATGTCAGACATGCTCAGAAACCAGGGCGATTTTTTGAAACGCAGCAATATAAAACAACACTACACCGTTACAGCCCCGATTTTAAAATCTTGAACAGGAAAAGAGCGGTGGGATATATAGGTGTTAAAGCTGTTCAGTTATTATGATGTTTTGAAATTGTTCGAAAAATGCTTGAGACTTAGGTGAAAATTAGTAAGTAAAAAGAAGACGACTGTAACATACGTGAACTGCTAACTGTGGGTTCCCCTGTCACTGAACAGCTACCAGGACTCGTGAGTTGCAATATAGTGATTCTTATATTCTGTCTTTTCAGACACTTGCGCACACACACACACACACACACACACACACACACACACTTTCACTGTTCTTCCTCCGACCCGTCTTCTGGCCGTCTTGCAAACAGTCTGGGAGAGTCTCTCGGTGTGTCCGCCGGCCCGGCCCCAGCACGCTACTGCTGATAAAGGAGAGAGAGTGATTAGCCAACACAGAATACCAGTGCACAATCAGACTCCCTCCCTGGCAACGTTCCCCGAACCAAATCCCTGATCTCTCACTCCTGCAGCCGACGCTGATCACACCCCACTACCACAAAGACTATTTTTTTATTATTTTTTGAGTTAAGCATTTTTGTAAATTTTTTAAACCTTATGTATTGTGTTCTTTTTTTGGGGAAAAGGGCATTTATTTTTTATTAGAGTACTTATTTATAATCTCTCCAGTTGAATATGAAAACTGACAGTATAACATTATTGCGTTATACTTTCTTTGACTTGACAGTCAGATGTTGACGACATTCAGATGTTGACACATCTTACACTGAATGATAATGCTAGCTAGACATTATGATGTTCCAGACCTTTGTTGGAGGAAATTTTCTCTGTCTCGACCTCTTTGAATTTTGATTGAAAATCCCTGATAGAGAAAGATGAGACAAATATTTCGATTTTTTTAACAATACATTGACTGAACGAATAATGTGTGAAAAGAGGCAGGTAGACTCACATACACTCTCACACACACACCTCTCCCCTAACCGGCACTCCGTCTCTTCACACACCCACTACTCTCCTTCCAGTATTCAGTAGACGCTCTATGGGACTTGACTGCCCCACCAGCCCTCTCCCTGTCGCTCTCCCTTCCTCCAGCGGGGCCCATCAGGCAGACGGGGGACCTTATCAAGTCCTATGCACTCGCCTCCTTTAGGCCTCTGAGAAAACCTTTTACATAGCCAAGTTAAATGGAAGGGTCCCTTGCACACCGTGCAGCAAGCAGCACACACTGCAATGCTTGACGGAAGAGACTGATTGGCAGAAGAGTTGAGGATGCTCTATCTTTCTCCGCTCACCGCCACAGTCCCCTTTTTTTACTATCGCTTTTTTTCACCCCTCACTTGCTCGTAGCTGACCTGCATGTGGATGAGGGAGTAAGAAAGAGGGGGACTGAGAGCGAGAGATAAAGAGGCTATATGGACTGAGCATTAAACAGTCCATCCTGAGCTGGCGTCCATCTTCCTGCTACTCTTCATTTTCCCATCCAGCATTCCATTCATCCAGCTCTCCTTTCATGCCCCCTTGCCTTTTCTCTGCTTATCTTTCTTCATTTCCCTCTCTCATACCTGTGGCAAATTCCAGTTAGGTTAAAATAAAGGGCCACTTAAGAGTCGAATTGTGACAGATCCATATGCATAAATAAAAAACTAAAATTGAAACAGTTATCTGTCTCACTTCTCCCATTATTAATGATCCGAGCAGGTAAAGAAAAGCTGAACATTTTCTCTCTCAAGGCCTTCCTTACCGCCAGTATTGTATCAGATCTACACACAGAGATTTATTAGGAACATCATCCCCTCAATCTCACAACAGCCTCCGTTCATAATGGCATGTATTTCACAATGAACTTTCCCCAAAAATTTGCACTTGAGCACAAATAAACAATCACCTAAAGTGACAGAATCCAACAGTTTATTTGACTGTACTTTGACTTCTTTTGGGGGAGTATTCATGCCGCCCATCTTCATGTAAAGTCTATGCTCACATTGTTTTATGCAGATTTGACCCCACCTTCTGCAGACATCAAGATTAATCCGACCAGGCTACATTTTGCCAGTCTCAAGATGTCTAGTTTTGCTCTGCCTGTGCCCACTGCAGCCTCAGATTTATTCTAGTCATCTCCGACACCCTGAGCATTCTTCTCTGACCTCTCTCACCAAAAAGTATTTTCCTTCTGCACAAGTGTTGTCCAGTGGATGTTTTTCTTTTTTCACACTGTTCTGAGTGAACTCTGTTGTGTGTGAAAGTCCCTGGAGATCGGTAGTTTCAGAAACACTCAAACCAGCCTGTCAGGAACCAACAATCATAGCACAGTCAAATTCACTGATATGTGACATATTTTTCTCCACTCTGATGTTTGATGATGTTTGATGTGAACATTACCTGAAGCCGCTGAACTGTATTTGCATGATTGTATGGATTGTGCTGCTGCCACATCGCTGACTGATTGGATAAAGGAATGAATAGGCATGTGTTCAAAACAATTGGCTGCAATTGACTGTGAATAGCTGGCTGTGTTTTATTCCACTAATAATCTCAGAGGCCAGAGCCTTTTCCATACGGCTGTATTGATTTTTGTATTGAAAAACACACAAGCACTCATGCACATTCTGTTGCTGCATCTTGATGATCAGAGGCAGTGATTTAAACCAAACGTAAGAGCAGCCAGATTAGAAGGAGAATCCACTTGTAATTGGTGTGTGATCTTCCCCTGAATCAACATTTTACCTTGGTTTAGTAGCAGCCTCTTTTAATAGGCTAATGTGTGTGTGTGTGTGTGTGTGTGTGTGTGTGTGTGTGTGTGTGTGTGTGTGTGTGTGTGTGTGTGTGTGTGTGTGTGTGTGTGTGTGTGTGTGTGTGTGTGTGTTACCTGTACAAAACACTCTCCGGTGTCCAGTTTGCCAAAGGGATGGACGGAGATAATAGATTTTGTGTTTGTCTAAAGGCTGTGGATGCTGCCTGAGTCCGCTACCGACACAACTCAAAAAGCTGTGAATGTGTGAATGTGACAGGTTTGTGTTCATGCTGTCACCTCCGAAGTAATTGTGATAGAGTGGCCAATCTACAGCGCAACTTAGCATTGCCCCTCTTCCACACGATATAAGACGTCCCAAGAGTGAAACTAACATTCCAGTGCATCCTCCACATCTCCTCTCTCTCCGTCCTGTTCCCTCTCTTCTCCATCCCTCTCTTGTTTATTTGTGGAAGCCTCTCTAATCTCTGCGCAGAGTACAGGTGGAGTATATCTGTCTTCTTGTGGCAACATACCCTATGACTCTGTAAACAACTCTCAGTTTAATATTCACCTCTTTTAATCCCATCTTCTCCCCTTTGTTGACTACTGCCTCTGAAAAAAAAATTAATCCGCCTTCGTCCAAGTGTGGAGCGTGAAGCAACCCCTCCCTCAAAATCCTGACATCAGGCACTTTCCTGGAGGGTGTTCAGACAAGCATTCAAATACAAACACAGATTTAGTCACACACCTGCGTGTATGCAAGCTTACACACACACACACACACACACACACACACACACACACACACACACACACACACACACACACACACACACACACACACACAAGCAGCACACGTGCACCTACACTAATCCCCTGCATGAGCCATTCCAACACCCCCAAAACCTTGCTTTCCCCCATTGAGAGTTATCATCCCCCCGTCTCTCCACATTGGGCTTTTGTCCCCACGGGTGCAAATGACTGGGAAGAGCTGAGAGTGTGTGTGCCAGTGATAGTGCTGCCACCTCTCTGGTGTCATGAGAGCTGTTTCTCAGGGTGTCTTCTGTCAATAGACACAAAAAACACACAGCCCTGCAGTCCCCCATCGAGAACAGGATAAGCTACACCTGCCAGTCTAAATACTTCCCTCTCTCTTCCGCTGTCCTCATTATCCCCATGTTCCCTCGTTTGACTTGTAAGACAAGAGACGTCACAGTTTGTTTAGTAGCATCTGGTGCAACATCCCTCGCATAACTATCAAACTACCCATGATTTTTACATAAAACACAGTGTTTTTTTAGATCTGAATTGTGTGTTTTATATGAGAGACATTAAAGACATACTTTGTTCAGAATCAGAAATGTGAAAAAGGTTTTCATTCAGAAGAATCTCTCCAGAGCACTTGGTTTACTTCATATGATTTTCTTAAATGTTGGACTCACAGCTGAGGAAACTTTTTAAATAACAGGAATTCTAAACAGAGTTTGGTGTATTTGTTACAGTGGCAGCTCTTCTGGTTCAGGAAGCCAGGGATCATGGGTTATATCCACCGTTCAGTTTGTGTTTCAGTTCAGTGAGTGGGACATTACAGTCTGAGCTCCGGTCAACAGATTGCTAGGCTTGGTTTTCTCTCTACTTGAGAACCATTTAGTCTGTCAGACATGGAGCCCAACAGATTTAATCACCACATGTGCCTGTAGAGAGCGCTGTCGCTCAGTAAAAGTTATATAGTGTTGCTTTAAATTACATTAACTCCGCTGCAGAGATCATGTAAGATCATGTTTACAGCACCCCGACGCCGACCTTATCACCACAAACTCTCTAGACATCTTCGTCAGTGTCTTTTGTATGACACCACTTTTACACCAGGAGATATTTGATTTCTTTTGGGGGGGTTTTCATAGTAGTATAGTAGAGTATCTGCAGAGCTCAGCGCATGTCTGAAAGCAGCTTAAATGTTTTCCTTTGTTTATCCTCATCCAAGTGGGAGACATTATATCAAATACTGCCTGACCCCTCAAAACCTTCAGGATAGAGCCTTATCCTGTAGGATACACCAATTGTCAGACAGAGACTCACTTTACCTTTAAACCACCTCCTTGCTGCTATCCTTGCTGGTGCCATACTCTCCATGTCCTGCATAATCTAAGGCCCCCATGGGCTTATACCCCTGTGGAGCCTGTTTTATCTTGGCTCGAGTACTGGATGTCCCACAAGGCAACCACAGACTTTCAAGTTTCAGCTCAGCTTTCTTCTGAAGAGTGTACCCACTGAGCCCTTGACCTGGGGCTAAAGGATAAGTCGCTAACATGTGGCTAACTTCTTACTACATATTCTCAGAGAGCCAGGCAAAGCATGAGGTAACTCTCCATGAATGGGCATGTCCATAAATCCTGGACTTGGTTTTTCACACTTTGAAATTAAAGTATTAATTGGTAATGTTTTAACACTTGGCAGATTCATAACACATTTTAGCAGCAGTTCAGAGGTCTAGAAATCATTTTTATTCAAAGGGTTCATGTTACTGGAATGGAGTAAATTTGACATTCAGGATTTGGAGCTACATACATTACCCCCATGTCAAGGTTTGGTATTTAAGCCTAGTCCACACATTGGGGATAGGGAGATTTAGTGGGAACAGGAGTCTAATCCTGAACCGGCAGGGATAAAGTCTAACCCAAGGATGTTTGGCATTTGGACTTTGTGAATTACTGTGAAAGTCAAAAGCAGAAGATATAAGACGGGGTAAATAGTAGATGGACACATAATTGATTTCTCTTTCAATGCACATTGTCTATAGCTCATTTCCAGATTTCTCACAATAAATAGACGTGTGAGTTACTCTCATCTTTACTTTGTTGGAAGAATTAAAGGAGACATATTATGTTCATGTTCATATTCATATTTATATTTTAATTTGGGTTATAACTTGAAAAGGTTTACTTGCACAGACAACGCATCACTTTTCTCATAATGTCCCTTGCTGCAGCTTTTCGGCCTGTATTTATAACACTTGGTTGTATCTACTCTCTCTTTAAAGCCCAGACTGCTCTGATTGGCCAGCTAGCCCACTCAGTTGTGATTGGTCAACTGCTTCCATTGCACATAGGGAATGTTTGCCTCCGCTCGCTAGACCAGCTATTAGGCATGCATTATGCAAATGTGGCGCATCGTGATGTCACATAACATAGGAATAATGACCCCAAAAATGATCAAAGTGTAGGTGAGATAAACACAGACATACACAGAAATTACAACTCTTAAATTGGTTTATTTATTTTATCAGGTGCAGCAGTTTTAGTGATGACAGAAACTGGCATTGACTTTGCATATAATAGATAATAAAGTTTTACTATTTTTTCTTTTCAGAAAATGAAATGATAGAGGGACTGATTATTGTTGTAGAGAATACTAGAAAAGTGGTATTAAGGAAAAAGATGTCTCTGAAATGATTTGAGTCCTCTCCAGCACCAGACATTTAAGATCGGGAAATGTATGTCTTTGGATCAACGATAAGTCAAGAGAAATGAAAATGACTAGGAGGCACTGAAGAAGTAGGGATTGTGGAGGAGGTTTGTGTTTGATCCCATTTCATCCCATGCTCAGTCACTTCAGTTACCTGCCTTTCCTATCACCCCATCTATTGGGAATACAGGGAAAAATTAAGCAAGAGCATGTGCATGGCAGTTACCGGTTTGAAATGTGGATCAATGCTCAGAGAATGTGCATGAAAGGGCAATAATAGAGATTTGCTTGTGTTTCGGTCATTGTGGTCATTGACACAAAACCTGTACGATGATCATTCCTCTTACAGAGCTGATGATTTTAATCACATTCTTTGCACTATGGCTCAAAATACTGCACAACATGTTTCCTCTTGACTTCCTCATCGTCAGTGCATCACCTTCTGAGCAGCTCCGACCATGATGCAATGTAGTTAACATTGTGACCACTGATTACTCCAGTGGAGGTGTGCTGTATGTGACCTTGCCCTCTAGGTATGAGCTCCATCTGAGCAGTAATTGGTGTTTAAATGCCACTGTGCACCGCATTAAAAAAATATTATGGAGTACCAGCAGTCCATCAGCATTTAGATTTGTAAGCAGCGCTGTAAAATGTAAAGGTCGCTAATTTAACAAATGTGACATTTAACATGATGATTTTTACATTTTGCTTATCAGTGCTGACTTATTAGAGCTTGAATTGAAGCTCAAAGGTAATTTTGGTGAGATTATGTGATCTAAAAATGTAATAATACCTGGGTACAAGCTCTCATATCATAAAAGCAGCATACATCTGAGCAGCCTATTTTATATTCAAAATATAAAGTGAAGTGGAACTTATGCAGAGCTGTAAAATACCCCTGAATTGATTCTCAACTTTTTTGTCGTCTTTGCCTGCAGAACTTTGACATCTACAAGGAGTCGGCTGAACAGTACAACCAGGCAGCTACCAAAGCTGAGGCTCACATCAGGTAAGTACTGTGAATGAGCTTCACAAACATATTTTCCTAGGAAGGACTCTGCAAAGTCATCACACCGTCAATCCCTTTCTGCCTCAGTACTGCTATATATTTATGAGACTATCATAGGCAAAATAAGTTTTGTGAATGCACCTGTAAATTAGTTGAAGCAAAGACTCTTTGAATAACACAAAGAAACCAGCTCTGACTGGGAGGATGTCCAGAGAACAGGGAGATGTGGACAGGGATCAGTGTGAAGGCTGTTTGCTTTGATGTGAACTCTGCACCTCCTACACTCTCTCTTTCACCGTGTTAGTGGACCAGTGGATCGTCAAAACGTCAATAAAATGTTTACTGTGCTCGGCAGGGAGACCAAATTCAGCATAACATCAGTATCGTACTATGTGCATGTTCACAATCATAAGAATCCCCCAACTTTTCATGAACATTCAATACACCCCCCTCTCAAAATGAATCATAACAATAGAGCCTCCATCACACCATCATCAACCCCCCAACCAGACTAACTAACTATTATTAATTGTGTACAAAGGGCAGTATTGACCTACTTCAAAATGTTAAACTTTTTTCATGAAGTCGTGTAGACTTACTAAAGTCAACAGATCTGACTCACTGCTTATTTTTTCAGTTTCCTTGTTCTTTCTGTTTGAGTCCAATACCTTTCCTTTTTTTTATCTGTAAATTACAAATAGCAATAAAAAAATTCAGATTGCAAAATACATGACAGTGCTCAAAGACAGCTTGAGTTGTTATATATTAAAATTATAAAATTATGATTTTGACATTAACATCCTAACCTTTCCTTTTTTTAAATAAGGACACACCTCTATATTATATTACTTTTTAATGGCACAATTAATTTACTCTTCAATTGAATGAACCAATGTATATTCATTAAATCCCAAGATCAATATTTCATTTCAATATGCCTTTTGCAGTCTATGGCCTTTTTCTGTGGATGTATGAAGCTTTATCTAATTAGTCTTGCGAGGTCAGTCGACTCCCACATGGGATCTGACTACCTGAAAGAAAAAAGAGAAAAGGCAATGCCAAGGCTAAAGGCACGTGATTGGTTGCTTTTCGGATTCAAACGCTATGAAGACAGTCAAAAGCAAACCCAAATGTAAGATGCAAAAGGAAGGAGGAAACACCAAAAATCTTTGAAACCGTGTAACAATACACCATCTAGATATGCAATCTGAAAAAACATCCAGTCCTAAACAATATCACAGGAGAAGGATTTGTGTGGAAGTTACCATCCAATTCCCCACCTGCGCAAAAAATATCTGAGGCTGTCACAACTTTTAAATGCAATATGTGTACCCACACAGCTTTGTTCAAAATAATGGCTTCTGAACGCTCATGGCTACATAAGACCCATGTACGTTTTAGCGACACAAGAACATTTAAGTGGAGTGGCATTCCCAAACCTTGCCACAGACACTTGGAAAAATTCTCTTCACAATACACACTGTATTTATTAGTGTCCATCCCAATCACTGTATTGGAAACAAAACGAAAACAATCAAAGCTTTGTTTGACAATCAGAGTGTACGACTCCCACTGGTATTAGTGCTGCTGACAGTGGGACAGTGTGAGCACATGAAACATAACTTCACTAAATTCAAGTGTCTGGTATAAGTGAGTCGAGTGTCAGATATGTCAAAGGACACTGATAAATCCCATACATTGAGTTTGCCAAATCACCCTTCAAATGTGTCTCAGAATGTATTGTTATTGTCAGTGGTGATACTCAACCCCAGTTCAGACGTCACCTCCTGTCAAAAAGCATGTTAGTTTCATTCAACATTGACTTAGTACCACACAGGCAAAGCCAGAGTGTGTGTGCTTTGTCAATTTGCGCTCCTACAACACCTATTCTCACCCTTTTTGCAAGGAGAGAAAGCCGTGCATGCTCCCTGAATCCAATTTAATCAGAAAGCCATTCATTTTCCCTTTTCCCACGTACATGGCATTGAGTATCGCAAAACTGATGAAAGATGGCTAATTAATTCAGATCTTTTTTTCAGATGTTATTCTCGCATGCTCATTTCTCACCTTTTGCTTTTTCATCAACACAAAGCCTTTGCTTTTCTACCCTCTCTCTTATGTTTCACTGTACGCCATTATGATGGGATCTCCAGTTAAAATCACGATGTATGAGCCATCTTTTCTGTGCTGAATTTCATTTAAAAATTTGACACATTAAATCCACGTAGAGCAACACAAACACTGGTATAAAATTAGGAATCTCTCTGCAGAAAAGTATTAAAAATGAATAGTAACCATGATTTATACATTTTAATTGATATTTAAGAACAATATCTGAGATAATTTTTTCCTCCATTCACTTATAAATTAGATAAGAGTAGAGTGATTTAGGGGTGACAGAATTCCCAACAACCTTTTTACATCATCACAAAAACGTGTACATAGCAAAGGGGGGGAAAGATACAAACTCATGAACAGTGTGAGTTACTGGCATCATTAGCAAGTTCAGGTTCTACCATGTAGAGGCAACCTTCAAATCTGCCTGCACATTTACACAGCTCTCAGAAGTACATGTTCAGGGCTTCAACAGAAAAGCTGCTAATTCAATTTGCACAGGGTGACATCATGGGTTGCTGAAATGCATTGTGGTTCCGTTGCTTCGCAAGATCTCAACTTTTCAAGCTGCAGCTCAGGCAGCAGCCAATCAAATCTTGTTAAAACAAATAGTCAAGTGCAGGTGCTAGCCAAATCAAATAATGTTAACGCAAGTACATCAAATGTCAGAGTGAGACAGGAGAGAGGAGGCAAAGGCAGCAGGGGAACCTAGTGCGTGTTCATCTGGTTGGGGATTATATTTTCCATTTACTTCCCTTTTAGCATTGCCTGACATTTTGCATGGCACATCAGAAGGAACGCTGCCTATGTTGCGTGTCCCAAGCAGGAAAGTGTGATTGGTTGTTGTTAAAATGATATTGCCAGGATCAGGCACGTCCGTCATCCACCATCAATGCATCCATATGTGTGAGTTCTACATTACTGCATGGTATCTTCCTCTCTAAAGTACAAGCTATGTAAAACCTAGAAGTACATATAGTATGAATGCCATTATTATGATGCAGTCAGTCCAGTGCATTCCGAGAACAGCAAGAGGAAAAACTAGACACGCGGTCTTTCTGCTTGGCACTAATGGACAGCGACCTCATCCAAGACACTGCCACCCTCATGCACCTGCACCACTGAGTTCAACAGCATTTAATTCAAGTCCAACATTTTGTGCAGATGATAACATTATCAATGATTTGCTGTTGTCCACCGCTGGAAGAGGTTAGAAGATCAATTCTGTTCAAGTTTGCCAAATGAGTAGCATTTTCTTGTGTTGCTCATTATTCTTTAAACACACACAAAGTCATGCACACAAACTTCTACTCCCGTTTAATGGTCTATCTCTGCCACACACACAGGCACACTTTGTATTCAGGCAGCCATGTGCTCATCATGTTCTGTCAGCATTTGGGCAGTGTTTCATTGTGCTGTGTTCATGCTGTCATTTCACACTACACTGACCACCCAGTAATTATTCTATTTACCCACTGCTGAAGGAGGGGAAGCTGTGTGTGTGCGTGTGTGTGTGTGTGTGTGTGTGTGTGTGTGTGTGTGTGTGTGTGTGTGTGTGTGTGTGTGTGTGTGTGTGTGTGTGTGTGTGTGTGTGTGTGTGTGTGTGTGTGTGTGTGTGTGTGTGTGTGTGTGCTACTGTATGTGTTAGTATCTATCTATGTCTCCAGTTGTCCCTCTCTTATTGTATTATTCCATATTCGACAAGATATATTAACGTCTAAATACTAGTTTATGAATGATGATTATATAGTAAGTTGTTATATTGTGAAAACTCTGTGAACACCCTCCCAAGATAGGTCACATGCATGCAGGTTGGATGACACTACAATTTAAGTGGCCAAAACTCCAGATGTAAATGTTAGTCACTGATGACTGTTTTTTATCAGTTTTATAGTTTAACATTACTTTCTTCCCAACTTTCTGCTGCGGAGATCACGTGAACATGTTTACAGCACCCCCGACACCATCGTCAGCTCTTATCACGACAAACTCTCTTGACATCTTTGTCTGTGTCTTCTGTGTGTCACCTCTTTTTCACCTGGGCATGCTCATTTTCTTTTTGTTTCTTCCATTTTTGCTTCTGTCGCGTGTTAGAAGCATCATCCCCCCCTCCACTTGCTTGCGGTGAATCCAGCGTAGGATCCCCTGATGTGGTCACACATTGAATTCTCCGGGCTCTCTAAGGACTTTATACTAGAGGGACAGGTGTCGAAAGTCCGCAGAAAATCAGGAGTCTCTCACTCTGACGTTTGCGTTCACATATGCACCTTGTCCAGAGAAAATACGGAGGATCTGTAGAGTTCAGTGTATGTCTGAAAGCAGCTTGAGAGTCATTGATGACTCCACCCACTTAATATTACTATGAAACAGGCTAAATATTATAGCTCTTTAGAGTCAGTTGCAGTTAATTAGCCTTGCAAACATAACTTTAAATCATTCATTTAGCTATGTAAACCTAATTTTAGAACCGTATAGGGAAAACCATTAGTCCTTTCCTGTTGTTTATTGAAAGTTACGGAACTGGCACTTGGCTGCTGTTACCTGTTCCAGGACCAGCCCCTGCATAGTTAGAGTGTGAAAAGCTGACTCATACCCCAGAGGAGCATATGTTGTTGATAACAAGACAACAACATGGAAGGTCCCTGGGATATTTCTGTTCTTTTCACACACTGGACAGGTCACAATCTCCAAAATATTTTCCTCAAATGGAGACAGTGAGTGGTAAAACGTTGTCTAGTGCCATTTGCTACTTAGCTTGCCCAGCTACATGTGGCATTTTAGAGCAGTTCATCCATTAGTCCTGCCTTGGGGTATGGGACTACTCAAATTCCCCCAAATAAAATACCTCACTTAAGAGACCCACAACATTGCAGCTGAGCTTACTTTAAGATCAAAAAATCCATTAATCCTCTTAAAAAACCTTGCTACCCTCAAAGTGTTAGCAAAGACACAAAATCAGTGAACCTCAGGTGGATGTCTATGTGAAGATTCACCTTGAAGTAACTGCTGACAGTTTGTGGTTAAAAGCCTACTTTCATGTGGGTTTGTTATATCTGCTCTATTCTTGTGTGCATGGGGGTAGCGTGTCCAATTAGTGAAACAGACAGGTAGCTTACTGTGGGGATCTTTGTGCCCCCCAAAGAAGCAGACTGCAAGTCATTACCAGAGACAGGGCCTGTCTGCACTGTGGTCCAACAAAGATTTCCCATTAAGACAGACCGCTACAGTCACTTGCACATGCTGCCTCTTAAAACTACAGTATATCAAGAAACACACACACTCCAGCAAAAGATAACAATCACAGGCAGGTCAGACTTACTGGTCTGTGCAGTGGGACAGACAGGTGAAGAACTAGACAAGTGTCTCCTAACAGGACAACAATGGTGTGTAATGTGCACTCGGCACACTCGCATTCTCAATCAAGTCCAGACATGATTGTTCTGTGACACAGTGCTTAAACCTAATATCCTGGGAGCACTAAATGACCACACCAGTGCCCATGTTGTTCAGGTTACTAAACAGGACGTCATCACATTAAAGAAATCATCAAAACCTTTTCACCTCTGTGACATAGATCATTTTGGTCTTTTACGGCAGATGCTTACATTTGAATGCACGCCTTTGTTGCATCAAGAAGTACTCAAAATCTTCAAATGGTTCAAAATACTGTGTATATTTAAATTCAGCTTTAAAGAAAGTGTGAACAAATTATACCAAATTCTAGCTTCATTTATTTGCTCTCTATCCATGTCAGATCAGACTTTAAGGTGTTTTTAATGGCATACAAGAAATTCAAAATAGACTTGTCCTCTCATACCTGATCTCCTTAAACCTTATATTCAATCCTGTGCTCTGTGTTCTCAGACTACAGGGCTCACGTCTGTCCCCATCAGACACATCTGATGGCTGCAGGGCCTTCTTCTATCAGGTCTCCTTCCACTGGAATAATCCCCCTACTCACATCAGACTGTGTGACTGTTGAGGCTTTCAAATCCAAACTTAAAACTCATCTGTTTCTTTCATCCTTAACTTTCAGTCAATGCCTTCTAGTTTCATCATTATTTCAGATTTGTACCTGTTGTCATTCCACCACTGGCAGTATGGTCTCAGTTTCAATTAGTTAGTTATAACCAGTATATACAGTAGAAGAAATAAAAGTAAACTTTCTGAAAAATCACTTACTCTGTATTCTGTTCTGTTTTTGTTGTTGTTCTACTTCTACTCTTTCTTTTTCTTTTTCCTCTTTGCCATTTGAGTACAGTTTAGTCGTCCTCCATATGTCAAGCCTTGTGATAAATTCTATTATGATTTGACTCTGTATAAATAAAATTGACTCGACTTGGCTTCATCAAGCCTTTATTTTGTTGATTCGTATACAATCAGATTTAGTGTATTTGCCATTACAGTAAAACGGATGCAGGGATGCAGTGATTTTGGACTTTTTTTCTCCTCCAATACTGATACATCAACTCAGGGGAATCTGCCAATACACATTCCCTAATCCTATTCCAGCGCTCTCCTCTCTCTCTCTCTCTCTCTCTCTCTCTCTCCCTCTCTCTCTCTCTATTCCACAGATTTAAATTGTGCACACTACGCTGTGTGGAAGTCATTGGGCTCATTTTATGTATCTGGACAGTAACTGAATGAATGATAGTGGAAACACTTAAATTTAGAATAACATTGACAAAGTTACTGTGTTTAATTGTGGAACGGACATGGATCAGTATCTGCCCTGATATTGATCCATGTTTTGATGTGTGATTCTCAAATTGATCAGAGGAGGCAACCTATCAGCTCTAATTGGGGTATTCCACTTATTAGAGGAGACAAATGTGTTTTTGTCTGGATAGTGTATGTGAACTTACAAAGGCTCGGAGGATAAAAGGACCTCAAACACAGCCCACCTGATGCACTGTATGAATTCAGCTAAGCTGTGTAACATGCTGCAGGCTGTGTGTTATACAATCTGCTCCTGGAAAATTAGAGATAAATGTAGTAACAGTAGATTTTAGTCCGCGGAAATATGGCCCTTATATAACCCTAACTCTAAAATAATGTGATCACTATTCATTACACTGTGTTTAAAGTTTGAAAGCCACACTTCACAACATCCACAAGAAAAGTTAAGTTGTCGAAAGAAAAGAACCTTAACAAATGAAATTACAGACAAAACTGGAATTGAAATTGATGATGATAAAAACACGAGCAACGGAATGCGATAGCAGCGAAACGCTCCGAGGGGCATGTTTCACCCCACGGCTCGAATGAGTTGTCCAACCGCTTGCCTGATTGAAAAGTTATCAGCGATGAGATGTCGCACGCAACCACATGTGCACATGTGCGCCTTATCTTGTTCACGCACGTCACCTGATTTAATGAAACACTCTCCTTATCCCCTCCCATCTCTCGCTGTATTCCCCACAAAGTGAATTTGGTGGGGATCAAATCTGCCAGGAGAACAGAGTGTGAATTGTTCTCCTACGCCGCTATCTCCCCTCAGCACTTCAGCTGTCAGCGTATGAAGATACGGTTGGATTTCTGTCTGTCTTCAGCCCACAGCTTGTTGTTCTTTTTGATTGCTATTCCCATTGGAGACAGACTTTTGTAAGTGTTTCCTGGAGTTGAGATAAATTGGAGGGTTTTGGGTGCTTTCTTATTGTGACTTGAGCTTAGGATCTAAGTGTGCTCCGCTACTTAGCAAAGGTGGGACAAGTGATTGTTATGACTACCAGAATAATCACAGCCACTGAGTTCTGTCAGTCCTTCACAGGCTTTAGGAACTAAATCGGTAGTTCTGGTTTTATGACTCTGAAAGTTAAGATTTCTGTCAGCTGAAATATAATGTTGTGGATATCATCCTTATGGTAGTATCACTAAAGCTTTACAAAGCCTCTAACAATACAGATGCTCTGTCATTCCTTTTGATCTCACCCCAGCCATGACATCTTTGATCCTTTCTTCTCTTCCCCTCTACTCAGTGTAATATTAAAAACCCAAAGTACAAGGCCGTGGCTGCTGCTTTAAAGTCATTGATAACCATTCCAACACACACACACACACATGCACGTACGTGCACAGAATACAAATAACGCCAATTTAGAAGAAGAATTATAATATGTGACGCCTGTACGATCTCTCTTTTTTCTTCTTATTGCTTTATTCCCCAATGTCATGCTTTGCAGTCATGCAAGCTTGAGCTCTCTTCATAAAAAACAATGCCAAGGTGAGACAAAACAAATGAGAAACTTTACCAATCTGAGCCTAATCTACCCCCTCCCAACTCTGCTTGTCACAGAATGAAAGCAGTCGGAGGGTTGTATTCCTTCTTCTCCCTGCGAAATTTAGTTATCAAACTATCAGGGGGGGCTAATGTTTTTCTAATAAGAGCTCACCTTTAATTTCAGTCAAACGAAGCATTTGGTGCAGATTAGCAGAGGCAATTTTCTGCTTCAGATTCCATTATTAAAACTCTCCTGCTATCAGAAAGTTTCTCTTGTTGAATAGAGAAAAGAATTAGTTTTTTTTTTACTTGAGCTTAGATTAATACCTTGGGGCTATTGTTGCTGTTATCTCCTTCTTTTTGGGAGTAATTCAGAATGCTGACTAGCTTTCAAAGCGCTAAGTCAAACATCAACCAGACAAATGATTTTAATTAGGGATGGGCATTTCAAGCAAAAATACACAAACAAGTTATGATTTACTAGCTTTACGATGCACCTCATGGTTTATTTTTTTCTGAAGGACACGGAACTCTTTGATTGCTGTCGTGGTCTTTGGCTTTACTTGTTTGTCCTATTTGTACAATAGTATCTATGTCACAGCACCGTGTTTTACTAATGCTTGGCAGTAACATGTTCTTCTGCTTTTTTGTTATTTGATGTCAGTTGGCAAACAGCTTTTAGGCACATCACATCACCACCAAATTCTTGTGGTAGGAATGTGGCACCTCTAAAAACAATAGAGAGTTTTCCAAGACAGTTATGATAGTAGAACTAACTATTTCCTAAAGTAATGATTGAAAATTCCCCAAATCTTTATCTTTCCCCAATTAAAAATTGTATGGGATCTTTTCATGTCCCATGAAAACATAACTAATGACTAACACAAGAAAACCATTTTGAGTTTTCACTGTATATAAATTCTTTCTTTCCTAACCTTGTCATGTCCTTTTTCATTTGAATGAGAGCAGTTCAGCCCCAAATCATCCTGTGTGACAATTATTTTATTTTAATAATAACTACAGGCAACCCCTCAGAAGAATGTAAGCAACTTATTTGAATATGATTGAAACTACATCATCTAATGTATAATGTCGTGTAGAGACTTTGTCCCAGCTGAATGACTGTTAGTAAAACATGGCCCTACGAGAACTAATGTGTAGCTGCCATCCTTAGCACAAAGTAATGTGGCACCACATGATGTGGCACAGGTACAATGCAGATAGTGATGGTTGCTATGGGTTACTGTTTGCCGATGCAAGCTGTGAGGGTTATTGTCATTTAATACGTCACTGTCATGTTTCTCTCCCTCTCTCTCTCTTTCTCTCTCTCCTTCTCTCTCTCTCTCTCTCTCTCTGCGGTTAACTCCTCTCTTCATGAATGTTCTCTCCATCAGTGATTTCTTTAATCCCTACCCTCCACTGCACGCACAAGCACACACACATAGGCACGCACACTCAGGGCAGAGGAATTTCTGTTATAGTGTTTCTTATGTACAGTTTATCTTAATGTGCACACATAATTGCTTGGAGGGATGGCATGAGGGCAGCTCTCACTCTGTCACTCTGTCTCTCTGCGTGTGCGCATGATTGCGTATGTGACTCTCAGGTGGTCAGCATCCCAAAATAAAAAGGCATGTCCCATCATGTCAAGTGAAATCATGCGTCACCTTATAAAATTGAACACTAATTCTCTCTTTTCTACTCTCTGTCTGGGTCTCTTTTTACAGTTCAGTCTTGAATAGCACCTTTAATATTACTGTTGGATGATGAAGTTGTGTCTCGAATAAAATCGACACGTCACCCATCCGCTCTCTATGAAGTTTCACCAAGACAAATGTAAAAAATAAAAATCAAGATAATAAATATCTACAAGATATCTAGTGTTACAGACGGAGCAGACAGAGGTACAGAGGATCCCTATTCTATTTTAATCTTGTTGATGTTTAAAGTTCATAAAGTAATTTCTCTTCCTATGGATGGATAA
Source organism: Hippoglossus stenolepis (assembly GCF_022539355.2). Classification (NCBI taxonomy): domain Eukaryota; kingdom Metazoa; phylum Chordata; class Actinopteri; order Pleuronectiformes; family Pleuronectidae; genus Hippoglossus; species Hippoglossus stenolepis. Next base: position 20,011,791 of record NC_061485.1, read on the forward strand.
AGTGTTACCTTTTCTTGAAAAAGCTTTGGATCTTTCATTCACATCACATGGTCATCATCAGATGGAGTTTTCTATTCTGACACAAACATTTTTTAGCCATGTTGGCTCAAATTTGATTTAAACTAAATTCATGAGCTTAGGAACAGCTGTTGAAAAAACAATATCAGTTTCTTGAATTAGAATTGCTTTAAGTGCTCTGGAAAAAGTAAAATTTGAGGGGTACTACTTCTCATCAGTGAGTCCTCCTCAAACTACAATATACTGTCACTTTTTCTTGTTTGTGTGCAGAACTTTTTATACATATGATGCAGAGTGAAGTTAGAAAGCTTTCTGTTTGTCCTACCTGGTTTATCTTAAATGAAGATTTTACATCCAATGTTTTTGCATAAAATGAAACTGAAATGAAACTTTGCTGTATTACTGTTCACATATGTGATTTAATTTAACATTTTAAGTTTGAATGATTTACTGAACTGGTGTAATTTCTTTCAGTATGGCATGCTGGCTATTTCAGAGGCCTGTTAAGCAACTGACACAATCTTTAGCGTTAACAAAATAAAAGCTCTGTTTTTCAGCTCGATATACAGCATTGCAGCAACAAAACAAACACTGTGCTTTGGGTTATTAGACAAATTGCTAAAGAGGAAGTGATTCTATGAATTTGGGACACCTGCTCTTTCATGTTATTAGCAAAGTTTAATTTTGTCACTTTGAGCACTGAATTTCTATTCAGGCCTTAAAGAAAAAATCATAACTGCTACACTGTGATTGCTGAGATGTGTGTCTGATGTTGTGTGTATGTTTGTGCATTTGTATGTGTACATATCCATATCCCAATTCTCCCAGTTACGAGTTCTGTCACAACACCAGGTAAATTACCACAAGCAACAGAGCACTCAAGGATTACCCTCATGTAGGATTAGCATTCACTATGTGTGTGTGTGTGTGTGTGTGTGTGTGTGTGTGTGTGTGTGTGTGTGTGTGTGTGTGTGTGTGTGTGTGTGTGTGTGTGTGTGTGTGTGGAGGTGGGTGGGTGGGTGGGTGGGTGGGTGTGGATGTAATTGTGTGCTTTTGTCTATGCACTTGTACTGTTTGTGTGAGTAAGATAAAAAAGAAAGAAGAAAGTTTGACTTTGACTCTTAAGCTGCTTTGTCTTTGCATAATTCATTACTCTCCACAGGCTGCACCTTGAAGCCTCGGAAACTATCTGAGACGCTGCAACTAAAAAACAAACCACCTCAAACAATCTCGTGTGGTTTTGTTCTTCTCCCGCGCGTCATAAGCTTTAATGACACAAACCAGAAACCGCTCCTACAGTTTTGACTAAGCTGAACTTCAAGGAGTCAGTAATGTTTACTCACCTGTACCTTGTCTCTTGATTCAGGGCAGCCAGCTCTAATCTAGGTTGTCTTTTTATTTGTCTTTTGAAGCCTGATGCTGTTGAAATTTCAATTTGGCCAAGAATCCGTCTAGTAGTTAGCGCCATAGTTTTTTAATTTACTGCCATAAAACAACAAAGACTGCCATTTGGCGTGAATTAAACTGTAAGTTTATATTGATTTAACTCCAGTTGCACATGAGATAACCTTATCTTCACAGTGCTTTATCTAACTTTAAAGCCATTGTTTCATGGCCCTTTACAAACCTGTTTGATGTTAACAGTGCTGATACCTTTACTGTAACAGTCCCTTTAAAGAGGCTGTAACGTCTGATTGCAGATTGGTACTAAAAAGGTGATGGGCAAAACCACTGTAAGTAATCATGGACGACATAACCGCTTCCCAAAAGTGAATCCAAAGCATTTGGATCACCCTCGTTGTGGCGGTAGCTGGCTGCATTACAGGGCATAGACCCTGTCTCCTCCATGTTAGTTGATGGAACATAGACCAAACTAAAGATTCAAAGTACATGACAAATAAATGTTTTCTCATACATGGTTTCAATTGTTATGTTGAAATGCAATTTTTTGAGAAAAGATGGGTTACTTGATGCTATACAAACGGGGTGAAAAGTCATTATTGACAGCTGAGTCTGACTGCCGATTGGTCGAGCATGTGCATTGGAGGGACCTTGTTACCGCGGCTCCAATTTCGTGATCACTACTGACTCTGGCTCCAAATGACATCCTCAGCACAAGATGGCAGTGTTCATATCCAGGATATTTTATCTTAATTTCTGGATAGTGGGAGGAAGTAGATATGCGTCGTCGATCTTTATTTACAGCCAAAACTGTGACAGCAAATTTTCTTTCAGGAAGTTTTCCCATCATGAAGAGGAATTGAAGATAATAGTTATCCCTTGCAGTAAGCTTTAAAGCTGTGCTGACCAGATTTACGCTTTCTGTGGAAGTGGCTCTGTCATGTTCCCATGTTTTATTTATATGTCACTTATAGCTTTTGAACTTTTAATTTCTAATGAGGCCTTAAAGGAAAACTATTACTGATACCTTGCTGTTTAAAATATAAGAAATGCTGAATGAGCAAGACCACGGGATGATTGTAGTGCATAACTAGTGTTTTCAGTTACTAGAGCTGAGTTGTACTCGCACTGACCCTCCTCTCTACCCTCTGCTTCTAGGCCCCGGCAGGTTGCGTCTGTGTGCACTGAACTGCAGGCCAAGGTGTTCCAGTGCTACAGAGAAAGTCCACAGCAGACCCTGCACTGCTCCAGCCTGGCCAAACAATACATGACCTGCGTCCAGCAAGCTAAGAAGGTACATAAGGGCTCTATACTGTACGTGTGTGGGGGAACTGAGAAAATAGGGTTATTTGGGTAAGATGCTTACATGCGAATGCTTGTTTTTGTGCGTGTGTTAATGTGTGAATATTTTTATGCGATACACTTGGCGAAAGAATTTTGTGTATAGCTCCCTTTGCTGCTTGCCTTTTTTAATAGAAGGTAAGTAGTTACATTAGTTATCAGTAATTAGTCAGATCGGGATGGAGCTTGACAGTGACACTGACAGTGGGACAAAAAGGTGAAGAGGCAAATAAACCTCTCATTCCTTACATCAAATCTTTTAACTTGTGGTAATCGCTAACTTCGGCAGTCAAATATGATTCATGGGTCAATGAGTTACGCTTATTGAGCAGATTTATAAGTCAGCAGGCACACACTGTGTTTTGGAACTTTCTGATTGGAAGATTACACTGTTATTAATGTATTAAAATCAGTTTTGGCATTCCCTAGTTTTGTAATGCATTCTGCTTTCTGTTGATGCTTTTCCAAATAGTGCTCAGACCCTGCGCTTATCTACAAAGTGCTTATTTTACCCAATTTCTCCATCAAAAAACAATAATGAATGGAGCAATTTGCACATTATTATCATGACAAAATGCACTGATACGGCTCCAAAGTAGATAAAAGGCACAGAACAACAACTGGTGAATTTGGCAGTTTAAACACTTGAGAAAAGCAAGGCAAAGGCTCACAATAAAAAGCAATCAGTCTTTTTAAACTGGTTCAAAAGATCCATTTGCCAGTGGGATGGTGCACTATGGGGGAAAAAACAGTGTCTATGCTTTTGTAAAGGAGTCAGTTTTTTGTGAGCATTTTGTATGAATTCAGTTTGTCTTTTTTTTGTAAAGAATAGATAGTTGCGCAGAGTGGAGACAAGCTGTTATTTATTCTTTATAAAATGTGAGGCACTTTAATACTGATTCAAGACGGCATATTCATGACAATTAGTAAGAAAGAAAGAAAGTGGTGACAACCGACTTAGTTCCGTCTGATGGTAGAAGTTGAATTTGACTGATGTTGAAAAATTTGGTCCAGTCTCTTTCACACTGTGTTGTGATTGCTGCTCTATGGTTGAATTTAGAGGGAGAATAACTATCTCAGGATGGAAAAGAGGAGCCGTACACATCGATGACGCTGACCAAGATGTCAATTTGGAAAAACAACGAGATGAGAGCTTTTGGTGATGAGGGCAGATGCCGGTGTCACTGTGCTGCAAACAAAAAACATTTCATTTCATTTGCACAAGTTATAAGTCATGTCCTGCCTCCTGCCTGCTCTATGCGAACACCACACCGCACATGAATATTCCTGAAAATGTTCCTGTTGTGAATGCATCTGACCTGAAGAACCTCCTGCTGTGTTCTTCATATTCTAAAGACAAAATCCAGAAAAAGAAATTCTAGACCCAACTTCTTGACATTTTCTAGAGTTCATGTCTGACAATGGCTGCTCTGCACACCAAACTGTTAAATATCTCTGAGCTATATTCAAATCTTTGACGTACTTTTTTCTCCTTAAATTCCTATATTTCTTAAAGTTGTGGCCTTTTTTTAGTTTCAGATGGCTGGAGAAGGAAAATCGTGATCAGAAGCATTTTATCACCTTAATCTTTTTCTATCTAACCTTTCTTTAAAGAGGAGTGACCGGCGGGACTCTTTTGAAGAGGGTGGGATATTCAGGTTGACCTTTAAGACTTCTGAAGAGCTCTGTCCCAGGCTCAGACTTAAAGAGGCACATAAATGTTCCTCGATTTAAGATATAACCGTGTAAATGTGAAAGACCTCATATTTAAATGTCGTATTAAGCTGCCTCCCTGTGTTAGCGCTCCTCTACCTCTTCCTTTCTGACTTATCCTGCCATCTTGTGTTTTATCTGCTCATCCTTTGTTCATGCTGCTGTCACTGTTGATCCACCCCTCCCTACTCTAGTTCCCACTCTACACGGGTCTCTGTTCCTATATTTAAACCACGATCACCAGTGTATTAACCAGTGCATTAGCTCTGATCTGCACTGCTGGCCATGGCGCTCCGTTAGGTCTTGGCTAGGGTGTGCTGACATGTCAGGCGCTACCCGTCGCATGTTCATTCACAATCTGTATCTGCACGATCACACAGCCTGGAGTTCTATGTTGAACTCACACATTCACAGTGAACTTGGAATCTGACTGGAATATTTAGCTGTAGCTTTAGAGCTTAAACCTCTATCCTGCTGGTTCTGTCAGACTTGACCCGTAGTGTCTAGTACCACCAGCAGCACGGATTGCTTAGGGTCATGTGTAGTGCAACATGAGTAGGCAGATGGGGTCACTGAAATTGTTAGGGCATAAATACACAGACAGAGACATACGTACATGTAGAACATATAAAATCATACAGATTAAAAATCTGCTTTTGAAAACTTTTGTCCATGAGCAGTAGAACTTAAGACTTTCTTGATTTTCATTTCCAAAACTGTCTAAAATGTGAATATTCAAATCGCACTTTGGAACGCTACCCAAATGTCTGAGACTGGGTCAGAATGAGAGGCGAGACGAGTAGCGCTGCCACCGGAGGCTCCCAGTCAGCCTTAATGAAAAGAAATGAGTGGGCAGTCCCAGGACCCCTCTGGACACGCAGGCAGCTGTCTGCCCGTCTATAAATGGATCTGACAGAGCCAGCAGCTTGGCGGAGCAGAGCACTTGGACAAGAGTTTAACTAGGAAAAGTTTGAGTATTGCTGCAGGTTGTGAAGGGTCAACAGGGAGCAATATGCTCTACAGATTTAGTCATGAGAGAGAGAGCAGTGGATCGTATGTCATTATGAAATATCATTTTCTGCAGACCCCCGAGGAAATATTTTGTTACGGTTGAGACTGTATAATAATGGAGGTTTTACCTTTCGCCAAACAGGGGTGTTTGTGTGCTTGTTTCCCACGTGGAACGCAGGGCTTTAACATTTATGATTGATCATTCGCCTCACATGAGCTCATCCATGCTCTGTGACAGATGCTGTATGTATTTCTAGAGTCCAATTGATTTTAGGGAGTAAACATTTCCGATACAGATATATTGGCCAGTATATAAGAATGAAAAGAAAAGAACTAAGAAAATTAAGCATTTTTCATGTAAAATGTTTGCATTGTTTATTCTGTGAAATAGAAGTGTTCATATCAGTGCATACCGGCAAATAGGAACGCAGATACAGATGTGTCTGTGTGTTCTATAGATTGGGTGTTAAAATTGGTGCAAAATATAGCAAAGCGCCACTCATTTAGGAAAATAAATATTTGTTTCATTCAGATAATCATTTAATTACAAATAACCAAAAAAGTTAATAATTTAAAAGCATTTTTAGAGTAACATATTTAGTTAATGTTGGATATCTCATTTAGGAATAAAACCTTCTGTTCCATTTCTTTAGTTTGGGCATGGCCTGTGTAAATTTGAAGAGACCACTTTCTTCCACACCGAAGGATAGCAATAATCCACCAACATGTTTCAAGATGCACTTCCCAGCCACACAGAGGTCAGTTTAGCAAAGTGAAGTAACAAGCTAAATAACTGGCTGCTCATGGGCAGATAAACTAGCGAGCGAGCAAGAAAAGAACATACAATGTTTGGATGCAGTCATTTCTCAGCTTTGTGCAACAATAACACAGCTACTCAATAGATGAAAAAGCTTTTAGCCTGGTGAAAAACTCCAGACAGCTTAAAAGCTCTGTTCTTTTGTTATCTGTATGTGCTTGTCAGGATTTTCTAAAGCAGCCTTATTCTTCTCTTTGATTAAAGGGAGAATGCTGTATTTTCCCCCAAAAATTAATCTTTGTCTGAAGTTAATACCTTTTGGTTCACGCTTTTCTTGAACATAAAGTTATCTCTCTCTTTTTTTCTTTCACTATACTTGAAGCTTGACACCTATCAAATCCCATTTGTTTGAAGCTCAACTCTTTTCCTTCGTTTTCTGGTATTTTCTGTTTTCTCCTGTCATGTTCAGCCCATTGTTTCAACATGAGAACACCCATGTACACAGGATACCCATTCAAGCAAAGTTAAAGGAGAAATTACACATCAGCAGGCCCATACTCAGGCCTCTTTCAGACAATATCCTGAAATTATCTGGAGGGGCTGTTTGTGAGAACGCAAAAGCCTGAATCAGTTGCTCCAGATGTTTTCAGGAACTTTTCCTGCCTGTCTTGGTATTCTCATGTGGGAATGCAGCAGGAACATTTCCAGAAAATTCACGGTGAGCGAGTGGGCATGTTGATGATGTTCTCCCAACATGCAACAGATGTAAAACTGGAAGAATCCGAGTATCTCAGGATGGGTCAGGGTCAGGGTTTGGTTTAGGAATGCCATACATGTAGGGTTTGGTGTTATTTGGGTTTTGTCTGATACCAGTGCTAAATCTAACCTATTAAAATGGAACCAGTGCATTAACTATTCACAAATTTACATAACAAATCACATAACCCAACTACAATAATTAAACACTAAATAGCAGTGTTAGCAGTGTCTTATTACAGCAAAATACTCCAGCTCCAAACTCGTCATCAATTGTCTCCTCACCCCCGGGTCAGAGACGCCCACACTGGCTGATGTGTTTAACACAGAGTCACACAAACAGTCAAGCATGGAGCATTCCTCTGCTTTCAAATGTATCCCGTGCGTCGCAGGTGATTTATTAGGTTGGCATGTTCCTCCCTTTACACTGAATTGTTTTCAAATATTTGCTGCACGTCCCAGTGTCAGAATACTTTTGCGTGAAATACAGCCACACTTTAGACCGTTTCGCTGTCAGCATTTTGTTGCTGTGTCAACTCGAGTTTGAGGTAGCCAGTAGCCAATGGTAGGCTCACGTTACCTGCTACCACAGCCATGTAGGCACGCACAGTGATGTTTATGTTGCCTGTAGTAACTATTTCAGTTCAAGCTCAGGTTGTTTCTTCTCCCACAAACTTTGACTTGCTGTAACAACGTTGTGCTTTATGCGGCAGAATTTGTACATCATGTCCTCCCACCTACATGCTCTATTTAGGCTCCACCCCTTGCCTTAAAGTTCGGCAATTGTTCCTGTTGTTCTGAACGCATCTGAACCGGACAATATCCTGCTGTGTTTTCCGGAGTTCAGGTCTGGAAACAGCTTCTGTCTCGCTCTGTCACTTCCTCACAGCTGCCACTGGCTTTCATGGCTTTCCAACAGTTCATTCATGTAAACTCTACCGAATATATCTGTTACTTTCCATCAGCTTTTTTGTGTTTGTCAATCAATCTGCCAATGAAACCACCGCGTTGCCTATCTGTCTTTCTTCAGCCAACATCCCGATCTGAACATCACTGGAGTATCTATCTCACGCTTGAAGTCCCCTCAACTCACTATCTACAGTGGCACAGCTTTCCTTATATGTCACTCAAAAGTTCTTTTATGTACAATGTATCATGGATGCACACACACACACACACACACACACATGCACTCATTTCTCACACATTTTTCTTCCTGCCACCCGTTAAAAAATACTTGCTTCAGAATGTGTCCCCACTATCACTCTCCTGGCCCTCTCCTGTCACCGTCTCTGGTCATGCACTATTGTCATGCATATGGGGCTTTAAGTCTACGTGTGTGTGTGTGTGTTGGATGTGGGGTAAATGTCAGCTCACCAAGGTTTTTATACCCTGTGTGTTTGTGTAAACCTATGAGAGAGTTTGTGAGTCCACCTTATACCACTTGCTCATCAATGCTCCACGGCGCCAACTATTTGCAGAATTCTAATTCTAGCACTTTGCTATCTAATACCATCAGGGGGCAACAGCATCAGTGTGACACTTACCACTGTATCCCACATACTTAACCCACTTGAACCTGATGGTCCTCTGAAGGCAGCGTTTGTGTGAGCGTGTGCTGGCCTCTGAGATGCTTGGTTAAGTGCCACTCTGTTTCTGCCTTGATTACCCAAGCGTACGGAGCATTGCTATAACAACAGGTGCATTTGTTGAGCTATTTTTTTAGAGTAATCAAAATAAGCAGCAGTATTTGCAACAGCCAGAAAATAGACTCTGTGAGGTGGTTGGGTCCGTGGTAGGGGTCTGATAGTGTGCAATGTAAATGTAAAAAAGAAAATCCAAACTACTGCTTTAAAAATGAACACAGATCAAATCCCTGGCTGATGTGGATATTGATAGGTGGACTTCGGAAGTACAAGATTTGCATGTTAATGATCCTGTTTGTCATAAAATAGCCTGAGTCTCCTCACTCCCTCACATCCACATGCTGAACAGTGTAAAAGTCAAACAGCAGTTGTCACTGTCACACTTTGTGATGGTGCACACATGACTGATATTGTTGAGTAATACAGTGAAGGGGCCATGAAAGAAATGCAACTAATAATCAACCTGAGGTGATTAGTTACTTTACTAATGCAACAAAACTGATTCTATTTAAATGTAGGACCATATTATGTAAGTATGACATTACACCTGCTTTATTATTTTTCATGTGACTATTTTGGTACAATCAGGATTGAGTAATCACGACTGCAGTAAAAGCTAGGCAAGTGGAATTTGCTCAATAATAAAGAATAAATTGTAGTTGCAATGTGATGTCAACAATATAAGAACACAGAAAGTATAGCTACTGTTGAGTTGTGCACTGATGTGACACGAGAGCATGTGTGTTTGGGTTCTTGGGTTTTCATGTAATTTGCAGATTTGGTTGGTTTTCATTGAACTGTGTAATAGGTTGGGTTGGATTTAAGACGAGGTTCTGGTTAGGTGCACTGATAAATCTATTAATCTATTGATTGACAGAAAATAAATTAAGACGTCACCTTACAGAGTGAGAACCTTTTGAAAAAGGTGAGGACTGGCAAACATATCCTCAATTCCCCAAAGGGCATATTGAGGGTAAAGACTTGTGTATGTTTATGAATCTGTATATGTCAGTATATTTATGTCATTATCAGAGCAGCGGTCAGTATAGAGATTTTCCCTCCTCTTCATAACGTTTTAAACACAAAGAAATTCACCGGCTTATTTTCAGAAAGCCATCTATTTCTATTTGTATTGCCAGGAGCATCTTCGGCACCTCTTAGACAACATTCAGTCGTAACAAAATGTTTAGACCTCCACTTCCCATGAAAAAGAAATGGCTTCAGTCACTCTGCTTTTTCTCTGGACATAGAAAATCCCAGCAACAAAAATTCAAGACATCTCATTCAAACCTGTTCAAATTTACCAGGTGAAGAGGTTGATTGATAGGAAGAGAATGAATTCTGCCATTTCCAAGTAAAAAGAGGGGAAGAAGCTGAGGTGAGAGTCTTTGTAGCGGGGATGAAAGAAGAACAGAAGGTGCCTGTGGGAATGGATGGAGACTGATGAAAGAGAGGAAAACAGGGGGGAAAGAGGCTTAGGAGTACCTGTCAGTGAGGAAGGGTTAATAGAAAACTGTAAGAGAGATACATTAAGCATGGGTGGAGGATGGAAGGAATGTGGAGGATGAATACACGAGTGGAGAGGTTGTCAAAAGGAGAGATGAAGGAATTTCAGGAAGTATTCAGGATAGGAGGAGGAACTGTCACTCATTACTGTCTGTAAAAAAACACTGAGACTAAGATTTCATGGAGTGTGTGTGTGCGTGCGTGTGTGAGCATGTCTATTTATAGTTATGAGGGCCAATTTTGGATCAATACCGTCATTGTGAAGACATTTTGGCTGGTCCTCACAAATTCAATGGGCTGTTTGAGGGTTAAGACCTGGTTTTAGGATTAGGGTTAGAATCCGGTTTAGGGTTAGGCATTTAGTTGTGATGGTTAAGGTTAGGGTAAGGGGCGAGGGAATGCATTATGTCAAGGAGTGTCCTCACAATTATAGAGAGACGTGCGTGCGTGTGTGTGTGTATGTGTGTGTGCGCCTATCAGTAGTAGCAGGTGGGGGGGCCCACTGTGAGCCTTGGCCTGCCTGCAAACCCTAATCTGATAACAGAGCTACTCAGCAGCAAGCTGGTCCTGCAGTGCACACACACACACACACACACACACACACACACACACACACACACACACACACACACACACACACACACACACACAGTTATACATGTAATGTACTTGTAATATCCCTGTTATTAATATCTCTCTCATATTCGACTCCTGCACTGATTATAGCTTCTGACTGTCAAATTATACCAATATGAACATGATGTATGTATTTTTACTCTGAGGTGAATATAAAGGTGATCTCCACACACTCTATGCAGTGTTTTCACTTGAAAAACACTGCATGTGTGCGAAGATCTCTTTTTATCATTTTAACTCATTGATGCTTTCGGCTGTTTACGGAGAGAGCTGACTGGGTGGAGCGTTCCTCCTCATTGCTATTTTCATTCTATAAAACACTCTTGTTATTTATATGACTTTTCATTTTGTTTTCATGCCACTATAGTGCTTCAATAATGCGGAAAAATATGTACTCTTATGTACAGCGTGCAAACAAATACTAGCTCACATATTTACATCTCTCGCTTCCCCTCCTTCCATCCCAGCTCTACCTCACATCCATCATCTCCAAGGCAACCACCCTGTGAAGGCACACATAAAGATTATCTGTTCTCTCTCACGTCCCTCTACCCTGTCGTCCAACAGCCATTTTCTCTCTCTCTCTCTCTCTCTTTCAAATCTATATAACACTCCCACCAGCATCTAGCTAAACATCTGGTCCGTGCTGCTCCACTTGGCTGACCACCATCTTCGTTACATGTGATCAGTCTCCCACCGTCCAGTTTGAGCCGCCATGTGTTTTACTTCATTTGGCTGCAGATAAGCCATCAGGGTAAATTGTGACAAAGGGTCTCGCTAGGTGAAGACCGAGGTGTTCTTTTACTCTGAGAATGGAAATGTCATTTTCTTCTTCGTCATTATGTTGCTGCCGCTGTTTCATCTGTAGGACGTTAGTGTATTTGTTTTTCATTTCATGTGTACAGATGTGATTTGCGGTAAAGGATTTGTTTGCTTTTCTGTCATTATCCAGGATTATTATTTTATGTGTTTACTCTGAGTGAGAGAATTTTGTTTCTGTGTGCAGAAGTGTAAGATAGGACATTTAGAAGTATAACTACAGTGGTGCTTGGAGAGTGCATACCTCCGCCAAGGTCAACACCCTGTCTTGCTATGCTAAAAAAATTGAGAAAAAAATCATGTATCTGCCCGTTTATCCGGATCAATTACCAAAATGAAAGTTTTTTTCCTTGGATCATGCTCCACCCGTCCACAAAATATCGTGGATATTGGTTCAGTAGTTTTTTTTCGTAATCCTGTTAACCAACAAACAAACAAACAAATGCTGATGAAAACACAACTTCCTTGGCAGAGGTGGCACGCCCGATCGATTGGTACCATGTACGAGTTTGTACGACCTTGGCAAGTTTTTACATAACAGTATAAATAATGTACTGTGATAGTCACATGTTGATTGAAGTGACAAAGAGACAAAATCTATTTCATTCCAGTACAGAAAAGAACAAAATATAATTTTAGGGAAAAAAATAATTTCCATAGGCTGTTTATAAAACCATAGGCTGTTTATAAAGATGAACGACACGTGTCCTTTTCCTTCCACTATCTAAAACTGAAGCCAAAATATCACGGATACGAACACTGCCATCTTACACCGATGACATCATTTAGAGTGTGCACATTAGTGATCGGGGATGGAGTCACAGTATCATCCCTTTGGCTTCACTTATAGGGCGCCGTCATGTCTCCATTTCCATATACAGTCTATTGTATAAACAGAAAGGACATGTATGGAGAGAGTGTGGGGGATGAGATGTAGCTAAGGTCCTTCAGACCACTCAACACAACAGTCCTTGAAGGTTCCCATTCAATTTTAAACTGATACTCCACCCAAAATGTACCTGTTGAGAATGACACTTGTCCCCTGTAGACTTAATAGGTTGCTCTTTTCTCCTTCAACCATGAGGCCTGAGTCTTCTCCTTATTTGACTTTCAATAGTTTGAACATTGAGCATATTACTGCACGATATTCAATGATGAAATTTGACACGTCTTAAAATGTGTCTGGAGATTATCTTTAAGGTTTGTGCATGTACATTAAAACAGGTCACAAGTCCACAATCCCTGCGAAAAAATGTATTATAAAACTTTTATAGAGATAAACCAAAATCATGAACTCAACAAGTGAACTCTATGATGCCAATGAATTAAACATGAATGAATATTTGCATGTGATCTGCTCAGTAATCCATCTAAAACTTGTCTGAGCCAAAACTGTTAGTTAGTTGTCAGGTTGTCAAGATTTTTCAGTCTGGTCGAAAGTGGTGAACTGACAGAGAGCTGCTGGTGCTAAACATGATGAGAAAGTTGGTGAGGATGATCAAATCAGTAGCACTGTGCTGTACTGTACATTTAAGTTTGCCACCTGCTTAAATCTTTCTCTTTATTTATCTGCTCCCCCATAAAAAACATAATTTATATCCGACTTAATCATCAACTAAGAGTTTAAATGAAATTACAGAGAACCGGTTAGCTGATGATTTACAGACTGACACACTGATTGCTTCTATTCTGCAGCTTAACTGACTTAACAACTGTCTGAGTGAATCAGTGAGTGATGCGTTTATGGTCCAATCAGTCAGTGCACTTTACTAAACTAAACACCCGACTGACTGACGGACATGCAGACTCACTAAATGATCAGTTTAGTTCTGTCCTGCGCACATAACCAACCACTGACTGACTCAGAGTCTTCCTCAGCCGTGCTGACTAATTGACTGTCTTGCTGTCTTAGTGACTGTGTAATCAGTGAATGCTTGTGTGTTTATAAAGCGACTAGAGTGAGTGTGTGATTGACAGTCCTGCCTGGCAACTGTCTCTGTCCCTCCAGAGAGAGAGAGAGAGACAGAAGTGAGTGCAGTTAGCACAGAGCAGAGAAGACAGTTATTGATTTTCTACTGCTCTATTATTTTTGTTTTTCACATAGAAAAGGCAAGTTAGTGAGTCTAGTGTGTGTGTGTGTGTGTGTGTGTGTGTGTGTGTGTGTGTGTGTGTGTGTGTGTGTGTGTGTGTGTGTGTGTGTGTGTGTGTGTGTGTGTGTGTGTGTGTGTGTGTGTGTGTGTGTGTGTGACTGAGTGAGTCAGCGTCTAATTATATGTGGGGCAGATGTGTGTCCACATGTTGGACTGCTGCCTGTATGTTGCCCATTAGCTTATGACTATGGCTCTGGGAGCGTATACCCAGGGTGTGAACGCTGTTGCTTCCTGCTCTCTATACGCCATGCTGCTCTCTAATTGGATGAAAACTGACAGGTGGAAGAAAACATGTGTTTGTGTGTCTGTATTTGTGTGTGTGAACCAGGGTTTTTGTGTGTATTGAACCTAATCTCCACAGACCCTTTTCCATCTCGGCAAGAGTCAGTAATAATGAAGTGCAGTTGCTGGTTCAACTTTGCACCGTTCCAACCTATGTCAATAGATTTGAGAAAGCAAAAGAAGAATAAGAGAACCAAAAATTACATTGTGGTTATGTTATGTTTCTACCTCAAAATAATATTATTGCCTTTAAAATGTCTGGACGATGTATTGTAGTGTCGAGATTTGTCAAACAGTCTGATGTCCAGAAGACAAAGATTTTAACCTGGACGCGTCTTAAATTATGTGCAGACCTTGAGCTGGAATACTCGTCTGCCCTCTCTGCCCAAGGTGGCGTGCATAAAAAGGCGTTGGTTGTGGCGAGAGTCCAAATTTGGATGTGGGGCACCAAACTGAACTGTGTGTACTGTGGGAGGGTCGAGGGGTCAGTTTGAATTCAATAACTGCTTCATACGCTATGCATACATAACGTCCCGTCATACTGCTGTGCACTCACACACACACACACACACACATATTAAAGCTTGCATAAACTGCTACACACACAGAGGCACTTTCACACAGATAGTGTGTTTCCATGCTCATATAAAGACACACACGTTGCCCCCTTTTATATCTGAGGACGTGAGTGGAACAGCAAAGCTAAATCCCCTTGTCACATTTGCCGCTCATCTGCGATTCAGCGGCGCAGGCTGGTTGCCCTCGGATGCACTTGGCAAGTGAACAGCTAACCTGCCCGCCAGTGTGTCGGCGTGCCAGCCGAGCTAGTTAGCGTGCCAACTAGCCCACCCATTAGCCACAAACTAATGCTTCACTCACCCTGGGTCATCCTGTGTCTCTCTCTAAGTGTGTGTGTGTGTGTATTGACACGGGATGTTAAGTTGTACCTTATAGCAGACTGGCTTTTCTAAAACCTCAGCACGCATGAGCCATCGTCCTTTATAATCTGCTGGTAAAACATCGCCGAGTTACTTTGATACACAAACGTCAAGTCTGCACGTCTGTGCTATAGGAGCTATTTTTGTCTCTCCTTTTAATCATATCCTAATATATGTGCTGAGTTTTTTTTAAGTGACATTTAGATATTTAAAGGTGGAACTTTCTCTGCATTTTCTTTAATAAACAGTGTGATTTCTTTGCCTGGTGGGTTTTTTCTGTGAGGGACTAGATTTCCCATAATACATCCTGACTTTTCTGAGTTTCCCCTTGGGTTCTCTGGATGTAAATTCATAATTGAATGCCTTCTTCTCTTCTCTACCCTCCCCCCTCTCCTTGCCTCTCTCCACCTCTTCCCAGAGCTCGCTGACGAATCACGGCTGAGGAACCCGAAGAAAGTAGGAGCAAGGAAGAGAAGTGAAGAAAGGGAGAGCGTGTCAAATCCGTCCATTTCTCGCCTCCCTCCGTCCCTCTCCTGTCCATCCATCCATTTCTTTAGTCTCCGTCACTGAATAAACCCCTCCTCTCCCCCACTCAACCATCTTTCTTGTTTTTTGAGTGTATTATCTTGATTTGTCACTCCAGAGTGTATGATGAGTTGATTTATTGTCAAGTTGCGCCGGCACATCCCTGCCACCGCTGAAATAAATCCCAGTGATCCGGCGGTGATGAGACTGCAGGTTGCGTGTCTTTTATTCCTGTGTGTGTGTGTGTGTGTGTGTGTGTGTGTGTGTGTGTGTGTGTGTGTGTGTGTGTGTGTGTGTGTGTGTGTGTGTGTGTGTGTGTGTGTGTGTGTGTGTGTGTGTGTGTGTGTGTGTGTGTTCGTGGGGTGTGGTGGCGTATGGCTGTCTCTCACAGCACGCTAATAATGCTTCCACTACTGAAAATGGGGTCGTGTGCACCTTCCTCACCATGCTGTGCAGGCCCAGGGGCTTGATTGTCTGCCGTGCTCATGGTTTTATCAAGTGAGAGCGACGGCAGAGGAAAGTGACGGAAATGAGGGATAAATGAAGTGGAGGACAGATGAATAGTGAAGTGTGCACGTATTAATATGTGCGCGTATGTGTGTGTGCGTGTCCCTGTCTATATAGTGAACCCATGCACGTACGTGTGTGTCGTCACGTAAGGGTGCTAGCACGAAATGCGTGCACGTGAGCAACACACCACCGGACAGGCCACATATTGTCCCTGCTAGCTGTGTTTCCATGGTGACAGCAGGGGTTGATGCTCGCAGCAAGGTGTGGAGGAGCCTTCCAGATAACCCTGAAGGTCAGCACACAGAGCTACAGCTCGCAGCACTACTCTGTACACACACTCTTAACCCCCTCCATGTGTGTGTGTGTCTGAACGAGAGTGGGACTCAGTTAAGATGCATTTCCACTTATATATGGACATGGTTGGCCACCCTCGGAATGACAGAGGCTTGTTATCGGACAAACACACACACACACACACACACACACACACACACTGCACACTTACACACAGCAGACCCACAGAGAATATTAATGGACTTATAATATGCCCACGTACTTGCGCCTGGATATAAATCCACATTCACACAAGTGGCAGTCGATATGAATGTAGTAGAGTGTATTTGTTAATGATAGCTGTGAGGAGTGATCTATTGATCACAGTTTGACTCCCGCGTGCTGCCGAGGCATTGATCAGGACATAACCTGCACAGTGCTACTGACAGATCCATACAATATTTGCTCTATTGTAGATCTCTAGTACAGAGACAGAGACTAATGAAAGGATAAAGGAATGGATTTAGGAGAGCGTTCGTCCATCAGTCCTGTTTCTTGAGTGAGTCAATGAACACCTTGGACCACGGACTCCTCTTCCTCACCAGGGATTAAGCCGGCTCTCACCTACCAGACGTGAGGCACATATTACGTATATTAAAGCTGGAACCATATTAGAGGTTTCAGCCAGTGACTTTCATCTCCCATCTCTCTCCGTGACATTTCTTTACAAATACCAGCCTCTATTCAATCTGTTATTGCCTCCTAACATTCAGCAATTCTCTGATTAAACGAGCTCCTGAAAAGCCTGGGCACTGCTATCTGCCATTTTGCTTTTATTAGAAACCCAGCTACTTTAATTAAATTGGCTGAATTACAGAAATATCAGGGATATTTCACAAATATATTGGCTAAGAGAGCACAATGGGTGAAGAAGAGAAGAAAGGGACACTGGGCTTTATGAGATGTTTTGAATGTGGTTTGCTGATGAAATGAGATAAACACAATCTTGATGGAGGGCTCATGTTGTTTTTTAGGAAGCTGAGGTTTGTTCGATCGAACGAGTCTCATCACAGGACATGAGTCACAGCTGAAACTCTCTGTGCCCGTATTTTCTATTTTTTTTACAGAATCTCTTAAGAACTTGATTTATTTTTCACTCCCTCCTCCTCCTCCTCCGGCTCCATGTCAGCCCCGCACCTTCAGTGCCATGCCTTTCTATTCCCGCCTTATTACTGTGAAAGACATGGGATTGAGGTTTCCATGGTAACTAGCCCAGCTTTGACTGAGGGAGACAGCTGCATGGTGCGAGGTTAGAAGATGGCTGCTCACGCCTTTCAATGCGCCACTATTGATTTCCAGTCCTTGACAATTACTGGGCCGAGTTGACTACAACGGCTTGCAGAAAATGTGCATAAAGCAGAGGGTGTGTGTGTGTGTGTGTGTGTGTGTGTGTTATTCTCACTCTCCAGCACAACACACAGTAATTGTCTTCCTTTTTTCCACCTGCTTAAGTGCAGGTGTTTGTCTGGAAAGCGATTCCCAGAGTTGTTGCCGCAGCTTTAACACGTCAGACGTCCTGTAGCTCGAGCTGGAGACGAGTCTGACAGTCGGCCACGGAGCCTAATGTTGTGTTTTTGTAGCTACAAGTCGTTTCCTTTGTTCGGCTCGTGAAACACTGATTGTCAGTGGATCTTTCTGTAGCTGAAGGGGTGTCAGCCAATGAGAGGTGTGGTGTCAGACTTTGACACACCGCTGCCCTTTGTAAAGACTGAATGGGGATCAATTTAAAGAAAATTTACACACTTGTAGAATTCATGTCCTTTTTGATAAAATGCAAACACACATTCTCACACATGCACACCTGCGTCTCACTGGCGTTCACCCGCTGCCGAAGTATCTTCCCTGCACTTTTCTCCGTCCCTCGCCGTTTCCCTCTCCTCTTTTCTTCTCTTTCCCCTCGGCCAACTTGGCATTGTATGTGATAAGTCGACAGTGAGCCTAATTGGAGTGTGTGGCTGCATCATTGACAGTCACCACTCTGTTTCTGCATGCAGCACACACTCACATGGAGCTCTCTCGCTAATTGAATAGTCTTTTATTAAACTGTGTTAATGTGAACTGGAACTGGCTGCGAGTGAATTGAATTAGACCCCCCACTACAATCACCAACCATACACAGAAACACACGCAGCTCAGCTGAGCAGTTGGATGAATGGAGCCTCAGCATGGAACGAGGAGAAACAGGAAAGTGAGAGGTGAGGGTTTTGTTGCGTTCGCTGTACTTATAAACTTATATCAGCACTTAAGTCATTACAGATTTCACAGAATGCAAAGCTGCTGTACTTAGGTTTTGTCAAATAGTCGCACCACAGAGCAGCTTTTCTGTGAATAGATCCCTGATTTGTTCATATTGTTCAAACACGCAAGGACGCACATACACGTGTGGGTGATGCCATTCGCATTCCTACCAACGGTTTCACACTGTCATTGATCTACAGGTGGTGTTAAAGTGCCAAGACACATTATGCACAGCACTTCACAACAAGCCTCAAATTATTTCTCACATGCTGCATCTCAGGACCTCAATTCAAAACTGGTTAGATTCCATAGTAAGTGGGAAAGTGTGTGTGTGTGTGTACTTATATTTTAGTGAGGACCATTTTAAGCATAGACCTTACAGAGTGAGGACATTGGGCTGTTTTAAGGGTTAAGACTTGGTTTTAGGGTTAAGGTAAGGCATTTAGTTTGGATGGCTATGGTTAGGGTAAGTGGCTAGGGGATGTATTATGTCAATGACTGTCCTTACTAAGATATAAGTACAAACGTGTGTGTGTCATAGACAAGACCTCCAACGTGAATGCTCGCCAAAATTTAAGCGAAAGCATCTTGATCGCCACCTGGTGGCTGGCTGCAGTAGAGGTCATAAACCCTGCCTCCTCCTTGTGAATTTATGGTCTGCAGATACTAACATGTGATAAGATATTAACTTTATTGATCCCATGCCTTGGAAATTCGCTTGTTACAGCACCAGAGAGTCATAAAGAGTTAGACAAAGGAGCCACGGATACGTACAAAATAAAAATGAAAGAAATACAATAAAAAATGAAAAATACAGAGATATCATTTAGACCTTTCACTACAGACAGATATTATGGGTAAAGAGAGTACATGAAGAAAGATGATAGCATGCTATAATTATAATTACACAGATACAACGGCTATGGCGTGTATACTGATTTATCTAATCTACCACCAAACCACATATTGACTTGATACATCTGCAGTAGTTTTTTGGTCATATTCATAGTTTTTAGTCTGAAATTTTTTTTGCGTCTTTTCCTTTGATTATATGAAGTGAAATCAGCCTTCATCAGTTCATCCTTGATGCTGCATTGAGTATTCTGACTCTATTTGACCTCCAGGGAGAAACGCTCTCTGTTTCATCCAGCGAGAGAAAGCACACAGAGGATGCTGGAAAGATAACCAGAGGGGCCAGAAGCAGCAGGGGACCTGACCCATGTGTCTGGAGTGAAACTCTGGCTGAGACTTAGGGTGGAGCAGTTCAAGAACCCTGCACTGTCATGGAGGAGGAGAGGAAACAAAAAGAAAAGCAGAAGCCTGAACAAACCACAGCACCACAGAGAGACAGAGTAAAGAAAGGGAATGAGGAAAATAGGTCAAGGTTGTCAAGGACAAAGTTTTTCATCTGGGAGGAACAGGGCAAAGACAAGGAGGGGGGGGGGATGAAGTTGGGAAGGTAGAAAAAAGAGGAGTGAGCGGAGGGATAGTCCACTGAGGCCTTTAGAGGCAGCTTGAAGATGATAGCTCCCTCCTTCCTGCTTAGACGGGTGGATAAAAAGAATCCGACACCCTCTAAAGTCATTACAGCCCAGTAAGACTGGCTCAGAGGGCCACGCAGCTCCTTAACCCCTCTCAGCACACGCCTGCATGTGTGTGCATCTCTCACAGTGCATCTGAATGGGAGAAAGGGGTGTGCACAGGCCTGTTTGTGTGTGTGTAGGCATGCATGCACACTCGCATTGGCCAAACCAAAGTGGCATATCACTTAATCCTCCCCCCGTAACTAGGATAAGCCACCAGTCTTATCCCCCCCCTTCCTTCCCTCAATCTTTCTTTCCTCGGGAAACTATTGTCCCCTCTCCCGTCGTACCCCACAGCCCCCTCCCCCTCTTCATTCTTATTATTACCCTCCTCTGCCCCAGACCTTAATGCTTCATTATTCTGTATTTAGCCGGGAATCTTCTCTCGCGCCAGCCAGCAGTATACGGGGGAAAACATGGCTTCTTCATTTCTTTGGTTCTTTATTGCCAGGTCGTGAACAGGATTTGAGAGGAGCTTTCTGGGAGAAGAAGGATTTCTTTTTTTTTGCTGCCATCCGCAATCACGCTGCCGACTCCTGCCAAGGCGTGATATTATGCACAGGAAGTGTCACTACAGCTGCCTTTGAGAATGGAGCAACAGGTCTAGAGCCACACGATAAGCAGAGAGCATCAGAGATGTATCAATAGTGATTCTAATCCTTTGTGTTCTTTTGTTTGAGTGGGTTGATTTATAAGTTAAAGTTAGATGGCCTGTTTTCTGTCTTACAGTTAACAATGAAGAGAAGAAGAAATGGGCAGGAAGTCACAAATGTTTTGTCTGTTTCTGCATCTTTCAACTCACGCAACTTTTCGACTTTTGCTTTTGTCACCAGGATCTCAGCCCTGAGGAGCTGTTCAGCTTTTTTAACCCAGAACAAAAAAGCCACCAACAAACCCACTGAACGCTACCAGCTCAACACCTTACATCAGGCTAAGTTAGCATTTAGCACCAGAGTATCCTGCTATTTCCCTCAGGATGTAATGATTAAAACAGCCAGAGGGAGAAATGGGGCTTTAATTCCTCATGTGGTCACTGACATGATTTTAATGTTACTCTGCTGGCTTCCTGAGGAAATAAATTAGGGCTGGGTGATAAAACAACATCAATAATCAATCAATCAAATTTTATATGTGTAGCCCATATTCACAAATCACAATTTGTCTCAGGGCATAACAAGGTGCGACATCCTCTGTCCTCTACCCTCAACAAGAGTAATAACTATCGCAATATCATTTTCATCAATAGCAATAGCACAAAGGTTAAATATATATTGATATAATACTCACGCATAGTGTAAGCACAGCGAGGAGGTCTAACACATAATTGATCAACCTCACATTTGTGAAATGTTTTGCTGTTTATTCAGTGTTTATAAAGAAGAGTTAAAAACACAACCTTCACTCAGGAGCCAAAGATCTGTCTTTTAACTAATAAGAAAAAATAAAATGACATTTATCCTGATAATTACCGATATCGACTGATATGAACATTCTTATCTCTGTATGATTTTTGGCCACAGCACTCGGCCCTAAAATACAGCATGACACTGTTTACATCACAGACGGGTTTACAGCTACTGTGATGCCCACGTGGTATAAAAAGTAGTTACAGCTGCTTTAGGTTTACCTTTCAGCACAACTGTTATTCTGAAATCAAACCAACTGGAAAGTGTCCAATCTGAGATTTATTTAGGTGATTTGCCCCAAATGTATTTTATTTTTTTATTTTTTTAATGAAAGCAAAGCCGTTGTGACAAGCTACTAAAATTTCAGTTTTTTAAATCACAAATATCTTAGACTCACATTGGCTCACTAAAGATAAACATGTTCATCATTTTAGTTTTCCCCCCTGACTCTCACTTGCCGTAGTTATTGTTTCCCTCTCTCCGTTCTACCCCATATTCATTGTTATTGAGTATTTATTTTCAGATTTGCCCGGAACATGTTCGTGTTCAAAATAACGAGTGAAAAGTGCACGGAGTGATCAAAGCACTCAGATGCCTCAAGTATATATTTTTTCAAATGTACATCTAATTTTTGTCGGCTCTTCAAGATTCCATCCATTACATCCTCGTGGAACTCTTTTTTTTTTCTTCCTGTTTGTGCAATTGCTCTTATCAACTGAGAGTTCAGGGTCGAGGGAATGTTGTGTTTATTTATAGCATTAATATAGAACCAGTGTGCTGCCCTTTGAGACTTTGCTACAATTAAGGACTGTACAAATTCATGTACTTTTATTTATGAAGTGCCAGGATTTGAAAATACAAACCAGGCTGTTTTTTAAGTGAACAACTAGAGAGAGCCAATTTTATGCACTTCCAAAAAATGACCAGCATCTTAAAAACATGACCGCTCGATGATTTGATATAAATAAATGAAGAACCCTCTACTACAGCAGAAGTTTGTAATATGAACTTTTGCTCACTCTGTAACTTTATTTTCCTAAACCTGACATTAACGGTCTGACCACATCCAAAGTCAAAAGTGGATCTTAGCATTGCAACACCTGATGAATCATACGGGTGAAGCCATACACTCAGTGGTATTCGTTGTGTTGAATTTGAACCAAACTGTCAACTTACGTGTGCAGGCACCAATTTAACGTATTTCTAACACACACGCTTACTTTTCCATCTCCATACTCACTCTCTTTTTCTGTCACTCACACACTTACATATAGTGTCTTTAATCATTCTATCTCCACACGTAGACGGTGCTATCGCCTTTGTTTGTCACTCAAAGAGATGAGAGTATGAGTGGATTACCCAGTCCCCTAGACACACACACACACACACACACACACACACACACACACACACACACACACACACAGAGACACACCCTGAGCCGTTCTATCACGTCCTCTGTTAGACTTCCGATGTCAATAGAAGCTTTGATTAACCAGGGACGGGCAGTAGACTTCATATCTCTTAAAACTGCAATTTTCACTGGGACATTACGTGATACAGACGGGCACAGCATGAACGCTCTTAAAAGAATATTTGATTTTTAGTACATCAAATCATTTCCAATATTCCCTTCAACCCTGCTGCTTTGTTTTTCCGCTCCTTGTTTGTGATTAATTATCTTTAAAACAGACTCCATATGTGTTGACTCTCATCTTGTAACTTCAGCCGGGAATCATCGCAAGAGCATAAATTAAACGCAGCCAATTTCCTTCCCCCACTGACAGTGTGATTCTACCTTAAACTTCCAATTAGCCGCCTTCACTTTATCTATCAGTCACTCTGCAGAAAGGCTTTCTCTACCCACCACATGATGCACATCAGCCACACTGTGATCAATTTAACTGTGCTGATAGGCATGTGGGCTGCATCCATCAAACACGACTAGTTATGACAGCAGAGGGAAATTAATATTTAGCCGCTTTCTTGTGCTTTCATGATGTGTGTGACTCTGTGTGTGTGTGTGTGTGTGTGTGTGTGTGTGTGTGTGTGTGTGTGTGTGTGTGTGTGTGTGTGTGTGTGTGTGTGTGTGTGTGTGTGTGTGTGTGTGTGTGTGTGAGCAGTTAAGTGACAGGGTGAGGGACCTCTGAATGGTGCCCTCTGCCTCTTCACCGACTGGCAGGGAGTCTGCCAGGTGAGGCTCTGGCCACTGTGACCAGTGCCAACAGGGCAACCGAGTGCCAATCAGCAGCGGCCCGGAGGTCATGTGTGTTCAACTGTTGTTTGGAGAGAGGCCTGGTAAACTGTTGTGTGAACTCTTCTAATGTTTTAATGAGCTTTATGTGTGTGTGCAGCTGCATATTAGAGTCATGTGGGAGCAGGTGGACAAGGTTGTGGTGAAGGCAGCAGACAGGTTTTGACACATGCTCAGGTGTGTGTGTGTGTGTGTGTGTGTGTGTGTGTGTGTGTGTGTGTGTGTGTGTGTGTGTGTGTGTGTGTGTGTGTGTGTGTGTGTGTGTGTGTGTGTGTGTGTGTGTGTGTGTGTGTGTGTGTTGATCAGTGAAGCCTTCCTCTGCCTATAGATGGCAGCATTATACTCCTGCGTCCCCGTGTCACACCCTCTAACAAGCATTTCATTGCCGCACAGCAAAGACTTTCTCCTGATCCCTAGATAAAGATTTCCATTGGGACATCAACACAAGCTGTAGGTTCCTGGAATTGCTAGAGTCTCAGTCTCTGGCTCTAGAGCACTTAGGCAGCCCACCTCACCTGGCATGAGGCTGCTGAGACACCAGGTCAGATTTTGACAGATTTTAACTTGGTTACATTAAAAACAGAAGAATAAAATGCAATATAAGTCTTTTATAAAAGTTCAATTTCTCGAAGAATTTAACAACACCTATTTTACACAGTGTTCTGCTCCCATGTTGATGCAACACCTCCCTCGACATGCTCCCTTAGCCCCAACATATATACATTACATATATACATTTTAAATAATTCTGTTAACAAGAGAGTTACATATGTAACTACAGTTCTATGAATTCTGTGTGACCAGCAAATGTTCTACGATATACAGTTTCTACAGCGGGAGATACTGGAGAAGCAATCTGACAGAGCTGTGAGGGGGATTAGGTGTGATTAAGCTAAAACAAGGGAACAGCTCTTTAAAGCATCTTGACAGCATCATTTTGCCAGAACAATCAATTTGTTATCATTCCTTAGTATCATGATTTATATCATTTGCCAAAGTCACTGTTCCTGGCCAAGAACTCTTGCCACACACGTAAATCATGATGTGTCATTTAAAGTTCAGTTTGTATAGATTACACTCACAAAATATAACACGTTAATAAGTGAATGTCGGAGGTGCATGTAAGAGAATTTGTTACGTTTGCTTCCCCTGTTTCCAGTCTTTATGCTAAGCTAAGCTAACTAGCTGCTGCCTTCAGCGACATTTCATTGGTGGAAATGTCCAAAGATGACTGATGCATCACCGCTCCCTTCCACTATCCAGAAATGAAGCCAGAATATCCTGATATGAACGCTGCCATCTTTAGCCGATGACGCCATTTGGAGCCAGAGTCTGTTCAGTAGTGATTGGGATATCATCATTTTTATAGCATCAATTTAAACCACAGAGAATGAGCACATGGACACACATCAGTGTGATAAGAACTACCTAAAATGACATGTCTGAGAATCTGTTTTTAATGTGTTCTTTGACTTTTTGGTTTGGTCTATGTCCCATCCACTGACATGGAGGAAGCAGGGTTGATGACCTATACAGCAGCCAGCCACCAGAGAGCTTTGACTTCACTTTCAGGGAGCTGCCAAGTCGTCCATCTTTATCTGCAGTCTATGCTACATATTTACCACACAGACAGGAGGGCGGTATCGATCATCTTATCAGCTCTCAGCAGAAATGTCAAACTAGTCCTTTAAACCAAAGGAATCTGATTGGCTGCCTGCTGGGCCGCACACAACCTGCACACGACCTGTGAAAACTGGGTCACTCGATCTGATGCCTCTGCTTTTCTTTTACTACCTCGACCCATGAAATTGATTCTTTTTATCTGTATGTTTGTGAGTGTTTTCTCTCCGTGACACAGGTCGCTCTCGCTCTTTCCCATCATGCCCTCGCCGTACAGTAACCTGGTACGTCTGTGTTGTGTGCGAGACACTCATTTCATGCTTCATTTGTCGCCACACGAGCTCCGTTAATAAACAAGACCCTTTGTTGCCATCGCCTCGCCGTGTGTGTGTGTGTGCGCTCCTTCAGTACTTTGTGTCGGATTAGGTGCTGCGTCGCAATCATCAGCGTCACGCTGTCCTGTTGGGAGAAAATAATGTCAAACTCATTACCAACTTCACCATCACCCATCTAGGGATTATAACTCCTTCCATCAAATCAGTGAATCTGATGCTGCTTGGATTGTGAGACAATGGACTTTTGAATTGAAAAATGATGCAATTTTTATCGACATAATCATGGGAGAGGGTCGAACTGCTGTTTTATTTCTACCTATCATGCTGAAGGTCAGAGGTCATCTCCCATCCGCCCAGAATACACCTGAGATGGGAGAGCGGTGCTTAAGAGCGCGCTATAGGGAACGTCCATTAACCCCTCGTCTCCCTGAACACATCCTCCAACAGGCTCGGTGAGGACGCTGCAGTCTCTTGTCTTTGCAATTTTTTGTTTGAAACACTTTCTGTAATGATTCTCTTACATGACACATTCATAGCAGACTTATGTAACACTTTGAGGACGAATTACAAAAGAACACTTAAAATATGAGATTATAAAAATGTTCCCCGGTGATTTTAGAGATTTTCAGACACATTCATTATGATGAAGAAGATGAAGAGGAGATTGCATTCACATTATTTTCACTTTGTGCCGCACCTTCTATTAGAAAGCAGTTTCCTTCAAGCTGAATAGGGAGTTTATTTTTTCCACTCAGACGGCATGAAGGAGTATTTATATATTGTGTTATTAAAAGGGAGAGAGCTGAGACAGTGACTAATCTATTTCCTTTCACACACAGCACCCGGTAATCACTGTTCTATGGAGCTGCTCACTCATCCATCCATAATGTTATCAAGACACATTATCTGTGTGTGTCTGTGTGTGTGCCTATGTGGCTTTGTGTGATTTTTAGGGGCTTTGAAAGCAGGTGTTGAAAATGTTCATGTGGGCATTTTGGTGAATGCAAGAGTGCACATCTTTGTTTCTCAGGATTTGAAATGTGTGCGCGTGTGTGTGTGTGTGTGTGTGTGTGTGTTGGAGCTCCATCCACACTGCGGAGCCAAATGCAACGTGTTTTCCCTGCAGCCTGTGGCTCGATCTCACATTGTCAACCAGCGGAGGTCACACACTAATGTGAGAACACTGGTCCTTCTTCTCAGACCTGAAAGGCAGATGAGGCTTTCTGCTTGGACGAGGCCACAAAGACATGTCTCCCAGCTGCTTTTTTACAGAGTACTGCTGCATGTGCTGCCCCACTTTCTAAGTATGCCTGTTGGAGAGTTTGCAGGGATGCAGATACCACAGATGGTTTGGATTGAAACCTAAAAGCCAGTGGTGGATGTGGTGGGATTCAGAAACCATTACAGTCACAAACAAAAGGGGATCTTACAAAAATTTAGTTTTGTATCAGGTAAATCCGGATGTTGTGGTCAGTGTTACATCTTGTGCCTGAAAGAGAACACCCACATAATCTAATGAGGTGTTGGCTCATTTAAGGTGCTTTTGCATGAATGGCACCTTTAAAGACTCTTTATGAATAATATTGATGCTGCTTTCAGGGGGTTGCAACAGAGTAGGTAAATTGTAAGCAGTTTCCTGAGGCCCCGAGGTGAGGGGGGGCTGAGAAAGGGTTATTACATCAGTCCACAGCTAAGACAATTTTGTGAGAACCCACTTAAATGCTACGATCAGCTATGTACAGGAGACTGCAGTGACACAATCGACAGAAACCCCCTAACGAAGCTTTATGCCATTAGCGTTTCTTAATCTCTAAATGTGTGTGTATGATGAGTCTTGAATGGTGGTGGGGGTTTGCACTTAAATTTGTCTACTTTAATATCATACCTCTTTTATACGCAAGTTCTCTGCGACATCCTCAACGTCATAAACGCACCGACAGTTAATTCTCTCACCTCCTGTTGTGCCAAATTAGTGCGTTCACCTGGGTGCCACTTTCTCATCACTGCCGGAGGCGGAGCCGTTAAAAGCCTGTGTCTACTGCAGATTCATCATTATTTATGTGTATATTTAGTCACTTTTGATACTAAAAGAATCATTTGAAAGATAGGAATGATGTGTTTTGATATCATGTTTATTTTTGAGGGGGGGTCTTTTTGGTTCAACGCAGATCCCCTTTGCCTGGGGTCCCCAAAGTCCCTTCAACCACTCCAGGCTGTTTGATAAAATAACATCACATATATGTTGATGACTGGAAAAAGACAATTTTGCTGCTCCCACGTTTGTGAGAAAATCATTATCTCCCCTTACTTTCTGATTCACATGGTCGGAGATTGCTTATTAGATTTGTAGTTTTTATTCGCAGAGCTGAGAATGTGTTGTGTGCGTCTTTGTGAGTAACAGATATGTAGATATATACATACACGTATCAATACGCTGAGCTATTTTAGCAATGCTGGAATATGAATATAGCTCTCACAGCAGGAACACATTCATTAGAGGTTTTCCTGTGACATCCGTGTGTGTGTGTGTGTGTGTGTGTGTGTGTGTGTGTGTGTGTGTGTGTGTGTGTGTGTGTGTGTGTGTGTGTGTGTGTGTGTGTGTTTGGGCAGATGATGTGCACTGGTCAGGCACTGATCCCCGTGAGAGTGTCAGGACTCTGACCTCGACCCCCACATGACCCCAGCTCTGTTTTACCGCCCTCAGCCTACTACTGCACACACCTGTCGTCCCCCATTAAATAGTATAGCACACAACGCCACAGGAGGTGATCTCCTTCACTCTTTGACCTTTGTGTCACCAACACGTATGCATGATGTAGAACATACAGTAAAGCTCTCCCCGTGAATGTCTTCTGTTCTTCAGCATCTCAGACAGTAAACACTGCACTGACGTGTTGACGATCAGCTGATGGCCAAGTACAGTATATGAGCTGGAGGTAAGGCTGGACTTTCATTGCATCAGTTTTTCAGTGCAGGTTAGTTCAGTTCTGTTAATTTTTGCTTGTGAATGATGTTTGTTGTTTGTAAATCAATTTGAGTATTTAAAAGTATGAGAGCATAGAAAGACTGTACCCAAAGGGAGAGGGAAGAGGTTTCCAGCCGGAGCAGGAACACTGATGAAACACAACACGGCAAAAAGTTCCAAGAGGACACTCCAATGACCGTCAGTGAGTATTAGAGTCATCTGTGGTTCATTTTGCAGCTACACGACAAACTGATAAATTGACTTGTCACTGCAGCACTAATTACATACATACATGTCAAATTTGATGCATGTGTAATGACTAGGCTATTTCAGCCTTAACCCCAAAATAGGGATTTTGTGAGACGAAACATCTTTCATAGAGAAGGTCAGAGCAGAAGGGTGGTAAGGTGGAGAAAGATTTGCCTGAATGGTGAGTCATACGTTACTGGTTTTTCTGCAGCCCCTCTCTGGATATTGGAAAGCAGCCTGCGCGCCTTGACTCATTCCATTCTCCCCGGGGAGTCCTCTCCGTCAGACTGCTGCTGGAAATTGACCTGTGAGTAAAGCGGGCATTTTTTAGGAATGGTTATTTATTGAAATGCCAGAGAGGAGACGTGATGACTCACAGACAGGTTCAGTCACAAACACCTTCAGATGAGCACACAAACGTTCTGCTTGCACTCCGAGGGAACTTTTACGAGGAGGGTTGAAGAATCGAGGTAACTTCAGCCGTCCAATGCGGCAAAGATCTTTTTTTCGCTCTGCAGTCGAGACCGCTTTCTCTGTCCTCATCCTTCTTTCTCTCATCTCACTCCGACTCACAGCAAAGCTTCTGTCGGTACAATATGATCTGGTCACAAGTGCCTGTAATTTGATTTAACCCCTTCTACGATTCAACTTTGTATCTGTCAGATAAGAATTCCCTCTCTAAGCTAAGATATAACATTAATTGAGTTTATCCAGAGCAAAGGCTGGAGAATGTTTCCAAGCTGCAGAGGAAACAATCACGTTAGCTTTGTACTGGAGTTCTGAGTTTCCCTGCATATCTCCAAATTTGCAGCGAATAATGAAGTGATAATGAAATGGCACTCAGTCTGATTATCACACTAAAAGTATGTAATCGTTCGTCAGACATGAAAACAAATCATCAAATTGGATTCATTAGGTTTCCACCCAACGTTTGTGATTGATAACTGAGCAACTCTCAATAGATAATGACTGATTGAAGACTGATTCATAGATTTTGGGGCTGTTATCATACGGAGGCAGTGGAACAAGATGTAAACACAAATTATTATTGCAGACTTGTTAGCAAACAGTTGCCTCTGCAGCAGCCCAACATTAACATTCATTTGAAGTCATGTTTCCTGACACTTGCTCACTTTAAAGTCCAATATATGTTCACCTTTTTTAGCTCTGCTTTGGTCTCACAAACTCCTGAGGGAAATATCTGACTCTAGCAAAAATGTGTTCCACCATGTTCACCACCTATCGACTCTAACATTAAGTGCTTGGTGCTATTTAACACTTTCACGGAGAAATGGCACTGATGAGAGGGGTAAAGTGAACAAAAAGTGCCTCCCACAAAACCACAAGGATCATGGGTATGCATGTGAACCACAGCCTGTTTTCATGGAATCTGAGACCAACAGAACATTATGGGATGACCCATAATGTGCACACTGTGAATCTAAAAAGCTGATCTTATTTAAGAAAATCTGTTGCCTTGAAAAGGGTAACAAAATATAGCTATGGGTTTTAAGTTGTTTACTTGAAATCTACTTGTTAATTTCACTTAAAACTCAGTTTTTGTTTAAGAAGCTGAATGGTTAAGATTTTACTCACTGGAATCTAGGAATGAGATTGACTGATATTATAGAATAGCTATAATTTTTTTATTTCACAGCATGCCCTTCCAAGCAAGTGACAGTAGAAGTAAGATTGCACAGCTAAAAGTCTTTTACTCTTTTGAATTGTTTTTAAAAATGTTTGTCAGAGGAGGCAAATGGCTTGAGCATGATTTTCCATGTCATCTATGATCACATTACTGTCCAGTATGATAATGTAGTAGTCAGTGATTTAAGGTTATAACTCAAGCAGAGGGATTGATTTCATGAGACCTGCTTAACTGTATTAATAGAACCCATGTTGGTGTATCCATTAACCCACCTACCCCCAACACGCTACAGTACCAACACTGGATGGTTCCTGTGCTCTACCGCCCATGTGCAACACTGAGCTCTCATTCACTCCAGAAAGTGTCATATCTCTTTTAGGCATAACAGTTACTCACATTGCATGAGCGGAATCAACTGGATAATTAGAAATGAGTATTGTCCCATTACAAAGAAATGTAAGGAAGCGTCGGTATTTCCTTTTTTCTAGAGTGGGCCTTACATTTGTGGTTGAGTTGTTGCCCTGCTCCTGAACCTAAGTTAACTATTTAATTTCATAGCATATCAAAATAAAATCAGTTTTTTGATTCTTCAGGTTCAACCAGCACAAACCAAACAAACTAAGAGACACTGAGGGGCCTCGAGAGCATTTCATGATATGCTCCCCTCCCAGGCCAGCGGCCCAGCTGATCTGATGCTTAGCGACATGACCTTCTCGTCTTGCCCAGCGCCATGAAAGCCCTCAGGGTGCTCTCTCTCTCTCTCTCTCTCTCTCTCTCTCTCTCTCTCTCTCTCTCTCTCTCTCTCTCTCTCTCTCTCTCTCACCTCCCTTCCACCATGCCGCCTGTTTGGGGCTATCCCTGCTCTGGCCTCGTACCTACTGTCACTTGCTATTCGCAGGCAACACAGAGGTGCAGCTGAGCATGAGTAACACAAATCACATAAACACTCTCAAGCATGCACACAGATGACAAATATAGACAATTACAGGGTTAAAGGAATATCTAGGGCAGCCAGGTTGGAGGAGGGTGGAGAGAAATGTGTGTCAGTGGTGTTCAATGGTGTTGTAGAGGTGTTACAGAATACTTAGGTTAGAATTGGGGTGACACTGTTGCTGCTGTGATGTAATTTAACCAGACGTAATGTGTTGGTGGTTCTGTAGGTACCCTGGTTTCTAGTGAGGTGGCCATCCTCATAGTGTGTGTGACTGGCTGCGTGTGTGTGTGTGTGTGTGTGTGTGTGTGTGCATGCGTGTGTGTGTATCTGCTAACAGGCAGGATTGTAATAAAGCACCGAGCTGTGATGTCCTGACATGAACTGGCCACTTACCAACCTGAAGACATGCTCACTTTGACAGCTTACATTATAATTCATGAGGTGGACGCTAGTGTCCTCCACACACTCACTCACACACACACACACACACACACACACACACACACACACACACACACATCATATTTAACCTCTGGTGCTCTTCGACACAGCAGAGAGGTTTTTATTTTCTTCATCTCACAGTGTATAGTCACAGCTACAAAGACCGCCCTGCAGCCTTCCTGTGTTATTGCTGCAGATTGTTTTCTTCACCACATGAGCAACATAATCATTTGATCTGCTCCGTTGATGATGTGTGTGACTCCAGCTGTATGAGCAGAGAAGACTTCAAACCTTTGACCAGGTAAATTGGGACTTATTTGCTTCCATGGTACTGATTTTCACAGAATAACATTGATTTGATGAGTGAGGTTGCCCGAAAATGGTGATGTAGAACTTGTAATAATTAGATGCTACGATAATAATACAATCATTAGACACATTTTCTTTTTAGCCACACTAACAGACTGCACTAACGACATTGATGGTTCCCAGATCAGGTTTTCTCTTGGGACATCATCAGGTCAAATTGATACGCTATCTCCAGTACTTTGGTTTATACGGACTTTCTCCACCTGGCCCACTAGTATAAAGTCCATAGAAATTCTGAATAATCCAATGTGAAAACACAGCAGGGGATCCTCCGCTGGATTCACCACAAGCGAGTGGGGGGGTTTGATGAAGCTTCTAACACGCAGCAGATGCAAGAAAGTATGTTCAAGGTGCTTTTATTTTATACAAATCAAAAAACTGTCCCAAACACTAAAGCCCCTTACACCAGGAATCTGTTTTTCCCCCACCTGCAGGAGACCTGATCTATTCCTGACTCTGAAGATGGAAAGGTTTGACACGGGCCTGTTGCTTTTTTCGATGTAGTCGGCCACGAGAACATCAGGTCTGTGCCACCAAGTGTATATAAAAATAATCTGAATTTCTGTCAGTGTAAACGAGCCTCAGATGTGGAAGCCAGCACTGGTCTGTGAGGTTTTCAACAGGACAGGAGCACAAACACGACACATGACCAGTGACAAGAAGAAACCTTAGAACATTTCTGTTTGTTTGCTTCTCTGTCAGACTGTGTATAAGTGACAGGAATGCCTACTGTCTGCGAGGAGAAGCCTGTGTTTCAGAGTGATGTATTTCTGTGTGTTTTGGCCTTTCAGGGTGTGTTAGTTTTTTAAGGGAAATTTCACTTTGGTCCATAAACTTATTAATGCAGATGTTTCCCCATGACACATCTGTGTGGGAAAGTCCAGGTCCGATTCACACAGATTCTGTTTTTCTTTTGTGGTTGGAGCAACTTGTTTGTGTTCCCTCTCGGAATTAGGAATCTCCAAAGTTTCATTTTGCGAAATCCACCGCCCAAGAAAAGTGTAATTGTTGCACAACTGCACCGAAATCAGTTTTTTCCCCTTCCTCTGCAGTAAGAATGAGGCCAGTGTGAGCAAATTATTTGGGTTTGTGCCTCGCTGCTGGACCAGATACTTGGATAGCTGGATAACGTCTGCGCTATGAATAGTCTTCTCCAATATGACCTCAAACGACCCAGCACATTGTGGTGTGTTGTGCACACACACACATACACACGGTTGAACTGAAAACATGGTCTTCTTCATCCGGAAACAGAGTCCATGGAAGTGTCAGACATTGCCGGCGGGCTCAAGAAGACGGCTGTGTGTGTGTGTGTGCGTGTGCGTGTGTGCTGTGTGTGTGTTGTGTGCGTGTGTGCGTGTGTGCGTGTGTGTGTGTGTGTGTGTGTGTGTGTGTGTGTCTGTCAGTCAGTCAGTCACCCTGTCTTTCTGTCTTACTGTGTATCAGTGTGTGGGTGTTTTTGAAGGATCCAGGCATGACTTGAATAAGTCCTGTGAGTTATTGTAACATTTTATTCACCAACTTCATGAAGATGTTGGACGTGGCTGGACTGGAGTTCAGGAAGGCAAGAAAAAAACCAGTGGTCAAGGAATGGCAAACAGCAAACATGAATTCATAATCTCTGGACACATTTTGAGTTGACCCTCTGGTTCTGGTTTTACTTATTGTACTCAGCAAACTTGTCGACACAAATGGGTTTTCTATGCAGTCAGGGCATTGTGACAGATATTCCTGGGTTGCTCAGTTTAGAAAATATGGTGACACTGACGTTTTCTGACAACCTATTTGATTGTGTGACCACTCTTGTTTATTGCCCATGTTTAGGCATGTTCACTTGATTTTTCAGCCGCACATGACTTGCTCAACTTCAATGTAAGAATCCAGTGCCATTGCAAGAAGTAGCATCTTTTTTGTAATGAGACCCCATTCACACCTACCTGTTGTTAACATGTGATCTGTATCTGGACACATTACCTCCGCCAAGGAGATTATGAGACTCTGTTTCTCTAGCAGGATCATGTAAAAAATACTAAAACACTTTTATTGATGGTGGAAGGGTGGGGTCACGATCCAGGAATTCTTTATAATGCAGGGATCTTGAAAAAAATACGTAGAGTGCTAACAGCTATGAGCAGTTGACATTTGGTGTAGATCTGGATAATGAGCCGAACCAATCTGATCTCAATAAATGTAAAAGCAACATGGTGATAAAGTATGTGGTGATATGTGGTCCGGATAATGACATGTGATCACAGGTCATTTCATGCACACCTGGTATTTACTAAGTATTTACTATTTCGGATTCTAGCAGAATTGTGTTATGAACTTATTTTACAAATTATTGACAGGCTTGGCTTACTCAACAAACATGGTACATCCCAGATAGAGAACTGACGCTGCTCTATGGGCTGTACTTACTTGTCTTTTGTCAACTTTTAAAGAGTCTGTAAAGTCTGTGCTTTCGTTTGCAATAAAACTTCGAGTGTATTTTTATAGTTTCCCCTTGTTTCCATATGTGAAAAGCCACTGGCTATTGCCTTTTGAGAGTGAGCTATGTCTGACTGCTGTGAGCCAACTGTATTACTGACCAGTGCATGGGGTACATTCAGTTGTTTTACCCAGGAATCATAGCGTCCATCATTTCTTCACACAACGCAACACAACACAGAACCAGCTACGGTCAATTCAATTCAGTAAGGGCAATTTAATGCAGCACTGGGACTCAGCCATACAGGCTTTTCAGCACAAATGTTATTTTTTCACCTGTTGTTCCGGCAGTGGCTTACATCCTCTGAGGTATTTTCGTTATCGGCTGTTTGCAGAGGGGTTTTTTTTCAGGGGCAAAAACCTACATTTAAATCCAAGCTTTCCATTCCAAGTCGAGCATTGAGATTTTCACAATCAGTACAATAAGCAAAGTCCAACTTCACTTTCCTGTGTTTTACAAGCTATATTGTATTCAAGAATATACAACCTATGAGTAGTTAAAGTGAAAATATCAGTATATTTCTTTTTGGGGTTTGCACTCGCATGAGAGATAGAGCGAACAAGAGCCGCAGCTTGTGCTTGGAGACAGATGCACTCATCTTCAAGACACTTCCCTCACTCTAATATCTACATCTGCATCTCGTTCTCTCTCTCTCTCTCTCTCTCTCTCTCTCTCTCTCTCTCTCTCTCTCTCTCTCTCTCTCTCTCTCTCTCTCTCTGCGCAGTGTTCAGGTGGGATGGTAATGCATCAGCTCAAGCAGCCGTCTTATTAGCCGAGCGCTAACAGGCAGCCCGTGTTCCCGTGGGAGCCAAATGCTGCTGAGTCATCTTGTACAAGCTGAGCAGCACAGTAAGTCTTCAGTCTTCAGCCTAAAAATCACAAACACACACACACACACACACACACACACACACACACACACACACACACACACACACACACAGGTAAACGAATGCCAAATACACTCACCTGCTTGTACACAGCTGGATTCCAATGGGAGTTTTACATCAGGCTCTTTGTGTGTGTGTGTGTGTGTGTGTGTGTGTGTGTGTGTGTGTGTGTGTGTGTGTGTGTGTGGATGTTACACATAGGCGCTCTCTCTTTCACTCCATCACCTGAGCAGCTTGTTGAAGCAGCAGCATGAGAGCGACGTCGTTGATAGATTCTCTCTCCACTCTATCAGTCTGCCTCTGATTACATTAACACTGAGTCTGAAACGTGTCGTACAGTAATGGATCGCTGTGGTGAAAGACCAATCACTGTGCTATGTTTTTCTCATCAATTACCACCTCCTCATCCGGAGTAATTTTATTAACAGTTTGTTTTACATGGCAACTGCCAGTGTTTTGCTGCTGTTAAAAGAACAACATTGCGTTTTTCTCACTGGAATTAATTTAATTGGTGTAAAACTGACGTCCTTGTGTAGTTTTGTTTGATGAAAAGATGGAGGTATTGAAAGTTGTCGAGTTGTCAGTGGCTGGTTTCACTTTTAACCTTTCAAATTAGTACATGGATGATCTTTGGTAAAGGAATAAACCCTGGCCCATTTTCAGATGCTCAACAGAAGGGAATCTTTGCTGAAAAAGCTTTCAGATATAAATCTTGTCCACAGAATTGAGTCCGGACTTTCTTCGCAGGTTTACTTTCACACATGAAGAATGCACCAGGACATTCTGCACTCTGACGCCTACACAACAACACAGATATCTCTGAAATGTGCAGGTGATGGGTGCAGCAGGCAGGACAAATTCCTTCTTCTGTGGAGTTCACATGTTTTTGTTTTCAGCACAATGACGCCAGGGTCCCATCGTATGTTTGAAACATCATCAACACACCCACTTCGCTCACGGTGAATCCTCCGGAGGATCTCCTGCTGTTTTCTCACATGGGCTTATTTGGACATTATCCAGAGTTTTATGAGGGGGTTAGCAGGAAAAACTCCAGAGAACTTCTCACTCAGACATTTCCATTCACACATACAGCCCCTCCACAGATTGTCAGGAGAGTTCAGTGCATGTCTGAAAGTTCTGTAGCTGTAAGTGTCATTCTTGTAGGCCTGTGCACACTAACATGCGGAAGCTGTGCCGAGTTATGATTGCTAAGCTATCATTAGACAAACACTGTGTGGCTAAGTAGGTTAGTGAACAGTCAATTGCATCAACATGTTATTCTGTTCAATTTAAAAAAGAAGCTTGAGACATTTCCATCGTTTGCTGCTCTACTGAGTTATTTCTGCGCCAGAGGGAGTTCATTTCACATTTTCTCACACTTTCACTCTGACAATTACTGCCAATTTTTTACACATATACAGTAAACTTTCTCAATATGTCCTCAACTGACATTTAATAGTCTTGGGTTGTGTGAAATAAGAAAAAAGGTGTGTGGAGTCAATCTACAAACCTACTGAGTGCATGTGAGTGAGAGACAGTGGCAAAGCGAGGGACATCCGGACAGAGGGAGTGAAAGAAACAAGGAGAGAGCGAGTGAGCGTGACAGTAAACAGTCAAATGATCGATGGATCGCCTGACGTGACTCAGCTCTTGTTTGCCGGCCAGCATTTCCATGACTGGCGAGCCGCCTGCACGACGAAGACAAACGACCCGGCAATGAAGGAAAATGAGGATTTTATCACCCATTTCCCTCTCACACAGTTGCAGGCCCACACTGCCCAGATTGCTTGTGTGTGTGTGTGTGTGTTTGTGTGTGTTTTTCTGCACTGGGAAGTTAACCAAATGTGTGGCCCGCTTTCCTGTCGGGCTGGCTTATGGTTTTACGTTGGCCCAAGGGTGCAGTTTAGAGAAATCACTCACTCAGTCGGAGACTTGTGGAGAATTGCACAAAGTCTGAAACACCTATATGTTACCTGTGATCCTGTGTGTGTGTGTGTGTGTGTGTGTGTGTGTGTGTGTGTGTGTGTGTGTGTGTGTGTGTGTGTGTGTGTGTGTGTGTGTGTGTGTGTGTGTGTGTGTGTGTGTGTGTGTGTGTGTGTGTGTGTGTGTGTGTGTGTGTAAACGGACATTTATCTCATCCTCAGATATAATTACACTGCCCCAGGGTAGAGCAGAGTTATCCAGCTCTCCCTCTTTCTTTTTCAAACCCCTCTATCCCTCTGCTTCACCCCGTCTCTGCCTCTCCTACCTCCTTTTTTCTCATCCGAACTAAGAAAGACGATTCGACCCTGCCATCCACGGAAGTCCTTACGGGATTAACTTATTCCCAGAGAATGGATCTCTTCCTCCAAGCCCAGCAAAGGGACTCCCGTTCCTTGCTTCCCCACACATGGCTCACTCCAGCTTTGGTAATCAACCAGCAGCTCTCCTTCCTGCAGCCTAGAGGTCCAACTCGGGGGAAATCACTTCTCGCTTCTCATCACTTCATCCAAAAATATTAATCTCCCCAAAATCAACTCAAAATAGGAAATAAAACAAAATTACACATACAAGAGTGTGTCAGGATTCAGAAGAGGAGTTATTACATTAGGAGGAAGGTTATGAAAAATGTAGGTGATTCTCGTTTTAATCTTCACTGTGTAAAGTAATAGCTTCAGCTGCTGGAGCTGAAGAACAAACGAGCGCTTTTGTAACGATAATAACAGCGTTCCCACCGACCTGACAGGAATCCGCTGCCTGGGGAGAAGAAATGTAATATCATCACTTCCTGTTTGTGAATCCCTCGCCCCCGTGGGCTGTCGGGTAATGACACCTGCCAACATGCCAACAACTCTCACTTACTCTCAGGGCAAGATTAACAGTTGAAAGCAAAACAGTTTGTTCTGAAGGGAGAACCTGATTGAACAGGCTTAGGAGGGTTTGTACCGCTCCTCACCTCGACTCACCAGTGGTTCATCACACAAGATGTACACATGCAAAGCATTTCAGGACGACAACGCACAACGACACATACACTGCCGCTCTGTGCTGTACGGCGATAAATGTCACAGCCCAGACCAGCCGAAGCTGCTTATGATTTAGCCTGAAAATAAAAGGGGAAAAGCCACTAAAAGTTATTAATTTGTTGTGCCACACAATCTGTCTGTCGATGGGATAGTTCAAGTATTTCTCAGGCCACAAGGCATCGTTTTATTAGTGCGCTGTACAGAGAAATCACATTTAGTGGGGCCTTTCTGTTCTCCACTGTCTTCACAACTGTGCAGCTGTCTTCAGCCTTGCTCGGGGGCATAATAACCATGTGTTGGTGCCACACACACACACACACACTCTCTCTCACACACACACACACACACACACACACACACACACACACACACACACACACACACACACACACACAGACACTCACCCCCATGCATGCAGTGTTATCTTCAGAGTCACAAGTTAGTGTTTTTCTAAATTGGGCCATGTGGTAGCCTTCTGTTATAAAGAGGCCACACATATTTTAGTGCAGGCCAGGCATTTATCTAGCATAATGTGATTGTGCTGATGTGCCCTCGCTCTCGGGGGCGATGGGTCAGGGTGGGCCACATGGTTTTGGGTCTGCCCCTCCCCTGGGCTCTGCTTTTACTCACAGCAGTGCTGGCCTTTGTTTGTTCAAATGTCGTCTGTCAGGGGAGCCAGGCTGATCAAAAGTGACTTCCTCTGGTTTAAGCTCTCTTACTCTTCCTTCCTCCGTTCCTTTTTCTTTTTGTTGTTATGTTATTGGCTGCACTAAAGCAGATCATAAGGAAAACAAATGATTTC
Source organism: Hippoglossus stenolepis (assembly GCF_022539355.2). Taxonomy (NCBI): domain Eukaryota; kingdom Metazoa; phylum Chordata; class Actinopteri; order Pleuronectiformes; family Pleuronectidae; genus Hippoglossus; species Hippoglossus stenolepis. The sequence goes on from NC_061485.1 coordinate 20,051,360, forward strand.
GTGTCCACGGCCACCATAGAGGCATTATTTAGAAATGTATAAATTCAGCGGCAAAAATCTCTTGAATCTTGTCGTCTTTCCAAATAGACATTTTCACAATGTAATAATTGTATTCTTCCAGTTTCACATCTGTCGCGTGTTAGCAATGTTATCAACGCACCCAGTGTTCATTTTCGTGGCCTCGTTTTTTCCATATGGGCTCACTCAGACATTTTCCAGACATTTTTCTATGTGGCTGGGAGGAAAAAATCAGGAGGTAAATGTCCAGAGCGTTTGACTCCTCTGAGAAATTTCAGAAAAAAATGTCCAGAGTTAAGTGAATGTTATGTTATTTGTATTCTTGTACATTTTCATTTGATCCATAGTTTCTCAAAAACAGCAACAAAATAACAGTCAATCATCAGCCTTCAACTTAGAACAAAGTCTGCTTGATAATGTGACCTCATGCAACACACATCACCTTCTGCTCAAATGCTCAGTGCACACAAACATCCTCGAGGGGTATCTGGGTTTTAGCCTATTTAAACCTCTCTGTGTAAAGTCCATCTTCAAATTTTATTTTCCCTTGGGCTCAGTTTTTCATCTCTTCCATCCTCATATAGGAGATGGTGTTCGTCCCCTATACCTCTCCTTTATCATTCCCCTCTCTCCCCTTCCTCCAGCTGACCTTTTACTACCTTTCCCCGCATCACTCGTTCCCCCGCTCCCCACTCTTTCCGCATCCCTCTCTTCACTTTCTTTCCTTTCTGTTATCTCCAGCCGCCTCCTTCCCTACTGGGAGCCTGCGAGCCCATCTCCAGAGTAATGGCTCATTCTGACCGAGTGTTACGACTCTTTCAACCACAAACGTCTCTTGAGTGACAGACTGAGAGAGGAGAAAATGCCAGTCGGATTGCTGTTTAAGATTGGCCAGGGGAGACAGAGCAGCCAATCTCTGCTGGCTGAGAGTTTAAATATTCCACCTAGATTTGGCTCTGGTGACAGCGCCGTGCGACAAGAGGCTACCCTCAACTTCAATAGCAATTTCCAAATGCAGCGATAGCTCTGCTGAGGGCCAGAGGAAATTTGTCGGTTCAACTCCCTGTTGGAAAGAAGAGTATAAGGATATGTTGCTCTTGAGGGAGGGCTACGTGGCAGATGAGGTTCATCCTGTGCCTGTGCATTGCTGTAGTTTAAGTTGTTTACTGTATCTAGCTGCATAGATACTGACTCATCACATAAAACGTCTCTCTGTCACTTTCTTCTTCCTCTCCTCTTCCTCCTTACCATCCCCCTCCGCTGCTCTCTGCTTTCCTCTGCTTGCCGCTGTGGTGGGTTCAGTTCTTGACAAGGCCCCACATCCTGCTATAGTTGCTAAATGAATAATACATGCATGTTCTAGCAGCGCTGTTAGACCGAGAGACATAGAGAGAGAGAGAGGAGGGAGAGACATAGAGAGGGAATGAGAGAGATGCTGTGTGTGTTTGTGTATATGTGAGTGTGCCAAGGACTGTTTGGGCTTGAAGCCCCTTATGGAAAAGCCAAAGCTGTCACAGAAGTTTAGATCCAGTCTAAATCAGCGTGTACAAGAGGAGATGTGGGCTTTTGACAATCTCGTGTCAGATCCCGTGCTTCTCTTAGTCCTCCAGCAGAGAGAGGGTGCTGGAGGTTGTCAGTGAAAATCCCACTGTGGTGAAAGAGAGGCCAATGCAGCCCCTACGATAAGGATTGGGATTTCAGTCAGGGTTGGAGAGCTTTGATATCCAAGACTCTATGTGTTCCATTTAAACTTGGAATTGAAGTGACTCGATCACATCTAGATGTGATTTTAACCTGATTACCTTTACACCAAGTGCTAATGTGTCTCCAATGTTCAGCATTGTCCACAGCTCTCATGTGGGTCCAAAAAACAACAACAAAGAAAAGTTAATAAAGAAAATGAGAAGATGGTGGCCGTCCTTAAAGCTGCTCAAGGAGGAGAAACAGGTTGTGATGTGAAGTCACTGGTATGATTGTGTTAGACCAAATATGAGGCAGACACTCCATCTATGAGTATCTTGAATAATAGTTGGGGAGTGAGGAGAGGGACTGCTTTTTGTGTTTATAGGCTAACGGCTGCTAGCTGCATATATCTTATATTGGTGGTTTGGAACAGTTGCGTACGATTACTATTTCCACCCACGTAGTTGTTGTATGTGGATCAACAAGGCAATTTCATTTACACTTGGTTTTACACTTGGTTTAGGTTTAGGTGCATTTACGCCCAAATTCTCATGTGGTCAAGCTCAATCTGATTTCTATCCCATCACCAAACACACATTTTAATTCCAGGTGTAAATGGGGTATTAGTGTGTTAGTAATACAGCAGTTAGGTCTCTAAGTTTCCTTTAACCCAGCAGAACGAGGGTTGCCCTACATTTTATCAGCTCCTCTCATTCAGTTTTGTTGGAGATCAAAGCAGTGTGCCAGCAGCCAGCAGGGCATGCATGCATTATCAATCATGTCTGTGGCTTTTCGTTGTACAGGGAAAAATATTGCAGAACAGAAAGATCAAAAAGAAAAAGGTAATCAAAGGCAACAAATCTGTTTCTAGGTGCAGGGGGTAAATTTACACGTATACAAAGGCAGGCGCACAAACAAATCCAATTTTTTTTTGCTGTATGCACATGCGCCGTTGTGTGGGATTTGTGTGCATGTGCATGAAATGGAAGTATGAACAAAAACATTTTGGGCAATCTGTCCCCTGACCCTGAAATTGGACATGTGAAACTGTACGCTGTATACTTCAGAGAGCTTGTTATTTCTCCTCACTCCCTCTCGCCTTCACTCTCTATCTCTCTCTTCTAAAGGAAAGACATTTCTGGTATAACCATGACACGTTATCTCAAAGGACACATGCAGATTCAAATGATTCGCCTCTCGCTCTGAACTATTTCCACTTTTATTAGTGAAATAGAGCAAATGAATGGGGGCAGCAGGGGTCTCTGGGCTGAGTAAAGTTAGTGAAAGCATGCGAGCCAGGCGTGTTTTTAGACGGCATCTGTAAAGTGAGTTTTTCAGGGTTTGGGGACGGTGTTTAACTAGGAATGAAGTGCAGTCTCAGCTGTTTCTAATGGTCCAGGTTCACTAGGAGCTCTGGCACCTCAGACGGCAGGTTGCTGATTGATGCACCATGACTTCACGCCTCTCACACCGACAGGCAGCTCAGGAATGTGTCTAAGCAGCTTTGCACCAGACTCACACAAACATGCACGGACACCTTGTTTCTAGGCAGAGTACCTGTGAGGGCAGCCTCGCCGCTGGCAGTGCCTTTAACCTTGACACACACACACTGCACATGACCCAGATGTATGACTGCTGTTTGTCTCTCTAAGTTTCTCCCAGCCACCCTCCCACACAGACACACACATCAACATCAACACCTTATGCTGTTATTCTCAACAGCGTTTTAAACTCACTCCAGTCTGAGAGCTGAAGAGTGTCTGGTCCAATTTCAATCTATGGAAAAATCCCTGCATTTATAGGAACACTCAAGACCAATGTAAACAAGTGTTGGGTAGTTGTGGCTGCCATTGACTAACAGTGCATTGTTAGCAGCAAACATGTTTATTTGTTGGGCAGCAGACATACGTGGTGAATACTGCAGTGGCGTGAGGGATTACAATTTGAAATACCTGACAAATACTACTTCCTGGAACACCCCATCGCCTCAATATTTTGAAGGTTCATCTTGTTTACTGTATTATCACGCTGAGGAAATTTGGTCTGTCCAGGATATGTTAGCCCAACGTAGAGGCTGGCTTGTCAGACATTGCTTTGAAAAGTGAAGAAATGTGTGTATAACTTCACACTTATAAACCCCTTTAACGTTCAGGAATCTCACCTTTCAACATTTCAGGGGGAGGGTTGACTACTGTATTTGAAAGTCAAACTAAAAGAACACAAAATGATGTTATTATAAAATGTCTACATCACACTAAAGTCCTCCTATCTTTGTCCACTCTTTATGTCAGTTAATCAAAAGCAAATGTTGGATATTAGTTTGTGTCCCTTCTTTGAGGGTATCTCTGTGACCTGTCTGCTGTCCAGTGCCCAAACAAGTTTTGACATAGACAGAGTGAATGTGAATGGACAGAGAACAGGTGGATTTGTTTCAGTGGACATTCTAATGCTTTAGCTTTAAAGCAAAGTGAACAGAAAATGATTGGATGCTCTTGTGGCCTTTATTCATCTTGTTGCCAGTGGATCACGGACAAAAATCAGCCATTTCATATAAAATATTGCGTCTCCCTTTGAAGCTGTGTGACGCTCAACATGTCAGCGAATCAGCCAGGGGGGTAAACAGTCATTCAACGGCGAGCTCAGTTTCAAAACACTACATTTCACGACAGCCCGTGTGAAAAATCAGAACACGCTTCTTCTGTGATGTTGTTATTTTACAACTTTACCGCTTTCCTCCAGCGATGTTTCTCCCCATGATGAGAGGGAATAAAGTGTCTGATCTATCCACAGTGGTCACGTCGCATTATGACACACTCAACGTTTAGATTTCCACATATATGAGAATTAAATGCAAGACCCTGAAACTAGTTTATTGTGTGTGTGTGTGGATTAAGTGTTTTAAATGCGTTTGTGAGTAGATGTTGAGGCTAGAAACTGTTGTGTTTGCTGCTTTTTGAAAACACAATGGTGCTCTTATACTTAATGCGATGATGCAACAAATCCTTTTTGTGTTTTAGACCAACTGCATGTTTTTGTTTTTCTGCGGACCATGATGCAGCGGGGGCTGCAGTGGGAAAACTGGCAAGTATGGCCACCAAGCCAAGGTTGGAAAGAAAATGTAACGCTTTATTTATATTTGAACCGGACAAACTTTGTTTCCATAGCAACTGTGCTGGCAGCTTTAAAGAGACCGTGTGTGTATGTGTGTGCATATGTCATAGTGGCTCTCTTGGTGCATTGTGTCTCTATACAAAGCAAGCATACAAAATGACACACACAAAGAAAAAAGTGTAATTTCACCAAAATCATACAAAACATGATTTTCCTATTTAACCCTGGTGGTATATCAAGCCATGCAAATGGTTTTGATGCTATTTGTCCAGGCTTTGAGATGCTGTATCTCTACGATATCTCTTTATCCACACCCTTCCCAAGCTTAAACTGACAGACGTCAACAATACAAAAAAAGCCAAAAGAAACTGAAACAATGTTTGGACAATTCAGTTTTCATAGCAGAATTCCTACAGATGAAATAATATACCAAACTGAAACTCAATTTATGCAATTTTTTGAGCTGAAATACAGCCAAAACACAAATAAGAGCAAATATATAGAAATTGAATTAGGAATTAAACATAAAATGTAAACATAAATGCATATCTTTGCTGCATTGTTTATTCTGTAAAATAAAAGTTTTCATATTGGCGCATACCAGCAAACATTAATGTGGATACTGATATATCTGTGAAAGACTCAGATCGGCAGAATTTATTGGCCTATTGTTAAATTGGCCGGGTTCTAACTGTACATGGATCGTTAACATAGACACCACTGAGGTATCAAAATGTCTATCAAATGTCTTCTGGCGGCTGTGACTCAGGAGGTAGAGGGACATTCACTCCCCAGAGAGTAAGTGGATCATTCCCAGTCTACCCCATTCGTGCCGAAGTGTCCTTGGGCAAAATATTGAACCTCACATTACCTCTCACTGTCCCAACAGTGTGTGATTGATGTATGAAAGAGAAAGTGCTGCACATAGATGCAGTTATATTAGCACTTTGAGTGGCCATCAAGAATAGCTCAATAGCTCAATATAAATAAAGATGATTTACCATTTTAAGTCACCGAAATGTTTATATTATTGAATTCACAACTTTAAATACAAAAAAAACACCACATATAAAACCATATATAAAAGTGGAAATGATAATAATTGTGTGTAGTTTGTGTTTTTGTTCAAGGCGTATAGCTGAATCAACTTGTTCCTAAAGAAATTCAGCTCATATTTACACAGATGACAGTCTCAGCGTGTGTGCGTGTGTGCGTGTGTTCTCTGTGACCCCCTGAAAGTGGGTTCAAAAGCATCAGATGATGCAACATTGAGATGGAGAGACAGAGAAACTCTCCTGATTAACCAGAAGGAAGACAAGCTTAGAGCTGGGAGCAGATGCCACAGCACAACCTCGCACGCCTCAGCTGGCACAGCAGCTCAGCACACACACAAGTGGCATGACACAGTAGCATGTGAAGGCAAACTGCCGCATGACAACCTGCTGCTATTAAATATTCTTCAGCATAAAAGATGAGCGGGGCTGTAAACTCCCTTCTTCCCTCTCTTCTGCATCCTGATCGCTCTGATTGCATCCACAGTGTTGTTTGACTCTCACACGCTAACCTGCGGTCTCTAATTTATCTCGCCCATCCCGATTGCCTCTTAATCGCTTCTCTCTCTCTCTCTTTCTCCCTCCCTCTCGCTTTCTCTTTCGCCTCCTCCTCCTCCGCCTGAGAATCCATTGAGGATTCACAACAATAGAGTTGTAGACTGGATTAAGCAATACAATGTCTGATGGAGGGGGTGTAGTGTGCAGAAATCAATGGGCAGATGTGATTTCCTAAGCCGCTAAACATCCTCTGACACGTCGACCAATTAGCCCTGTCAAATGGGGATATCTTTACTACGTGTACAAGGTCATTAGATAAGTGCGTCTGTTGCTCTAGAGCTTTCTGCACATGCATTTGAATGGTTGTGTGTGTGTGTGTGTGTGTGTGTGTGTGTGTGTGTGTGTGTGTGTGTGTGTGTTAAGACAAAGGAAAGTATGAGATAGAAACATTAACAATATAGCTCAGTGTAGTTCCTTTGTCTTGATTACCTGTCTGCGTGGCTTGATAACATTGGGGATTGGACAATTTGCAGCTTGTCACACTCGTTGCAGTTGCATTCGGTTTAGAGAAATGAATCGAAAAACAATTTTGTCATCATTTCTGTTTCATACAGTGAGTAAATGCAGTTAGAGAAAGCTCGATCGGCTTTGTACGCACACCTTTCATCACACCCAGTGCTTTTCATTACTCTTCTCCCTGCTGTCACAGGATACTTGCTAAAGAAAATGACTGATAGAATAAATTAAGATTTATTTTTTTTTTTCAAATTAAAAACACATTGCAATCGCAAAACAACAGCTTACGCATATAACTGTACTCTGTGCTGGTGTTCTTGGGGGAAAGGATGTTTCTTAAGAGGCGTTCACACCTAACTTCTGGTGTTCGCACCCTTTGGCTTTTCAGTTTAGTCCAAAACAAAATGACAGGTGTGAAAGTTGCCTCAGGCCGTGGTCAGAGACAGTGGACCAAAATTTTTTCTGACCAAAAGAAGTCCAACTTTTTGAAAAGTTCGGCCTTTCGGTGGAAGTGGATCCCAAATCACTGTAGATATGCTTTTTATTCCTAAGTAATATCAACCTCATGTACTGTACAACTGATATTTTTTCAACTTATGTTTTGCTAAATTGCCTAAATTTTATTGCTGCTGCAGGTTAAGGATCGTTGACTGGTCTGTATATCTCAAAGTGAAACTCATATGGAACTGTTGGTAGAAAAAGGTGGTGAGGGTGGATTATCGGTGCAGATACCTTTCATGCCTTGTGCTAAAAGACTCTTTGGCTTCAATGGAGCAGCGAACTTGAGAAAATCTCTGTGGCACTTGCACATTTTTAAGAGCAGCTGGCAGAGAATAAGATTTATAGATTTTAATTGATTCTGGAGTTAATTATACCTCTACCTAAAAAGGAGAGGATGTTTTATGCTCATTTAATCACAAGAACTGACTATAAATATCTGCAGTCATCTGTGTTCGGTCTGAGGGCAGTGGGTCAGTGGTAGCTGAAGCGGAGGCGCAATTATAAATACACTTTATTTCTCAACCTTTCTGCTGTTTCGTCGGCATCATTACATATTGCTGTCTGTGAGTTTACTAGATATAGAGTTAAGACAGCATGCATTGATTTTTTGGGTCAGTTGGGTGTTAGCACACACTTGTCTATACCCACTGATCCAGCACACAGAGCAACTTTAGCATTAACATGGAGTCATGTCTCTGGCTGCCTGATTGATGCACAGCCAATATTAAGTCTCCATCCAACTTAGTTTTGCTCTCTATCATTTCCTGAGGTGTACAATATGTTTATTAAACCTTTTAATACAAACTGTGGGATCCTGTAAATGATGCCAATGAGAGCGTTGAGAATGAATCAAAACAGCAAAGTTGCGAAAGAATCCATCCATCCATGCATTGACTTGTCAGGGCTCGGGTCGTGGAGGTACCCGGCCAGGTAGGGTATCCTGGACGTCCCTCTCCCCAGCCCGACTTTCCAGCTCTTCCTGGGGGACACTGAGGCATTCACAGGCCACACGGGATATGTAGTCGTATCAGCAAGTTCTGTGTCTACCCCAGGGTCTCCTCCCAGTTGGGCGTGTCCGGTGAATCTGCAGTGGAAGGCGTCCAGAAGGCCTCCTGACTAGATACCCGAACTACCTCAACTGTCACCTTTTCGACATGAAGGAGCAGAGGGTCTGCTACAAGCTCTCTTCGGATGTCCGAACTACTCACCCTATCTCTAAGCCTGAGCCTATCGGTCCCTAATAACCATAAGTCAGGGTTGGAAAGTAGATTTATCAGTATATCGAAAGCTTTGTCTTGTGGCTCAGCTCCTTTTTCACCAGCTGTCAAGTACAACGCCCTCATTACTGCTGAGACCACACCAACCCACCTGTCAATCTCATGCTCCATCCTCCCCTCACTCATGACCAAGACCCTGAGATACCTAAACTCACTTGGGGAAGCAACTCACCCCTGACCCATAGAGAGCAATCCACCGTTTTGTAACATAAGTGTAAGCAGGGTAGCAGGAAATTAACGCAATGTACAGCCACAGTGATTTTTTTTTTTCATATTTAACAAAATCATGTGATCAATGTTACATAAAAATATTTATTATTGCAGCTTTAATGTTGTTGGGGGGGAAATGTACCATTAAGTGAAAGCTAAATGTTGAATTGAAATTGTGTAATTCACTGAATTCTCAAACAAAATGAATCAATCACAGAATCCTGATGTGAAACACATCAGTACTGGGACCTAACATTTGTGATGCTGTGCATCTGTGCAGATGTCAGAGGAAATAAGATGTAAAACTCAAATATTGTGAGTATCCATCCATCCAGGGTGACATTTCTTCTCCTCTCATTAGCTGTCACATCAGCTAATGGCCCTGTGCACTGCTCTTATATATGAACGTTGATTAAGCTTCCTATTTTTAGAGCATGTATTTTTTCTCCTCCATATGGCACAAAGCTGTATGTCATATTTGATTAGGCTGTGCAGAGATGGCATTAATTATGCTCTGTGTTATATCTAATGTTGATCGACTTGTTTCTGCTGGTCAGGCTATAGATGATGTATAGGCTGCTGTGACTTTGTAGAGCATTACAGTTAAGATCAAATAGACTTTCACTGATCTTAGAGATATTAAATTGGCAGATTTATATGGTAATTACCTCTTTTATTTTGATTCTGTTGTTTATTAATCTTAATCTAACCTATTGCTTTCCATGTAAATTTCACTATGATAATGCATCTCCATTTGACATTTGCACAAATTTGTAATTGTTCTGTTTAGTCACAGACATATTATCTTTATAGGATTTCCTTTCTTTTATCATTTTGGCCTCATGCATCACATCCTGTGTGACCTATCCAACCAGGAAGTCATCAGGAAGCTGTCTGGAGTCACAGCGACAGGTCGCATTGTTTAGCATATAAATAACTGCCCATCCCGCTGCCTCCTTCAGGAGGAAAATTGCACTGCCAGGCGCATCTTAGCATCCTAGCATATCGTGTTGTTTTCCAGGTTGGAGCTGTGCGTGGCTGACTGAGTCCAGGACAGCTGTGAGTGAGGGCCACTCACTGCTCCGTCAGGGGTGGAGACAGAGGCACTGAACTGAGGCCAGCAATCCTGAGAAACTCCTACATGTCACCTTTTCTCTCTGTAGTAGGTTTGCTGTGTGGAAGACAGCTTGGAGGGAAAGGATTTTTTCTTCCTCTAGTGTATATGCTGTGTGTGTGTGTGTGTGTGTGTGTGTGTGTGTGTGTGTGTGTGTGTGTGTGTGTGTGTGTGTGTGTGTGGTGTGTGTGTGCGTGTGCGTGCGTGCGTGCGTGTGTGTCTCCACAGAAATACAGAAGAATTCTCAGGTGGACAAGTAACACCAAGCCCTTGAGCACAATCTGCCAGAAACATCAAGGTTTTCCCATAGAATAGATTATGTAATCTCCCTTGTGTGGATTATATAAGAAACACTGAGTGTGACATCATGTGACCCCCGCCCCTCGGTTGAAGGAAAACAACATTCTCCAAACCATAAAATGTTTTATGAAATGTGTCATATGGAGCTTGAGTAACCGGTGAGAGAAATGGTGAAAGTATGAGAAATGATTGAACGTTTCAGACATCTAAATTCATGTGGCTTTGCTTAAAAAACAACCAAAACGCTTGTTGTGTTTTTAATTCATTAGCTCAAATGTCAGTTCTCTTGAGCCACAGTGATGATCCTGTCAAACAGAAGTTCTTCTCCCTGTGAAATCTGTCACCACTTGTTGATTTGTCTGGAGAGTCTTTTGAGTGATTCAATTTCCCCTCAGTCCACAGCTTAATAAGCATGAGGTTGACTTCAAAATGAGAAATCAAATCATTATCCAGATACTGAGAGAGGAGGCAGGATGAAGGGAAGCTGTTTAGGAACTACAACCGTCATGGTGCCATGGTAACCAGGAAATGTCAAGAGGAGTTGAGAATAGGTGTGAATGCAGTTGTAATGTCATTCTGTGCAGTTTTTTGTTTTCTTTGCAGGGGAGGTTCCTCACATCACTGTTATTTTTGTCTCAATGATTTCCCTTTCATTTTGAATCCAAGCCAGCTGAACGTTACCTAAGAAGAAAATCCGCTCATAAATAACAGAACATTCCACTGAACATTCCACAGTAATTCCACGTCCTTGGCCTGTTCAATCTGTTCAGTCATTTGCACATTAAAAGCCAAATGCTGGAGCTACAATAAAATTATGTCACTGAACCGGACTCCATCTTATTGCCAACAAGAGTGTCCTGACTCTGTGGCAGCTCTGGTTACTCTGCATTTCATGAAATGTGCATGCATATCTACTGTCACTGCTACGAACTGCAGACGCTGCACAAGCACATGCTGTGGTTTTGAAGGGGGTCTGCCTGCTGACATTTGTAATATCAATCCTAAAAGGATGGCAGTTCCCATCTTATTTCACCATGTCTCATATTTATTGTGTTACAGCTGTTGTGCTGTAGAGTCCCAGTATTTCTCTTGGCATCACAGATTAGGAATCACTTACGCTCCTGTAGTTTAAAGTTGCCAGAGGGAAGCTAAACACATCCTGCATAATCTGCTGTTCCATAAATCGTGCATACATACAAAGAGGCTTGTGTGCATAATTGAAAACTCCTCTCATTAAATGAGTTGAAATCAAATTACTGTCACACAGTCGAGGACGCAACTATAAACTGTTCGCAATATTGATTGATAACTTTTCAGGTGACCTACACTGGCTGCAGGGAAAGAAAGACTCAACTGTATCATGCGCAGGCTGCCTGTTTCTGTGCAGTGTCCATTTTGGGTTTTTGCCCCGAGGCCACCGGGATGTGAACAGCGCTGTCTCTCTCTACATGGGATCTTTTGTCCTCTCCACCTTCTCAATTATTCAATGGAAAGAGGAGACATCAGCTCTGGTATAATTACTGTGTGAGTGCGACAAGCTCCTCTGTCAAGGGCAAGATGGGGCTGAGTTTTACAGCGCAGGAGACGACTGAAAGACAGAAACAGTGTGTACTGAGAAGGTTCAGCTACCGGGAGATGATGAAACTGCAGGTAATTTCAGAGGAAAAGCATTGTGACAATTATTTATTTATTTTCCGTTGAGAACTCAACTCAACTGCCTAATAACCGCAAAGCAGCTTCAGAATGGTGACGGCATCAGCAGCAACTCCTTGCAAACACTCAACTGTCCACCTGAAAAAATCATTAAACACAGGTGCAACACTTCAGTTATAAACTTCAGTGTGTGCCTTGGGTTTTGGTTTTGCTCTGCAAGTTCTGAATGGTCAAGAGGTAACACAATCCATCACTGTGGAGAGAGAGGTGTGTGAGATCTGATTTCAGCTCCGGGCCCAGCTGAGATGACAGACCCTGTTAATAAAACTCCAGCCAAACCACAAACTTCCTGCTCAGTAAAACCCTCGGCATAAGCATACCTGCCAAGATATGACTAAAGCTGTTACTGTCACCAGCCCTGGCATGGGCAAAGGCTTGGCATAATGCCCCCAGTTTAAAATGAGCAAGACAAAGTAGGCAGTAAGCAGTCATTAGAGGAAGATGTTTTGACACACTGTCTCCCACAGGTACTCAGGAAAAGGTCTGGACCAAAACGTATCAAGTCTCCTGCAGCAGGAGTGCTGATGGTCTCCTAACTGTCTCATTCCTCATGATGTAAAAGGCTGAACTGATCCAGGATCAGAACTGATGACTCATATTATGTGTCTTAAAGCATAAAGAATGGTCAAAGGATTCAACAGCAAACTATTTTTATTACAATCGGTTATGTATTTGTCATATTAACATTTAGCCTCAGCCTTATGAAAACACAGTAAAGCTTTTAAAGGAACAATAAATCCAGTGCTTTTTACCAACACTAGTATGCTAACATGCACACCCCCTCCACCCTAGATTTGAATTATAATTGGGTACTTCAAAGATTTAGACACCCAAAATCCAGGTACCTTCTATCAAGCTTCCCAAAAAAAAGGTGGGCAACGGAAGAGAAAGCTAAGCTGCTAACTAGCTTAGCATAAAAGTAGCTAACTGTTAGGGAAGCATGCCAGAATCAATTCACAGCACCTGGAAAATTAATAACGTTGCCTTTAAGGGTCGGTGTCTTTTGAGGTTTGCTTTCTGGTATAACACGCTTCTGATCATTTTGTGCTCTTTGTGTAATATCAAAGTCACACTAGCAATTATCGACATCATGGAGTTTATGTCTCTAATTGAGTTGGAAAAGCTTGATGATGTGACGATGCATGTAACTACAGATCTAAGGTCCTCGGAAATTTACAGGCAACCTCGAACACATGTTTTTAGGAGAGAAATTACATCACTAATTTGCCTTATTCTCACAGGGGTCCTGCTCTTCGGTCCCATTCATGATTAGAGAATTTTATTTTCAGGCTTACCACTTTTTCGGTGCGATCCAAACCTTTAGGATTGAGATTTGCGAGTACCTTCGGATGATTCACGAGCAATTGCAAATTATTATCATACACATCTTTTTTTCTCCCGCACAGTATGACAGATTGCAACCCAGAGGAAAACATTCAGCGGCTGAGGAGCTTCAGTTCAGACAGGTGATTCGCTTCTAATGGATGTTAATGTGGAGGACACGACTGAGAATATTCCCAGTGGTGTACACTTTCAGCTAATTGATAATTGAGGTCTATGAAAAGATGCACATTAAATCATGGCCAATGAGCCTGCCTATAAGGTTGCAGCAATTTATAGAACAAGTCTCCAGAGTCTCTTAAGGTTTCCCACAACTGAAATGCACTCTGGATGAATAATTAAGGTGGAAATATTCTTGACTTGTATTACCTTACTTAAGGCATCACAGTTACAAACATGTGAATAACATTCAAATGCATAAACATTTTTAACCTTTGCCAACTCCAGGTTGCTCGAGCCTCTAATGACTTGATGTCTCCTTATGTTGCTGTTTGATCAGTGCCTTTCCTAATGAGCCCACCTGTTGAGAAGTGATTTACTTTAATGTAAGTTTTTTTTTATGTTTGACATTAATCATCTGCAAAATGTTGCTCATAAATCAATGTCTGATTTGGTTGTTTGTGCCACCAATGGATACTACACCACAGAGATTTACCTACAGTACACACATTTTGCATTTCATGTTTGCAGGTGCAAATAAATTTATTTCTTCCAAATGAAAAACATATTTAAAGCATACAGTATACAGACTGGAGCACATTCATCATGTATAGTGCCTGTTACTACAGTGTATTAATTGGGCCAGGCAATATTGTATAAATCACTATGTCGATAACAACATTTCTTTTCAGTATCACATCATCGCATGTGTATGGTGAATGTATGCTAGTAATCACAAATAAAACAGCCTGGTCTTTGTTCCATTGTCTCATTTCATCAGACTACAGTCATTAAATGTGTGAAACAAATATAATTTGCAGAAATGCGTAAAGTAACAATATACCTGAACAACTGCCACTCCGAGCTGCCATGTAGGTGCTCTAGGCCTAACACCTGAAAAGACCCTCAATACTTTAACCGATAAACATGCCATCTTGAAATTATAGGTTCAATGATAATGCAGTTTAATTTAGCAGCGCAGGTAACCAATCATCCTCACTGGATCTTGTGCATAATGATTAGAAAATATTCAACTGAACAACAGAGCAAAGAATTGTGACAGTTTTGATCATTAAATCGCTTTGGGCTTCATACTTATAATGTTTGTCTGTGCTTTATAGAAAGAACATTGTGGGCACAGCCAAATCTTGGATTCATGAATGTACCTGGTACTAATTTACCTTTCAAATATCTCATTATGGTCTTAATAGACATTGACAGCAAGAGTATCTTTGTCTGCAGTGCACTTAAGTTTCAAACACGTAATTCAAGAGTTGCTATGTGTCACTGTCTGTTGGTCGCGTGCACAGATGGCGCGGTTCCATCATGGCCGAGGATCCAAAGAGCTGAAAATGGGATTTGGGGCGACAGTACAAACAGATCAGATCTGTTTAGCCAGATGAGATCCTGTCACTGTGCCACCTGACAATCAGCCACCTTGTTATTAGCCAATTAATGGGCCATTACCTGTTTAGACAGAGCTGTGCCACCTCAGGTTACAAAGCCATCAAGCCTGCACTTCACATGCTGCCTCGAATCGGATTAGTTTTAACAGGTGCAGATTTTTTTTCTTTCAAACGTAAAATTCGAAGGATCCAGTTACAATACAGCATGGATTATTTATAAAGAAACAAACGTTTTTTGGAGCATTAAAACACAGGTTTTTGTTTGTTGTTTTTTAAGCCCATTATTATGTCCTCACATGTTTTCTTCTTTTCATCAGGAATGACGCAGGGACACAAGGTAGTGTTAGTGCATGAGGCTGGGATCATCTTGTATTTCTTCAGCATTCAGATGATGCAAATAGAAAAGCTGAAGAATCAGTGAGAGGGTCTGTTCGACTTGCACAGTAATAATGCACACATCTGTGCTCTGTCCTTTAAGTGTGTTTGCACACAACTGTATGTACAATGTGCCGTGTAGTGTCCGCACTAATGCAGGTTATGTGCATTCTTTGTGTGTGTGTTTTCAAGGACAACTGGGAGTCTTTCCTCTCCTTGATCAGTCAGTTCTTGTATCTCCCCGCTCACCTAAACATGTTTGCTCTTCTTTCCGAACACAGGCCCATTAATAGTTCATGAATTAAAAAAAACAAAAGCAAATAGAGAGCAAAGCAGCAGCAAACCACAAAACAGCCATGCGTAAATTTATTTAATATTCTGTGTGCTTTCAACCCAAGCTGCTCAGCCTGTGCACTGTCTGGTAGTCAAATCATGACAACCAAGATTAATCTGGCTCATTAAAAAAAGTCACTGAGAACTGTATGCAAAAAACTTTTAGTTGTACATTGTGGATATAGTATTTTTACATTTTATTTACGCATCTATGAGATGCCGTGCATTTTATTTTGACATTATTATAACACAAGTCTCTGTTGGTATGTATCTGCTGGGTTTCAAGGCTTATTTTGCATGTGGTATTTTTATCCTGGTTCACATTAAGTCTAACCTTGTTCTTGGACTGATGTGATTCCGACTTCTTGAAAATATCCCCATGGGAACTTACAGTAAAGGCCTGATATGGAACAGGTTGGACATGAACTGCACCAGCGCACAGCAAATCAATGTGCTAGTGTTTCAGTGTGAGCTAGAGAATGGCTTTGTCCAGAGGCCTTTCGCATGGTAAGTGAGGCTAATCTCTTAGTATTACTGTATGGCCAAAGCAACCATTTCTAATGGCAGACTGTGGGCTTTTGCAGACCATTGAAAGCTGCGTGGTGGGAGAGATTCAAAGAACAGTTTCTGGCGAGCTGCTCTTTTATTCATTCAACACACACACGCAAACGTCTTTATCTTTCCTAATCAAAAATACACATTCCACCTAGCTTCTAAGAAACACACACACTCTCTCTTACACACAACATATGGGGCCAGGTGGTGTGGTCAGTGCCAGATCTTGCTCTCTGCTCTCCTGAGAGCAATTGGTAACCTGAGCTGCCTGTTTGAATAACTCAGTTATCCCAAAAGCTTCCTCGCTAGGCAGACATTGTGGAACATGTACACACTTTGTACAGGCTCCTGATATTCACTAGATGTGAGATGAATATTCAAAATCAGCTTTCAAAGTCACTTTTGTTGCCGTAAGGTCGCATATCATGTAAGAAAGGAGTAAGAATTAAAATGGGATGAGTGGCCTTATGGGTACAGCTTGTATCTAAAATCAGAGTGTCACTCAGTGTAAATTAGTCTGTGTGAATGTGTCAGCTGATGGGAGGCGACAGGCCGGCCAGGGGCCTCCTCATTTAATTAGGAGCCCGCCTATAGGTTTGTTGAACTTGTGAACCAAACCTGACTCCCGGGGTATTTCCTATTTTAAACAGCATTCACTGTAGATTTAGCTTTGATGTTTTCTGCCCTACATATAACCTGCAGGTGTTCAGTGTTCTGCACCACATCAAGGCTAAATTGTGCTTGTCAGGGCTTTACTTTCTATTAATGTCAGTCAGTTGTCCTGCAAACATGTAGACAGCCTCTGCCCTTTCCCACCACCACTGCCCTGATCTGAATAGTAAGAGTTGCCGAAGTTATGTTTCATATGTTTGATGTATAAGCAGGATTGTGCTCTAATCTGGAGGTTGTGACAGTCTAACATGCATGAAGGTGAACCTGTTCCTTTTGCTGTGATTCTGCTACTACACCTTTTTTTTTACACCATGCTTGTAGTGTATTGTAAGCCCATGGGGGGTGGGCACATTTTAGTGATTGACACTAAGTTATTTGCTTACTTACTATGATACAAAAATCTAATTTCAACTGCAGGAACTTTACCTGGAATTTGGAGGAACTCCTTGCATTTTCACTGCAGCAACTGGGGTCTAAATTAAACTCAAATTCTGAATTTTTCAGAAGTTCACTAAGTTTTAGAGTGGTTCTTGCAGCACTTATCATTTCTGATTGGTCAGAGCTCACACGCTACATTTTATTTCACCCACTATTCTCAAATATCTGAAGCTGCAAACCAACTGTTTTCTCTGGATGTCAGCATGAACTAGAAACAGTTTGATAAGGGAACTTAGCTTTTCTGGGCTTGGGAAAAAAATTTCCTTAGGTAATTTTTTTCATATTTTAATGAAACTAGTGCAGTGCCTGTTTGTAATGTTGTTAGTGTGGGAAACTATTTAGAATATTAATGTCATATATTATATATTCTTCTTCTTGTTCTTCTTCTTCTTCTTAATATGTTTTAAACCTATATATTTATATAAAACTTTAATATAAGATATACTGTTTTTAGTTTACTATAGTGAATTTCTATCCATACTCCAGAGTGGCTCCAGCAGATCTGAGGTACAACATGTGAAGCCTCTGTCCAGAGAAGCTCAGTCCTATAGGAACAGCTGAGATACTGTGGCAGGGCCCTCAGACTCCATTGTTTTACAACATGATAAACTCATATTCTTTTTGTATATCATATCTGCCTGTATACGTATAAACGGTCTTATCTGCACATTTATGGACACGTCTATCTCAATATCTCCTTATGGCCTACTTACACTTACAAATACACTTTTTACATGCTCGTCAATTATCCTGTGCCACTTTACTCAATAACATTTCTATACAAATAATTTCTGTAGTGAAAGGTGTATATGAAGGTATTCTAAATTGTATTTCTTATTTTCATTGTATTGCCTCTTTATATTAGTTTTCTCTTGTCCACCTCTTGCCAGCTGCTGTAACAAGTGAATTTCCCCGATGTGTGGATCAATCAACTCGATCTTATCTCATCTGAAGTCCCCCAGAACCCTCACACACCAGGGTTGAGGGCGCCCTCTATGGGCTCGGTGTGGTACTGCAGCAGCGGAGCGCCTCCTCCTCCTCCTCCTCCTCGGAGCGGAGCCGCATTCCTCTCCATTCACACGCAGGGAGCAGCCGGGGAGAGAGCACCTCCACTCCGTGTGAGCAGAGTGGAAATGTCCGCAAGTTTTGGAATTTAAAAAGCAAACATCATGGCGAGGATACGCGTCCTGAGGATCACCTGAATCTGTAAGTACCGGCGGGAACAACTGTGGAGCGGGAGCCGGCGGGTGGTGGAGCCGGTCACACGTTTAGGTTGACGGGGTTTCTTTTTTCTTTCTGTCGGCGGCTCCGGGGAGTGAGTTTGTGTCGTGGTGGGCTTTTCTTTTTCTTTCTCGCCGCGTCCCCCTGGCTCTCCGCGGCTGGCTCCTCCAAGAGGAGCTGGGAGACTCGAACCGAACCGGGGGTCGTGAAAAAAGACGAGAGGCGGAGGAGCTAGTTATTTAGGTGTGTGTGTGTCGGTGTGTGTGTCGGCTTGTGTTGAATGTGTGACTGACCCACACTGAACTAAATAAGAAGCTCGCTTAGTTCAGTAAATGAATCCAAACACTTCCTGCTTTTTAAATGTTATTATCCAACTCCGAACACCTGGAGCTCCAACTGGGGAATGGCTGCTTTTTTCCCTCGTCTTTTTGGGGGAAGTTGCGTGGGATTTGGTGCATTGTGAGGTGAGTTGCTGCGGTAAAAAGCAGCACTTTTTGCGGGTGATAACGTGCAAGTGTTGCCCCTGAAGAACCCGAGCTGAGGAGGGGGACACATGGGGGCCAGTGGCGGGCTGCGTGGGGCTGTTGCATCGCCGCCGCCACCGCCGTGCGTGATCCCAGGTATTCGCGGAGCTGACGCCCGCTGTCGCCTGGATAAACAGTCCGGGGAGGCTGCGCTGCCTCCGCGCTTGTTTATTTCCTCACATCTGAGTGGAGCCTGTCCAGGCTTTTCTTAAACGGACCTCAGGGAGGAGTTGTGCTGGATGTCTCCAGAGGGCTGGGAGTGTGGAGGAGGAGGAGGAGGAGTGGGGGGGGGACGTGGTGGTTTTAAAAGAAATCGATTCCTTTATTAGCTTTGAAATAATTAGAAATTGTGTCGGTGCGGCGTGAAAAGCGCGTTAATCTGCGAACGAATGGGAGGCAATTTGTGGGCTTTTGTTGTTCGACAGCAATTGAATTCCCCGTGTGAGCGCGCGCGGAGCGGTGCGGGCTGTCTGTGGGTGTGAGGAGTGCGCATCGAAAACCTCCTCGTTGCTCCATCGGATTCTCCTCACTTCTGGTTTTTTTTAAATCAGATCCTAGTTAACCATATTACAGCCAGCCACCCCGTCCACCACGCACGCTACGTGAATTCATTTGGAGCATTTTCAACATGTGTTCGTGAATCATATTAGCCGAGCAAAGGCTGAGACTCGATTTGAACCTTTTTATGGAGGAAACAGCACGAGGAGTGGGGCCAGAACAGAGCATGTAGACAAACATCACTCCAGTGTTCATTTAAGACTGAAGGACTCCTTCAGGTGTAAACCTACAAGCAGTGATTGGTGTATTTATCTACTGTTGCACCACTTGAAAACAGGCGATACGTGACAAATGTGCTAACTCTTTATCATAAGTGACATGACCCATTTTAGCCCGAGCTCACTCGTGCAGCAGCTTCTTATTGACAGTTCAATGTGATGGCCAGCATTCTCATGTAAATGTGGGATTTGAACCATGCCATGAGTGTTTGTTTAAGAGGTGGTGCCCAGTCACAGCTTTAAATCATTCGACCACAGACTCACTGACATCTCACCCACCACACAACAGAGGTGCACCCAACTCCTTCAGTTGGGTTTTTGTAAGGGCTCTTTAATCCCACCTTTTCTATTTCGCTGGCAGATTTCCAAAACGACCAAATGTTATTATTTGCTCCCATTACGAGAAACAGTGATTATCCAATGAATAGCCACGCATCGTAGGGGTATTTGTTCTTGTTTACAGCTGTCCTAAAATCACACATTCTTATCTGACCTAATTCACTATCATACTGCGGAAAATCTGCAGGCAGCAATCTCACCTCGATAATTATTATTTCAGTTCCTCAAACAGCTGAGTTCTTCAGAAGTTCTTTTTTTGTTCCAAACCTGTGACCTTGCATGGCATTTCACATGAAAGCTGGCAACCCAGCCAGAGAATTACTAGCAATTTGCCTCAATCTTCCCTAATTATGATACAGATCTGCCCCACAATAGACCAGCAGTGTCGTGAATTTTTGAAAGTCTGCCCTGTCCGGTCTGTCTGCTGCCGTGAAGGGTAAATCGGCGGTATCCAAACTCTGGAATTCAAGCTGACATGTGCACTTTGCACCCCTCTGGTCTTGCCTTTGTGTGGTTTGCCCCCTGTCACATTCCGCTGGACTTTTCAGTGAGCGGCATATTCAAGGTCTAATGAGATTGTAGATGGATGACAAAGCCCAAGAGCTGTGCTCAAGTGAGAATTGAATTGTGAATTGGCACTGTAAGCCTGGCCCTAAATATTTAGTTTTAGTGCATATATTGATGAAGGGCTGGATTTGAATGAAAATGTTCTCAAGCTCATGTGGGAGTTTCTCAGCTGGAGTGAAAATCTACTTCACTGGGTCAGTGAAATTGTTTATATATGAGAAAAGACTTTCAGTGCCTAACTCTATTCTTCAGGGTATACTGTGCTGTGATTCATGGCTTTCATGCAGCGTGCCGCTATATGGACTGTGCTCACACTCACGGCGTGCAGTGTGTGTGTGTGTGTGTGTGTGTGTGTGTCTAGAATGCAAAATTCAGCTCCGAAGTCGTTTCCCTTACTTTTCCACACATTGGATTTTTTTCTGATCTACCTCCCCATTCTCCCCCTCTCTCATGCACCTGCACTCCTTTTCTAGTTGCATGCTGGTTCCCCCCTCCCTGCGATTTTCTTTTACCTTTCTGGAGAAAAGACCACATGTAAGGTCTTGACCAACCCCTCCATCATCATTCTATTCCTGAGCCTCTCCAGATTCCCTTGTACAATTTCCAGCAGTCATTTTTCAACCTGTTCTCCGCTGCTACAATTCTGAGCCTGGCAGTCTCTGTCCTTTGCTGCTGCTTGGTGCAGGGAGAAGCGTTTTCTACGAGCGAAAGAGGATCCCTTCCCCAACCAGTGCAGGGGCTATATCAGAGAGTGTGGGTTATGTCATGGTCTAAACTCTGTCCCCCGTGTGTGATTGAGCGCTTCCTTGGCACAGCTGCGCTGTAATGCAACATCTACTTTCATATCATAGCTGGTGGAGATGGTGTATTTTTATTACATAAGTTTTCATTTGTGTCAGTCTTCTTAAAGAGGTTAGATGCGATGCTGGCGCTCTGCTGCGAGTGTGTTTTATTCTGTGCTTCTCTGTCTCTTGCTCTTTTTCTCTTCATGGTTTCCTCTGGTTTGATATTTCCCTGCTTCTGTCATTTCGTGTTGTCACCTCTCCATCTCTTCCTGTGCCTGGTCCCGTCATCTCTTCCTCTATTTGAGTGTTTTTACTTGGTCTCTCTGGGTTTGTGAGGCGCCCTGAGGCTAGGAGCCACACAGCAGCAGCTATATTAAAACGCACTAAAGAGGGACCAGCAGCGGGGCTCTACCCGGAGGCCCTGCTGTTGTACACACACACACATCTGCAGACACACACACCCACAGCTCTCGTGGCGCTAACACCTCTCCAGCCGACAAGCCTTAATATGAAATAAACTCACTCGCCAATACCTGGCGGGCATGTCTTGACTGACTGCTCGAGTAGGAATGACCTCCATTTGGCCTGTGTAAGAAGCTGGGATTGGGAGTCAGTGGGTGGTATTGCACTGCAGAACGTTGGTGCATTACGAATCATATCAAGAGGTGAGTTTGCAGGCGAGCCAGCTGCATAAAACCTCATCAGTGCCAATCAGAAGCGAATTTAAAAGCAGGCCGAGGTATCTGCAAGCTTCATCACATTTTGAAGGCGAAGGGAGCGCTCAGGGCTGGCAGCTTTATTTTGGTCCCTGGAAACCGCCTGAATTAGAGAGTATGCATGAAGTGTGGACTGCCAGTGTGTAGAATTATAAATGAAAGCGAGGTCCGTATTGTTTGAAGCCTTGACCTTCTCGGAAAATGTTCTTTGTTGCATCCCTCACTTCAGATGCAGCCAAATAAATATTACCTCTGCGGCGGCAGAGTAGAAATGTCTCAGCCAGAAAATGGCTTATTTTGAAGGAAGCAGCTTTAGTTTCTCTGTCTCTGTCGTGCTCATCCAAGTGAACTGTCTGTTATGTATAATTAATTTTCTTCTCTCCCAGTTTATTTTTATCGCCTACTTTTAACCATTCCTTCAAAGCGCCCCTCCCCCGCTTCCGTCCTCGGCAGTGCCTGCTGAAAGTGACAGCTGCTCGGGTACGGGGCTGCTTTTTGAAGCAGGCACTAAAAAGGCCACTCACTCAAGACAACTTGAAATAGTAAAAATCTCTGCCATTCTGACAGTATCAAAAACATGCCTGCTAATCTGGTTGCAAATTGAAAATAAACTCTGTGTCCACTGTTGAGTACATAATTTACACTGTGTCCTTTTGTTCAGAGAGATGTTGATTAGTTTGGTTGAAATGTAAAGCAGACTGAAGTGCAGGGCATGAATACATTCTCCTGTTCACCGTTTTGTGGGCAGTTCATTTTTATTGACAGGAGGACTGCATTGGGTTTATTCTCTCTGTCAAATTGAAAAACTTCTAGTTTGTGAATTGGGTTCTGGTCCAAATAATAAAGAAAAAACTCCATTGGTTGTATTTGAACCGTGGTCTTGTGGCACATCACAGCTGTGAATTAACAGTCAGAATAAAGATTCTGCCTGAAGGTCCAAAGATGCAGGACTGACTCCGGTTCCACTTCTGACGCGGTGGCCTTGTGTAGAAATATCACCCCCTCTGCCACTTGTGGGCACAGCCACAGCACATGAGGTTCCCTCTGTGGCATGCTAATGCTCTTGTCAGCATTCTGTCGATCTCCCCTCAGACACTGACTCAGCCTGGCGGCTTGGGTCTCAGATTTGCATGGACATAAAAAATTGCCTCTCTTGTTGCATTTCCTCCTGTGAAGAAGAGCTGGGGACTACTATCGATCAGGATGTCACAGTTCCTTCCTGTAACATTAGACAACACCTATCATCTGTATCTGTCTGTAATTTTATTGCTGTGGTGCACAGCTGGTCTGGTAGTTTGCACCTCGTAATTTCTGTTTTGGTGATCATTCGTATGTAATTTATTCTTCTCCCTTCTTAGTTTTCTGTAAAGAGAGTATTTTAAAGGGGCATCTGTTGCCTCAGCAAGACGGTTCAGGGTTTGAACCTGAGCGCAGACTGAGGCCTTTTTGTGTTAAGTTTGCATGTTCTTCCCATATCTGTGTGGGTTTTCTCTGGGCACTCCAGCTTCCTCCCAGGGTTCAACGACATACAGCTTAGGTGGAATGGAGACTTTAAATTACCTATAGGTATGAATGTTTGCATAGATAGTTGTTTAGCTCTACTTGTTGGCCCTGTGATATGCTTGCGACCTGTCCAGGGTGTACCCCGCCTCTCACCCAACGTCATCTGGGATTGGCTCCACCCCCACCCCCCAAACCCTCAAGGGATAAGCGGTACAGGTATTGTAGGAAGGAGCATTTTAAATACATAAGATGCTTACTGTTAAAGCACACGGATCTCCACTGAGGGGTAACACTAAGCTATGGTCAGGTGGAAGTTAAACCGTCTGATCACTTCCACAATCAATTTACTTTGAAGCCATTGTCAACTATTTAATTGTATGCTAGTTCAGGCTCTTTAGAAGAAAAAATAGTTTATTTGGACAAAAGTTAATTAAACTACAAATTTTTAATTACCAGCCCATTTGTGGTTTCTTCCTCGTTTTTCTATTACTGTCAGCAGTTTCTGAGCAATGTTCAGAGGACACCATTTGCCGTAAACCATGGTCTACTGTAGGTCTGTCTTCATAAGTGTCCTTTCAGTGAAGCAGACCAAATTCCACTGGTTCAGAGGAAATCTATTGATCTCTAAATGAATAGACTGTATCTGGCCCAGTCTGTCAGTAAAATCGGCAGAAAGTGTGTGTTGCTGATGCTCAGATAGTCTCAGTTTAGATGAGGGAGCCTACTGGATGTTTACCGTGCTCACTAGAGTCTGTCTGCCTCTTCAGGCATGTTTGGCTTGTTAATGAGAACCACTGTGTGAGAGGGGAGTCATTGCACTGTGGGTGTGAGCCTGTGCATGTATTTGCATTGAGATAAGTAATGCTAAGTCATTGTGCATTTGCTGATGTGCACACTGTATATCAGAGGATAGTATACATAATGCTGTCTTAATTTGAATGTGTGTATTAACATGGTGAGTCCTTGTGTTTAATGTAAGGTAACACTCTCCTTTGTGGAGGAGATGAAACAGAGTTTACACAGGCTCATCTGTATTTATTGTTGTGATTAATGTTAATGGTGCAACAACTTGTAATTGCTTACTACTTTTTCTTCCTTCTCTCCACTTCATTTCTGTCTTCCATTTTTCGATCCCCCCTTCTTAGACACACACACACACACACACACACACACACACACACACACACACACACACACACACACACACACACAGTCCTGCTTTCTGTTGTATTTAACAAGGAGAATCTTAAAGACTTTAGCATGTCTCCAGTCCCCTGTCCTGTAAATAAGATCAATAGAAGACTGGCCTTTTTAACAGAGCCACTTGCCCAGGGAAAGCATGGCCATAGCCTAGCCAATAAATGAGCTAGCTGCCTACCTTGCCCCTTTAGTGTGGCTGTGTTGACGCCAAGCCAGCAACAAGCCCCATGTTATTGGAGGGAAGGGCGACTGATTTCAGAGAGCTCAGCAGTATGGTGGTGTTGCCCCCAAGGCAGAGAGGTGGGCATTGAGAAAGTGTGTGCATATGCGCAAAGGACACAGGTAGGATCACTCTGCCTCTTTTCTAGTTGCTTTCTGTTTGCTTGTGTGCTCACTTGCACATTGACACATGTGCCAAGGCTCATAAACCACACACACAAGATGAAGATAAGAGCTCTTTCATTAATTTGGCTTACCATTTATCCCCCCCTGCGTGGCTGGTGCTCTTTAGATATGGGCTGGTGCTTCTGGCTAGGTTGGTGTCTGGTGATGTCTTAGGTAGGCAGACACTTACCTGAAAACCTGTCAATAAAAGGAAAAAAAAATCATTTTTTATATCAATAGAAAGGGCTGTTGGCCCTCTTGAATCCACCATGTGATTCCACTTCAGCTGGAGAAAGAGGGGTAGATTTGGGGTAGCTTTAGCCCTAAATCACTTTGGAGCACTTCCCAGCCTTTCTCCTCCGCTTGTTTGAGTCTCAGTCGCTACTTTTCTAAAGCAGGGCCAAATGGGACCCGTCATGTTTTTGTGGCAAAACTTTTCTATGATCTGACTGAAAAATGCATAAGTTTATTTGAAATTGTAGCCTACATGACAAATGATTGCTGTTAGTAGCAGATGTCCAAAAGAACCACAGAAATGTTATTTTGAAGAAAACTGGAACATAAATAGTAGCACAAGCCTTTTACACTTTGTAGTTTACACGGGTTACAATGGGTTTACTTGCTCTGCAGCTGTAATCAATAAAGAATCGTTAAGAAATTGTTTGGATCATTGCATCTATTCCCCTGTGCTTAAGGTGGAGCAAAATTCAAGTTGTCAAATATCAAATGTAGTCTGAAACTCCCCTCAAGCGGAATAGAATATCCTACACCTCCTCCCTCTCATGCCTTCCTTTTCTTTCCACAGCCTCTTTGTCAGCTCCCTCTTTTGTACTCTTCTCAAAGGGTTAAAGAGGGAGAAGTGATGAGTAGCTCGCCGCGTCTGGCCTCCATTGTGTTTTGGCATTGTGCCATTGCATAGCATGTCGACCATATACACATGTACAAGGGCCTTTTCTCTTTTCACTGGTGCTACAGTTACCCAGTAATACTACCCTAACCTTTTGCAAATCAATGCAAATACTCTCCAAAGGCTTGTAAGGCAAAAAGGCTAAATGCTACAAGAGGTTTCATAGGCAGCCAACTACAAATATACCGTGGGTTTAATGCCAAGGTTTAATCTATTTACTTTTGTATATCTTTGCTACACTCTTGCCTTACAACCTCCTTGTAGATATTGCTGAAGAGCTTTGAGCTACTTTTTCTAACATTCAACAACTTTAGTCTAAAGTTTTGGGATGCTCCAGAAAGACGTGTTGTTTTTCTTCAACCCTCTCAGTGGAAACATGTGCTTGAGCATCATAAAACCCTGTTTCCCTCCCTTTCCTCCCTTACATTGCTTGTTAAGGGGAAAACCACTCAATGACATGTGGTGCAAAACACTGGTGGCTGCTCAACCTAATTCTTTTAGCAGACCACGGTTACCTCCACGCTGCAATGGAGTCCCGGGGTGCTTTTAAGTTGCCTCCCCCTCCCCGACCCCCTGCAGAGGAGAGGCACGAAGAGCAGGGGTACTCTGGGAATAAGTACTTCAGGCCAGACAATAGTGGACTGCCGGGAAGGGGGTGGGGTGTTGATTGTAACCAGAAATGGAACAGGAGGAGGAGGCCTAAAACCTGGAAGAAGGGGTATGATAGGAGGAGGTCAAAGGTTAGACTGATCCCTACTTTAAAGGTGGAATGGGGCCAAGGAGGATTTATTGCCAGGGGGCCTCTTGTTGCTTTTTGCCCAGCCAGGGGTGAACTTCTGAGCTGCCACTGCATTATGGAGATGGGACATGAAGGTGGTTGTGAGTGTGAGCTACACATTGCTGTCCCATGATGTCTCCAGTTGTGACCTCTGACCCTGGCATTCTCTCCCCCCACCAGGAGCTGTCACACAGGTCATTGGCATCCAACTTCCCACATGAAGAGAGATTGTGTAGAGAAGAAAGTCTTAAGGTCTCACTGCTCGTTTCTGACTCTTCTTGAGTTTGCCATGGCGAGTCGGTTTTCTCAGCTGGTAGATTTCCGTGGGCAGATAAGGAGGCTGAGCATATGACGAAACAGCCAGCTAACATGAAGGAATGTGTGTTACCATGCAGCTCTTGTCGGGCCACTGCATTCCAAATGAAATGGGGTGTGTAACTTGTGACTGGAGTGATGTGCTGATGCGTGGCAGCTGGGAGGAGTTGCTTCCTTTCTCTCGGGCTGTCCTCCCTCTCTGCCTCACCAAGATTCACCATTCTCTTATTTTCCATTGCATGTAGAAGAATGTGGCTGTTGAGTTGATTGGCTCGGCTTTCAATTGTTACCCGAGTGTAACCTCATTTGGCTCTTGAAGTCAGCATGACATAGCCTCCAGTGCAGCAGCAGACTCTCCGCTTGTCCTCTGACACATGACCGAAAGTATTTGTCTAACTGCCGCTTGTGGCAACACTGGATGTTGAGTGCAGTTTGAAAACAATGGCATAAAACCAATGACTGATACTACAACATATAAACTGGAAAGAAATAGTTAAATCTTCCATCCAAATATTTTATCAACCTACAGCTGAATATTTCTCCCAAACTATTAAGGAAGATGCCTTTAAGATCCATCGCCACATGCACTGATAGCAAAACATGGCAAAAACAGTTTTTAGCTGATTCAAGAGGCACACCTCAACCTGCCCTCTGCAATCAGTGCTGCAGTCAAACTTGGCCGCAGCACAGACACATTTTCAAAAGTAGCCCGTCTCCCAGTCTGCTTGTAGCTGCAGCAACATAAAAGCCTTGAGCATTTAGATTTTTGAAAGGGCGGGATAGGAGAATTCTGAACAAAACGATGCCAGAGCCTGCACCTCGGCCAGAAACAGCTGAGGGAAAAGAAGAAGACAACAGAGAAGTGAGGGAGGGATTTTGGCAACACTAGCTAACTCAGAACAGCAACACGGCTGCTCGCACCAAAGAATAATAAATACTGCTGCAGAGAAGCTCTTGTGTGCAAATCAGGGTGGAGAAGAAGAGAGAGCGTTGGGAAAGGAGGACGACAAAAACTCAGAGGAGCTGAGTCAAACTTTAATTAAGGACTGAACACAGCATTGGAACAGCTTTCTTGCGCCACCCCGCCCCACCAGCTTTACGGCTTTTTTATTTGGGAGCCAAACAGATGTTACGTGGGGTGGCGATTTTACTGAATGAGACATTTGGTTTCAGAGAAGAGGAGGAAATTAAATTCTCCCTCTCTATGGACTGCTGATGGAATTAGATGGAATCATGGAATTAGTGTTAAGTTCTGCTGGTCACAGCACTGATGATTGTGACCCAGTGATATCCTGTTAGCTATCCCACATTATAGTGTGGTACAAACATCTCAGTCTCTTCTGAAATACTCTTGAACAACTTGCTGATGATCTGCATAATTCATGGAGAGCATTAAACAGTAAGATGTGTAAATCGTACTGCCTGCTTTCTATGGCCTTTCTGAAAGCATACATACATTCTTATAGCAGTTGTATTCAGGGTCCTGAATAACGCTGTCTGCATTAGGCTGGACTATAAAGCAAAACTCCCCAAAATCTACTTGAATCCCAATTTGAACACATCCGAACCTGGCACAGTAAACTGTGAAAAGCTGTAATATCCGATGACATCTAACAGGAAATTGAATCGATCAATCAGCTCACAGTCTGGGCCAGAAGCCAAAAATCAGGTCAAAGTGTAATTAATTAGGACAAACATCCAAAGTTTGCCAACAGAGGTTTTGATGTATTAAAACAGCCTTGTCATTATCATGGTAATTTGAAATAATGTGAACATATTGGCCAGCTCAGGTCTGTAATGTCTGCCCTGATACCGGGGTTCGTGGCCAACTTTACTCCTTCATGGTAAATGTCTGTCATCATCAATGTGGAGAGATCCCATTTGGTTGGGCTCGCTCGCCCCCCACCCCACCCCCCTGTCTCCCTCTTTCTCGTTCTGTCACTCTACTATGGAGGACATGATGAAAATGGCTGTTTAATCATGCAGAGAGGTCAACCAATCAAAGGGCCTGGGCCGAGTGATTTAAGGGCCTGTTCAGAGCACAGCTGGAGGGAGCAGGAAAGGCAGGGAGACAGGGGAGAGAGAGAGAGAGACTGGTTGGGGTTTGATTGCTGTATGGCACAGGTCACCTCTCATCCACTTACCACTGGTCTCATTTTATCAATAATTGTCCCTGACAGATTGATGTACAGGCAGAGAGATGAGTAGATGGAGTCGGTAGAGGGCAGATGGGCAGTGACGACCCGCCAATGATAAGATTCATACACACACTCCAAACTGACACAACATCATCAACAACAGAATAGACCCACATCTTCCTCGCATTTACTTTGGCTTGCCACATTCACTGGAACAGTCAAGCTCCTGAATCACTAAAGCCGTTTTCAGAAATGACCTGCAGTTGAAATCTGGAGAATTGTTTACAGAGTTTACCCAGAGTTAGCTTTTCACACATGCACAACCCAGTGGGAGGTTTTCTGCACAGACGCGTTGACAACAGTAACATCCTCTGCATTATTCAGGTGAGAGGTGGTGCAGCAGGCGGAGACAGGAAATGACGTATTAACTCTACTGAGTAGATCACATGATTTTCTTGACAATACACAGACACCGGGCTCAGCTCTTATCACCGCAAACTCTCTGTCTCATTTGTGTACACACATGCACCTCCTCCGGAGAAAATACGGAGGAACTGCAGAGTTTATATCATGTCTGAAAACAGCAGAACACAAACGCACAAGACAGGGCAGCTCTCGCCTGAATGTCAATGGTAGAAGATGACAAATGGTTTGAAGTTAAGACACTTGTCACTTGTTGTTGTTGTTTAGCAAAAGATGAGAGGAAGGTTTTCATTAAATTTCAAATCTACTGTTGTCACATGAGCTTAGTGTCTTGGTGTCCCTGTGTCCGTAACCTTTCTCACTACACATTAAAGTTGAATATGCCCTTTTGCATGCCTGGCCTGGAAACGTGGTGGATTTTTTTCACTCTTGCACTGCAAAGAAAGATTGAAGGGAATTCCACCTGCTCCTGACAGTGTATTGCCTGATTAACTGAGTCAACAGTATTGACTTCTGCTCCTGTTCACACGTCACCCTGACATGGCAGTTATCCCCAAGGTTTCTGAGTGAGGCTAAATGTTTTTTACTCCGGCCCTGTATTTTTTGCCTCACTGTGTTCCCTTCTTCTGTCTTTCCTCTTTCTTCACTTCTGTGTCCATCTCCCACCAACCAGAGTGTTGGTTAGCAGCCTCAGATGAGCTTTATTCTATGACTTATCATACAGACTTAATATTTGGCTGCTGCCAGTCCACTTAAATTAACAACCCGCTAAATAATTTTTTGTTTTGGGTTAATTTGGTGTGTCTTGGTGCATGATGGTTTGATGTTCCGGTGGAGGCATTTTTCAAATCGTTTCCATTTGAAGAGGCAAAGCAGCATAAGAGAATAGAGTGACCACAAAACCCAGTTTATCAACTCAGCTAATATAACGTTTTCGGATGGGCTGGTGGAGCATTTCTCTAAGCCATGTCTATAAAGTGTTTCAGTATTTAAATCTATCTGTGGCAGTAGCTGGCAGAGGAGGAAGGTACTGAGGGTGAGGCTGATGAAGGTAGATTATTGTGATTGGCCAGTGAAAACACATGCAGTGTGCTCTTACATGCTCCTGAATGACAGGTACACATCGAGGACAGGTGTTATACCAAGGTCTCCCTAACTTTTGAGAACTGCATGCCGGCCACTGGAACGTGCACAGCTAAACCAGAAACTAGCAATGTTATGCCAAGCTCTGGCATGAGAGCGACAGTGGGGAAAAGAGTGCTGCACACTACAGCTCTGCAGTGAACCAACAGTGCAAAACACTAAGTTACAAATCAGTTGTTATTGTGACGAGTGTAAAATGTTTTCGGATCATTATGAAACTCTGGCTGGGCAAATTGGACCATGGCAGGTCGCCACAATCTAGACAATTATCTGCAAACACTGCTGTATCATTGCAGCAGTGTGCGGCAGTCGAGATTGTGTTACTTTGTGCTCACTGTTGCCCTGCTTGTGTTTCTGATACAGCCAATGAGTTAGTATTTGTAGAGTACCACTCCAACAGATAGCTGGCCCCTTGCTCTCTCTCTCCGACTCTCTTTCTCTCCCTCCCTCCCCATCGCTCTGACCTTGCGTCGGCGTGTGCTGATGAGCGCTGAGTGGATACACTCATATGTGGTGTGTGCGCGCGTGTGAGCGCTAGAGAAACCGTGGGAGCTCCATTTGTTGTGTAAATGCAAGCCGCTAATTGACTGCTGGGCACGCAGCCTCTCCTTCAGCGGCTGAACCCTGCCCTCCGCCGGGTCCCAGGGATCCTGCCAGGGGAATGTTTGCCCCCTCACACACACATCAACACACGCTCACAGCACCCTCCCCTTCTCTCTCTCTTTCTCTGTCGGAGCAGGCCTGGCACTCAGCCAAAGTGAGGATGGGCATAGCCTCTCTCTCTCTCTCTCTCTCTCTCTCTCTCTCTCTCTCTCTCTCTCTCTCTCTCTCTCTGTGTGTTGCCTAGCTCTTCTGAAAAGGTACATGTCATTTACTCATAACAAGCTGCACTTTTTGACACTCTTCTGATGCCATTCCTCTTCTCATAAAGCACAATGACTGAGGTGCAGGCTCTGACTCTCTTTATTCTAGTTTCAGAATGGTAAATGGTCTGTATTTATACAGCATTTTTCTGGTCTTCATGACCACTCAAAGCGCTGAAGAGTACAGCTTTTTTCACCCGTTCACACACACATTCATAAAGTGCAATAATCTTGATAGATCTTAATGTTAAATTTTAAACAAGCAGACAATAGGACTTCCTCAGTGTTATGAATTATGTCACGGGTTAAGTAACAGTCAGATTATATGCTTTAGTTCAGTTATGGCCCAGTTCAGAATCATTGGAACCATATCACGGTTGACCTCCGTGGGAAGCTCATAGGAAACAGTTGGCCGAGCTATTGGCAGGCATGGGGCCAGACTGTAGCAAGTGCTACACTATGTTAGTGTTTTTATCAGCAAAAGAAATATGTTGGTTCTCTACACAGAAATAGTTGATTGGCAGTTTCTACTGGGTTGGACAATTGGTTTTGGCTCTATATCTAAATATCTCCCGGTGAAAAGCGGTGACACACACATAGAAAACACCTACGAAGATGTGAAGAGAGTTTGTGGTGATGAGAGCTGACGACGGTGTCAGGGTGCTGTAAACATGATCACGTGATCTACGCATTGGAGTTAATACATCACTCCCTGCCTCTGCCTGCTGCACCCGGCTGCTCCACCTCTCGCCTGAATAATGTGGAGGATTTTAAAGGCATCTCTGCCGAAAACCTCCTGCTACGTTATGCATGTGTGAAAGGCAGACTCTGGGTAAACTCCATAGCCAATTCTCCGGATCACTGTGTTTTTTGTGTTTCATAGAGAATATTATGAAAGAATTGCAGAAATGCAATTACAATACTTTGTCGAAAAAATAAATGTGCTCGCACGGGTTCAGGCCTTGTGTGCTCTAGTTTTCCCATGGCAGTTCATTGTTCTGCTGAGGTAAACATGAGGGAGCACAGAGAGGAACAGACAAACAATAAACTGACACACTCTACTGTAACACTCTGTTTAGACTGCAAACACAAAGAGCAAGTGTGTGTCTGCGTATGCAAGTGTGTTTATATGTATATAGCCAGTACCACAGTAAATTACAGTCCTGAGAAAGCAACAGAAAGGCCTGTACCTGGCACATAAAAATGGCAACATGCCTATTTCCCGCCATTAACCTTCCCACGATATGAAGAATCCAAATGTCAACCATTTCACTTTCCATTCTTGGCTGCTCAGAAATGCTGAGAATGCAGCGGATTGGCAGTGATAGCTGAATGAAGCCAGCCCAATAGGTAGCCACATTTAAATACTGTCATGTTCAGCTTGTTTGATGTGATATTTTCTCTGAACTACAGCATTTGTTCATGGTATGCATGAGGATGACTTTGAAAACTGGTCCACACTTAAATGTGAAGGACTTATTTCAGGTGTTCGATAGAAGCAAATGAGACACAAAGACACAAAAGCAAGGATTTAACGTTAAGCTCGCCACATATGCCCAAGAGACAACAACAATAGGATTAGCTGGCACGCTAAATAACTACGGCCAAGGCCAAGCCTCTTATATTGTTATAATGCCCAATTAATGTATGCAAATATGTTCACAAAAGTTAATCATGTAATAAATTACCAAAATGTGGACAACTGGCACTCAGTGAGCGCATACCTCCGCCAAGTCAGAATAAATTCAATGAAGTTGGACAGAATTACACACATTTATAGAAATCAGTCCACTAAATATCCCTCTTTTTTCCCAACTAGATCTATGAACTATTCTCTGGAAAATCTGTGAAAATGTAAAAGAAGAAATCCTATCTTGAAACCTTAAAGAAAGTGATAACATTTCCAGAAGATCCATGGTGATCTGGATCTGCACTAAATTGTGTTATGTTCTTTTCATACCACATCCAAGTTTCGTAGTTATCCGGCCAGTAGTTTTTGTGTAACCTTGCTTACACACAACAAACCAACAGACAGACAGGCGTGAAATCATAAACTCCAAAGTTGTCCAACAAGTCTGATTCCCTACAGTTGCAGCAGTGGAACAGGAACAGCCAGTATCCACAAGTGGAACAAATAACACAGAGGGAGTGAGTCAGGAAAAGATTGATTTGACGTATCATTGTCAAGGAAGTGTTTATCAGGCGCTCACCATACGAAGCAAATTTATTTCCTGTTTTGATTCCCACTGTAGTCCCCACCTCTGCTCCAGAAACAAATTCACTGCCAATACAGCTCATTGAATCATATTGACTCTGTCTGGAAACGGGGAGGAAAGGGGGAGAGAGAGAGAAAATGACAGGGTGGCTGGGAAGTGGAGCGAGGGAATGAGGCAGAAAAGAGGAAGTGAAACTGAAACAAGTACAAAAACGCAGCCTAAAACACAGAGTCAGGGGAGGAGGAGCAGGATAAGTGAGGGGAAAGAGAAATGGGAGAAAGTAACAGACAGGGAAAGAGCAATTTGCTCTCCCCCTGCTAGCTGTAGCAGCAGTATTGCAGCCAGACAGGCAGTGTTGAATCTGAGTCAGCAAGACTTGAACTGGGGCCCTAGCCTACAGCCCCGGGGCTGCTAGTAACACACACACAGAGACTCGTGCAGACATGGTATCAGACCTGTCGTCCTATTCTACTCAGCCCTCCAGCTCTACCCTAACTATAGCTGTTCAGCCAACCACTCTTAATTAGTAGCTGCTGCTGCTGCCGCTGCCCTGCCCCGGCGCCACTGTGGTAAAGCCCCAGCCCCACGTCTGTATGTGGTTGTAATCGGTTTCAGTTTGTGTTTACTCTGTGCATCAGCTGCAGCGTTGTCCTCCGTGCTCTCTCTTCAGTGTGTATGCATGCCTACTCTGTGTGCAAACGTTGCAGGTGGAGGTGGAAGAACGAAAGAGTACATATTGGTGTATTTGCTCAGCAGACAGTGTTTTGGTGTTTCCTGTGTGTTGTTGCACCACAGGCTTTGTTTCTTAAGTCTCTTTTTAACTCTCCATCTGTCTGCTGTTGCTGCCTGAGAGAGCTGCTACCACAGAGAACTAAAATGCTTCCTTAGTGCTCCTTCTCAGAGATCATTTTGGCAGAGATTTTCTGGCATGCCACCCTTTAGAAGCCCCCCAAAAATTGCAAGCAACTGGAAGCAACTGATAAAAGAAAAATCCAGGTTGAGTTTTCGTAAAATACAGGTCAGCACGATAGCATCAGCAAAGTTTATTTTCTCAGCTTAGATAATATTAATTGAACTCAGTTTTACCCCATATTCATCCTGCAGTTGTCCATGCCCCCCAGTTTGAGGAATGACTGAGTTAGAAATTCAGAGCAGAAATGCATAGAAGGGTTACTCTAAGGGAAAACTGTATTTCCCTTATTTCAGGATGTTGTGGGAACACTTCAGTACGGTTAGACTGTTGACTTCAGTTTAAGGAGATGGGTTCAGGATCCTGTTTCACTGTTATTCTTGTTGCGGTTGATGCCTATAAATATAGTGTGCATGTTTGTGTGCATATTTTTGTGTATTTACTGATTAAATATTCGGCTTAGCTTCAACATCCACAGGGGACAAGGACAATACTGCAGACAGCACTTTCTCTCCATCACCACGTTCAAACTCTATACATCTTCCCTCTCCCTGTTTCTCATCACGCCCTATCATGTTCATGGCACAAGGCTGCAACGAGGGTCTCATCCAAACCACGGATGAGGCTGACACATTTTTTCGCGAGGGACCCCCCTAGTACAAACACATAGCTGGGATAACTGTCAGCCAGCTACCACAGGCACTGGCCTGCTAATCGAGACCATATTCCAAAGAGAGAGAGAGACAGAGAGAATACTAGCTTAGCTCAGCACAGGAAACACACAGCTGGAAAACAGTCGGTGCATAAAGTTTAACCAGCCCCACATGGTCTGTGCACACACATTCATATCTGTTCCCGGAAGGAAAAAGGCCACAACTTGGTAACACGGTGACCCAAATTTGTGGGATCACAGCTCCTTTTGTACCGAGGCTGGATGTAGGCCACACCGTGTCACGCTTGCTGGATGGAACACGTCAAGCGTTGCCTGTCGCCATCTATTTACACACAACCATAACAGTCCAAACATTGATGGATGACACAGAAATCCACTGTGAAGCAAGAGATTTGGTTGTGTGCTCAGCCGGGAGCTAGTAAAATAAATGTTCACAGCGCAGCACTGCAGTTGAGGCTTTCTAGGATTTCTCCTGTTTGACATGATAACAGCTTTAAGAGGTTTTGGGTGGTGGTCAGAGCAGTTGTGGTCACCCTACATAATCTGTCAATCTCTTTTACCCTGATTCTCTCCTTTTTCCATCCCTCTTTCTCCGTCTGAATCAGCTTACATAGGAGCTTCATGTTCTAGTGTGCTTGTTAAGCCCCATATGTAGCTGCACAATATCCCTTCTTTAGTGACAGACTGATGCATGTGAGTACCCAAAAATGAGATCAAAATAAAGACTGTTGGACTGAGCCTTAAACCATCTGCATCTGCTTTGCATCATTTACTTCCCATCGGTTTTTTTCAACTCTCTATTTTTTCAGGAACGTCCTCCATAAAAACAGTTAATTTTAGCCTGCGTTTGCACGGCACACTGTTCAGGTCTACAGGTTAGACAGAAGCAATAATGCTTTTTTAGTTTTTTCTTCTTCAAAGAGCGAGTTGTCTGTGTTTGGAGTAAGAGTTTTATTTGCATTTAAGATGCTAATGTAGCCTTTAGGGTGAGCAGAAATGGCTAGAGTGTGCCAGTGTTTTTTTTTTTTCTAGTTATTCATTAGGCTTTATTAATGGCTGCCTCACGCTTCATCCAAACAGCTCAAGGAAAAATAGATTAACTTCATTTTCTCTTTGGAAAGGTCAGGGCGTAAAGCAAGACACGTCTATGACACATGAATTCAGGATTCATGCATCACTTCTTTTTCTTGGACTATTGAGCTGAAAACTTGCTGTTTGTTTGTGCGACTGTGTGTGTGTGTGTCTCACTGGTGAGTTTGAGGCAGCCATTGAAATTCAAATTAAGTGAGCAGGTCAGGACTTGAGTATTCCTCGAGAGAAAGAAATAAGAGAGAGGAGGCATTAATCTTCTACGGTTGTCTATCTTTCGTTCTCTCTGCTGGGGTAATGTGGTAGAGGTCACAAGCACGAGTCTGATGGCAGGTTCCTGTCATTGTGTGAGTCTTAACCTTTCCCCCTTGTGAAATCACATGCGTTTTAACAAGCCAATGCAGATCATACAGGCCAGCCTTCAGCACATCAAGGGAAGGGTCAGCCGACCTGCAGAGGAAAGTGGATTGCAGTGCGACGATGGAGACCAGCTTAGCTCTGAATCACATTATCAAACAGGGTTAGTCAAATGATAGGTCAAAGCCCACTTGTACCAAAGACACATTAGATTGTGGTTTAATTCCAGAGCTTTGTAGACATGATTTGCTCTGTGAAAAGTGTTGAGAACAAAAGGTTGCTTGAAGCTTGCTCTCTGTTGCTTTGCTGAGGAGAATACAATTATAACAAGGCTGGGCCTGCACTTATATCACCTTTTCTTTGCTTTGTATTGGGACCACAGTTGTTAATATTGATATTGATTATTTTCCGCACTTTAACATGCAGTTCAACCGTAGCATGAACTCAATGAAATGTAACTTATATTGTGCCTTTCATTTACAGCAAAAACTGCAGAAACTAATACCTGTTATGCTCCTATATTTACCTGCACGGCATATTTCTCAAAATGTCTTGCATCATTACAGACGCCATCTACTTCACTTTGAAACCGAGAGACCCAGCTTGCATAAACACCTAAACAATGCACGATAATGGAGCTCGAACAACGCCTCAGCCATATTTTCAATCAGCTTTGAACGTGGCGGTGAGTGGCTGAAATAAGCGAGGAATTGTGGAGTTATGAGTGGCAGTCAGCTCCTGGGGGACCGTGGGAGATGGCAGGTCATTTGCCCGGCCAGTATCGCTGTGATATATTTGTACACTACAGCGAGGTGGCTGGCTGAGAATAAAGAGGCGGTAGTGGAGGAGCGAGGTGCTTGTTGAGCAGGCTGGAATACAATAGAAACAGAGGGGAGACTTAATCAGCTGAGGCAAATAACAGTTAAACACATTTCAATCCGCAGGGAGCGGAGAATTTCTTTATCCCGCAATGATTACTTCCCCCGATCAGGTTGTGTCCGTCTCTTCTCTGCAATGTTCTGACCTCAGACTAAAAGTGCCAGTTTTATTCATCTTCTCTGCAGGGTACGCTCCGTGTGGGGCTACACACAGAGTCTGTTGTCTTCCTTGTAAATTCAGTTGTCACAAAGTTGGCAAGTGTACAAGAAGTGCATGTGTGCAGATCCAGGCCTGTAGCATCCAGTGAGGCAGGTGTCCTATAAACCATAGTTATGTCTAGCTCAGTGTTGTGTTGAATCAGACGCTGATATATTTAGTCCCTCTTCTCCCCTGCCTTCTTCCCTCTCCTCCCCTCTTTGTCTCTGGCATTCCTCTCACTCACCACTCTTCCTCTCATCTTCCCCCGCTCCCACCAGCCTCTCCTTATCTCTCTTCCTCTGCGCTCACATTTCTGTCTTTCCAACACATTTCCCTCTGTGTTTTTCTTTCTCTCCATGTCTGTTCTTATCCTCCCCCACGCTCACCTCTCCCCCCGCAGAGCTCTGCCTCAGCCTGGGTTCTGTGCTGTAATGATACTGACAAACTCTTTGGACACAGTTTTAGCTTTGGTTCTCATCTGCCTATTTCTCTTTTTTTCATTCACAGTTCTTTCCCTCCCTCCGTCACTCGCTGCATTTAGACACAGGAACTTCCCATGTAAATTTAGACAAACACAAAGACCATTGGAGGCCCACAAAATACACACACACACACTCAATGTTTACACTAGTGCCAGTTAGCATTAATTGTGCGGTCTGCCAAGCTGATAGACAGTCTTGGTAATATGACCTAATGAATGTGTGCTGGAGGTTGCTGTGTATTTGTCTTGTGTTGAACCCTCCCACCTCCTTGTCTGCCCCGTGACTGACTCACAATAGCTGATGTTACTCGTCCTTCTGGACCGACCAGTCGGCCTAGCCCTTCCTTTTGGTAGAGCTCCAAGAGCAGCCAGGCGCCTCTCAAGCGGCTCCAGCTTTATGATCATGAAATGAACGTGTTGGACAAAAGACTGAAATTCTTCTTAAGCTATAGATCTAAAGATTTCTGAGGAAAAATACATAGGTTGCAAAAGTTGTTTGACTGGGCCTCCCAGTTTATGAATCATCAAAAAAATGCTATATGGAATATCTGGGATTATATTTATTATATAAATTAAAATGTCATATTTTCTCAAGGTTGGTGCAGATGTAGGGCTATAGCTAAAAAAATGTGAAGATTTGATGAAGCTGTATGTATTGGCGTTTTTGCTTGAAAAATGACTTTAGACAAGAGTCCGTGAGAGTTGTGTGAATTTTCTCACTTAAGCTTCACTGGTTTCATTTTAATAGTAAAACCTTTTATTTAGGAGATGCTGCTCACAGAAATTGTTGATCCTGCAGGCTTGTTTGCTAACACAGACTTCGAGACTTGAAATCTCTGCAGCCTGACTGGGTGACCTTAAATTACGTCTACATGGAAATAGTGAAGTGAAAAGATGAATCTGAAACTCACAGTTTGTTCTGGTTCTCTGTGAGATTAGAGTACCAAACAGGTTTCAGACATTACAGAATGATCCCCAGCTGCTCTCATTTTAGGCCACGTAGATGCTCGGCCACTGGAACACTTGATTAAAACTCTAAAGAAAAGTGTGGAATCCTTGTGAAGGATGTATTGCGGCACCATAAAGAGCATTGTTTGAAAGTTGAAGTGGTGTTGGCTGTAGTTATGTGACAGGCACTTAGTTGCCCACAAGCTGAGGAGGAAAAAAGTTCCCTTTTAGCTAAACATGCAGAGACTGCGCTCCTCTTATCTCGCTCCATTCCTCCTCGTTCCGCCTCGCTGGCTATCTGAAAAAGTATCGTCAACTCCTCTCATCTCACCCTTCTATCGCTCTCTCCCCCCTCCATTTCCATCACCTCTCTCTCCTGTCTCCTGATCTCCTGCTTTTTTATTGCATCCTCTCTCACTCAAACTCCATCTCTCAGTTATAATTTTCATTCTCCTCTCCAACCTGGTCTCATCCTGATTTTTACCTCAGTCTTGAGAAGATTTTAGTCTGTAGACATCAATAAATGTACTTTTAAATAGTCTTATAAATGTACAGTGGACAAAGTGAAGGCTTATAAGTGTTGCACTTATGATTTTTTGCCAGTAAAGTATTAGTCACACACACACACACACACACACACACACACACACACACACACACACACACACACACACACACACACACACACACACACACACACACACACACACACACACACACACACACACACACGTATGTAAGCACACTGGTCTTTGTCATGGTCTCTGTCGCTGTCTCTATAGTGAAGCAGTGATGCATGCAGAGCCATGTGTTGCGCTTCACCAGGATTACAGTATGTGCTGACGACCAGGGACAAGACAGGAAATCGTCTGTGCTCTCGAGTTCCTATTCTCTTCCCCCTGAACACCACGCATGGGTGTGCACATACTCTCACACATTCACACACTTTGCTTGTGCACACAGGCTGTCTGCTGGCTTCAATATTCACCGGCTTAAAACCGGGCTCCTGAGCTAAAAACGGCCGGGATTGAAGAGCTTCCTTTTGTTTCAGCTCCACAACTGTGCGACTGAATATAATTGGCAGTGGCCTCACATGACTTAGATGTAACTGTGCCATTTAAACAAAATGAATTGCCCTGTCCCACTGAGTTCCTGGCCATGACAGCGTCTTTGTTTCGTGTTCATGCTGTCGCAGATCTTCCTGCGTATTGTGAGAGTTTGATTATGTGGGTCACTGTGTTTTTCGGTGAATTATTTGTTGTTCGGTGCCTCTTGATTTTGATGCAGAACAAAAGCTTATGCCGCCTCTTTTATTTTACCTGCACAGTAAATCAGAATCCATTGTTTTTCTAAATATCTTG
This sequence comes from Hippoglossus stenolepis, assembly GCF_022539355.2. NCBI lineage: Eukaryota > Metazoa > Chordata > Actinopteri > Pleuronectiformes > Pleuronectidae > Hippoglossus > Hippoglossus stenolepis. The sequence continues at coordinate 20,092,326 of NC_061485.1, forward strand.
CATTTGAACAATGCTGCTTGAAATGTTGGAGACCTGTGTGACCTTTTAATTATCCACGGCATTTTACACCGATTATCACTTTGTTTTTCGATGGATTCCCTGTTAAGGAATTAAACTTGCATTACCTCAGGACCGGACATCTGCACTAACCCTGATGTCTTGTGACCAATCTGAGGGCATACATCGTCTAAATACCATGTGACACAAGCCACACGCCGGCCATAAATCATCTAGAGCATAGAATAAAGCAATGCGGTCATAGTCAATGATATAGTTACTAATACTCAACAGCACACATCAGGAAACAGTATGGGCCATAATGGACAAAGATGGATTGGGATGCTGTCGGAGTCTGAAGTGAACCAACATGTGTGTCAGTGTGCACATGCGCGTTTGCGTTTGTGTGTTTTCATTACAACAAACCACGACATTTATCTGTATTAAATAGATGATATAATGACTCTGACTGGAGGGGGGCGAGGGAAGATGGTCAGTTTTCTGTCTCTTTCAATAAAAATATTAGGCGAAGGCGCTATTGAGTATGACGTGTAAGAGAAGAATTCACAGATGAGAAGATATGAGCCAGATTAAGGCTTGGACATGTGTCAAGTCTTTGAAGTGCTCTGGTTTTATGTCAATCCCTTTCATGATGTAATCTCAACAGTGAAATCAAAAAAAGTATTTTGGATGGGACAGCGTTTCTGTAAAGATGAGGTTCACATCCTGTCAACACAAACACTTGTGAAACCACAGATATGAAAAGGCCAACACCCGACTATACTTTGGACTTTTGTTTTCAGACTCATTCTCAAGCCTCAGCTCTGTGGCTCTGTCAGATTGAAAGTTGCCTGAGATTAATGCCAGTTTGGAGTTCAGATTTCAGCATATTTGAAGTATTTTCTCATTAGCAGCTTCCGGTGCTGTTGCTTATATATCATTACACGTGTTTAGTCCAAGTATTTGTGCAGTCCGAAGAAAAGCTGACTTTTCATGCTTTCGGTCCACATACGTTAACTCTGGAAACATCACGACCAAAAAGAGGTTACATTTATAGGACCATTAAAACAAAAAGGAGACAGTGATTCTATTTAATGGCTTTCTCCTTGAAGCGACTCCTCGTCCACCGGCGACCAACCACCACCAACACTGTCCTCAAATCCTCGGAGAGGATATATAATGGCATGCCTGCTTTTTCAACAATCCGTGCTCTCTGGTAAGTTTTTACAAAGCGGTGCAGCACAAGCCTACTCTAGCACTCTTGGTGTCAAGGGTCAATCAGGCTCATAAATGGAGGGTGTGAGGAAGCGAAAGTAGGAGGGACGGGAGTTGCAGCTGAGGACAGTGGTGCTTGGTAATAAGCTGTTTCGGGCAGAGCAGAGTGCATTCCACTATAGTGAACTCAGCAGGGAGAGTATAAGCACTGCTATGGAGGAATGCACCAGCATTGTTGTAACAGAAGGAGCTCAGAACACAGGCTTTATTCGTGGATAATTGTAGTTAATGAACATACCTTAAAGCAGGGCTGTATGATATGGTAGATATCACGTGACAATTTAAAAACGGGTGTGGTTTCACATTACACTCTATTATATTTTGTTTTACTGCAAATCACACTCTTTAAGGCAACACATGATGCGTTGCATGTCAAACATATGGAGAGAGGGTACAGATGAGAGCCACAAAAGTACAGTTGATTACAGACTCAAATGTTGCTAGAGGCTTTTGCCCGTAACACACCACATGACAAAACAGCTGCTGTTACAACTTGCACCTTCAAAGACATAGCTTCAATTTACACGGTCTAGAAAAGATGTACGTTTTTGAAGTTGTCATGAGCACACCACGTAAAGAAATGAAATATTTGTCAGCTGTCGGTCTTTTGACTGTGCCCTAAATTTACCCACTTCACTCTGTCCCCTGATTGAACCTGTCCTCATGTTTCATGACATCACCACCTGTGCATCCACTTTGGAAAGCTCAAACCACAACTTGATTGGTGTGTAAATGCCTGTACAAAACCACAAGAATGTCTGTGGTTGACTTTCATTGTGATTGGTTTTGCTTAGTGTTGAGTCAAGTCATGGGCTGGCATGTTGAGGCATGCTTTTCATGCAGGTGCAGCTTTGTTTTGTTGTTTTCATTGTTTTAATATGTTGAACAGAAAGTTTCACCTCATCTCAAATCTTAACACTGTAAGTAGACAGGTGACATGTTAAAGGGCCTGTGTTGGATCATAAAGCAGGTGAACTGAAACCCAGTTCACTTAATCTCAAACATGGGTCCTCAGAGGTGGTCTGGTACGCATGTGGCCACATTCTTCTCACTGTGAGAACACTAATGTGTCCACATGTGAAGGGTCGTCTACTCAGCTGTCTTCCTCTGACCCGCTACAGTGTCACAATCAATCAAATGTACTTTTTACTTCTGGGTACTTCTCAGTGCCCATACGTTGTGTACACCGCCACAATATTAACACTGACGTCAGCATATTGATTTCTACTTTTCCATAGTAGATCTGCATTCGGCACAGGCAACATCATTTGGTTTACAGATGAGACGTACCTGTTTATTTGCAAATAAAGCAGGGAAATGAGATTTGGTCAGATGTGGTCACAGGAGACACATTAAGGACACATTTAAATTTCAGGTGTGAACAGATGCATTTAACACTGTCCACTTGTTATCGTATCACTCAGGACAGATGTTAATACCAGTTTTGAATAGCAATATTGCTAACATTAGTGCTCATAAACTACTGGTCATACCAGACTGATTAAGGGTCTCCCCCTGACTATATTGAATTAATCAAGGCTGTGTTTTTGGCAACTTTTTATTTGCGAGGCAAGGAATGTTTTTTTTTCTATTTTCAAAAGTTGGATTGTCTTGCTCTATGTCTTAGATGTTGGACACAGTGTTATCAGTGATGAAGATAAATAAAGGTAGATAAAAACATCAGTTGCCGATCAGTTATAACATCCAAAACTCCAGGTTTCATTCTTCATTGCACAAATGGACAAATTGTTGGTTAATTCCAACCTAAAATCTTAAATGTAATCCTGCCTGGTAAAACAGTTGATAACCTGTTGTTGCATGTCATCACCTCCTCTGATCCTACAACCCCGCTGTAGTTCTCCTAAAGCCCTCTCAAACAGATGAAGCAATAGCTTAATGCTGTAGACAATAGTGCAAGCTCAGTGTGATTTTGCCTCAGTGAGCCAGTGGTGAAACGTTAAACTGACTGCACTGTTACTGCATTACTTGTTGGCATATCAGGCACATTCTGGCCTTGACCTACATATCGCCTACCTCTCCCACCTACACACACACACACACATACACACGGACATGCACACACACACACACACACAGGATTTGTCGTGGAAAGAAAGACCCAGCCGCACAAACACAGTCGAGAGATTACGAGTAAACCACTAATCTGACGGGGCCTGCATCTGTGTGTTTGTGTGTCTGCGCTCCCTTATGAAATGTGGGCAGGTTTTTATGCGATGGCTGGCTCAACAGTGTTTCACTCCGTCTTAGCAGCAGGAATGACAGCCTTAGTTTTTCCAGGAATTTCTGCCCTGAGGAAAGAAGCAGGGAGGGGAAAACATGTTCCAATGCTCATGTTGTGATCCACATAAATTTGGTGCTCGAGCAATTTGTGTTTTATTTGGACTAGTGCAACTCTTGAGTCATAGAAGGTGGAGGAGCATGACAGAGGAGACACAAAGAGAAATTTGAGCTGCAAAACTGGATGAGAGAAATGGAGTCACAGCGAGAGGATTTGGTCTGATATAAAGATGGAGACATATACAGTTCATGTGTTATTGTAATGACAAGGGCTGTGTGCTCGGGAGACACCCTGGGGTGTTTCGTCCTGTTTTTACCAGTCAAATCTGCCACAATGTTCATAAACCGTTCAATGCACCGAGGTGGCGTTCATAATCCTACCATCTCAAGCCGCTCGGGAAGTGTTCAAACACTACTGCTGCTCGCTACAGAATTCTAGTATAATGTTAGCTTTGTGAGGAGAAGTGAGATTTGTGGGATAAACGGGGGTGCACACACACCTGTCACTCAGATTACCTCACACACACACAAATATACTCGGTATGTATTTGTTTGATGAGGTGATGAATTCCTCAGAGGTTTGTCCGCAGCACATTCTCTCCATGCATTCCAGTGTGGAGCAGACTTGGTGTGAAGATCATCAGCAGTTGGATTCAGAGATTTGGTAGGAGCTGGTGTCCGTGTCGGAATGAAATGTGTAAATACACACACATACACTACACACCACACAGTAGGTGACCCCCTTCTTCTTTCTCATATTCGACAAATGCAGGGGGGAGCAGAGACAACTGTGCTGGGCTCAGAGCACAGGCACATATTTATATGACCGAGCCCCCACACACACACACACACACACACACACACACACACACAAGCTCATTACAACAGAAACTTGTATATACCGCCATGTCTCTTAAGTAGTGTCTGTTGGCGTATACTCCCATTTAAAAAAAAAAAACACAAGAAAGTGTGTGTTTTTATTGTTATATTGAACAAGGAGTGGCTGAATTTGTGGAAGGTAGTGCTCATAGTCTGTCTACTGTCTCAGAGTGGCAGCTGTCTCTCTCTCTCTCTCTCTCGCACACACACACACACACACACACACACACACACACACACACACACACACACACACACACACACACACACACACCCCCACACACACGCATGTCTGTTATCCACACAACCCATTGGGTGTCAGAGAAGCAGGTGTCCTTGTCCATATTGGCTCTCCAGCCCTTCAGTGTGCCAGTGGATTGTCTGGTAGTCTCCACCCTCATTCTTGTGCAGGCTGCTGATTTAAGCTTGGGAAACAAGACGGGCATACTATGTAGCAGAGTATCACAGCTTATTGAACAGCAACAAAAAAAAGCCTTTAAGTCGGTTTTCCATGTTTTTAATGATTGTTTATTATGATGTGTTTTATGACCTGTTATCTCTTGATAGTCTCTCAAAAACATTTTACAATCATCAGATTCCATTATTCCATGCAACAGAGCTGAGCAGCTTGTAAAGTTGCTGTAAAGACTTTATTCTTGGCTAAGATACTTAAAATTATCAGAACAATCCGAGGATGTTGAGAAAGGCCAGTGTTTCTACTCTGAAGCTTTTCCTCAACTCCTTCTCCTCAAGGGTAGCCACTAGACAGCTCTAGATCAGATTTTATCACTCCAGCCGGGATGATAGCTTGAACATCAGCCCAGCAAGGTGCTTTAAAGACACGGGGCTCAATTTGTTCCAGTGCCTGTCTTAATAACGCACGCACGCACGCACGCACGCACGCACGCACGCACGCACGCACGCACGCACACATGCACGCACACAAACACACCACTTTTGCACTGTAGAACAAGGCATTTGTTTTGGCAGGCCACCTGCCACTGAGAGAGAGAAAGGGCACAGGCGCTTGTCCTCCACTAAACTGATTTACGTTGGCACTAAAACAGAACTCATAAGGGCTTTTTATGCTCCCTGAGACTTGCCAGTCAGCTTGTTCCCCCGGCCAAGGCAGGAAGGAAATGATACAAGATACCACAATTCACAATACTGCTTTATTGTCAGACCTCTTGAAAATTGCTCTTACCTCCTCTGAAATTTGTCTTGGCATGCTTGGTGGGAGGAATATAGGAAAAGTTGTTTTTGGCACTAAAAAGTGCTTGCCCAAATGTTTTACATGTTCTGTATTCCTCACTAAATTTATTTTTGACACCTCTTTTCTGTCCGATAAATTAATAATATGAAGTAATATCACATAAATGCACATCAGATCTCAGAATGACTGTTTCTGGTTTTATTGACCCCAAAGCACACTCTAGAATTACGCTGTGTTCAAATGGAACATGTGAGGTCATGGTGACGATGTGGGAAGTCGTGTACGGAACATGCTTGCTCGAGTCATTAGAACACAGCTAGAAGCTACAGAGGCAAAATAGGAAAGCTAGCAGGTGGGTAACATTGTGAAGGAGATGCAAAGGCATAACGACGGAGGGAAAAGAAGAGCTAGAGAGTAACATCAACATTTTTCTTGCGCTTATTAGAGAATCTGTACGACGAAAATATATCAATGAAACCAATCACAAATCATCACCATGTCAGGAATACGAGGAGAGAGAATCTTTTTGTGAACACAGTAAACATGAAACCATTTTAAGGCATTACTCAAGTGTTATTTAAAAATGAGGACCTTGTTGAACAAATGTCCATGGACATTAAAAAATGGGTTTGAATATTCTTTGATCATACATCAGTGAATTGTGTAATAATGTTGCCATTCTCTGATAATCCTCTGCGGACAGACAGAGTGATTGCTTTGTTGGAGTGCTTGAGATTTGATTTTGTGGTGTGTGTTAGAGCGTTTTAGCCTCTATGTGGCTTATATTGGTGACCTGACCCCCCCAATGCCTCTGAGCCCCTGAGACGGCCTTTGACTGGGACATGTGTCAGACTGGCTGGATAAGCAGGCAGCAAATGACCAGCCTGTACCATGCTTACCTGCATGCGTGTGTGTGTAAGACTGTAAAGAGAGCAAACCATTTTGTCTATCCTGTTCTGACTCTAGGGGTTTTTACATCTGTTTGAGATCTTGTTGTCTGTCCAGGGATTGCCACCCATCCCTCCGTCAATTCACCCACTCGTCAGTGTGTTGGGGGGATGGTAATCCATTTTTCCCATATGCAGATAGTGGCGGTGAGATTAGGCAGACCCTGGGAGAGGATTACGGCTTCAGGGCTTGGCTCCCCTTCTATCTTACCTCCTCTGTAACCATCCAACCCCCCCTACCCCACCACTTCCTGCCTCCTCCTCATGCTGTTCAATCCCTCACCCACCCCTCACTCATCTCCCTTTCCTCCCCTGGGCAACTCTCCAATCTCTGGAGTGTGTTGGCTGCTGAGAGAAGAGGTGGAGGACAGATTAAGATAGAGACCCATTTAGTTTTTTGTATGTGTGTTTTGATTTGCATGTGCATAATGTACAGGATAAGTGTGTTTTGATGTGTTTGTGTACATATGTTAAAGACCAATTGAGAGGAGAGGCAGTGTAGTGGGTGTGTGTATGTTGGCGTGTGCACAGTGTGTCTTTTAAACCTTATTGCTTTCAGTAACCTCTGTGATTATGCTATGGTTGGGTTACAATAATTGACTTTGTGCATATGAGTGTGTGTCTTGAGAATTTGCATTAATTTCCAGAGCCTTGCCTTTTATTTGCTCCCACACATTGTCCCCATCTTCCTTCGTATGTTTTCCTTCCTCGGTTCCACCGTCTCTCCTCTTCCACCTGCCCAGATGTGACCCACATGTTGTGATGCAGTGCAGAGGGCAGAGAATTTGTTTGAGTGCTGCTCTTCTTCTTTCCTCATCATCATCCCTCTCTCGCCACCTTCTCCTCCTCTTTCTCCCCTCCAGTGGTGAGTGCTGTAATTGATATGCCACCGGCAATAAATCAGCGCAGCTCTAGGCTCCGAGCGGCGAGCGCTGTCTGAAGGGGACGAGTTTAGCTGCTTTGGAGAACAGGGTGGGAGAGGGAGAGTGGATCGAGCTCTGCTCACAAGACTCGCCATCCACTCACCACTTCACAAGACCCTGAAATTTCCCCACAGCGCACATGCAAACACACACACCACCCCATGTCTTCTCAGGATTCCAACCCTTGTCAAACCTAATAAACAAAATGATGTAAAGCTGCGGAAGGACATCTTCTACCTCCCTTCAATCTCTCATCCTTATTCCTGTTCCTTACGCCCATAGGGATGCGGTACAGTCCTGTCAATTGATAGGACATCCCGATATCAAATCCAATCAACTTGGCCCCTTCCAGCCTGTCCTCTCTAATGCTTTTCCCTCACGTGATAACGGCCTTGGTTCCCTCGATATCGTGGCTGCCCATTCCCAAAGCCACAGACACGTTCCGGCCCGAAATGATTGACATGTTTTTCCTTGATGGTGCGAGATATGGCTCGTAACCTTGTTCCAGCGCTTTTCCCACCATTTCACTTTAGTTGTGGAGGAAATTGAAATTGAATAGGGATAAGGAGGGAGGGAGAAAATGGAGAAATTTAAGGAAAGGAGACGTGTGTAAGAAAAGGAGTGATTGACTATATCCTCAACAGTTAAGCATGTGTGCTATGACAGGAGATGGAAATGGAAGGATTGTGGACTGTCAGTGGGATTCTTTTCATGTAACTTGTAAAGTTTATATTTGGGAGATGTAAAACTCCATGCTGTGTTTTCACTTGGGTGTTTGTTGTGATGTCACAGTCTTATTAATGGGATAGATAATAAGCAGCTGGAGACCCCTTGATGCAATTTGTTTTGCCACTCGCACTGTTTTACATCAAGCTGCAGGTGGCTTGAATGAAGAAGAATCACCATAAGGACTTTTTTTAGGTTGTCTCGTTCTTCAATCTCTCTTTTGCTCCCTCCCTCTCTAACTCATTGTATCTTTTCCGCACTCGAAAATGACAAAGGAAAATGAGGCAGCCGGTCTCCCTACGTGCTGCCACGCTTTGAATTGACATCTGCTCTCGAAGCACTGCACAACCGTTCTGTTGAGCAAGAAATTATTTTTTTATAGGCTGGCTAGTCACTTTATTGCAGGTGCTTATGTCAAAGAGGCCACCATCCACATCAAGTCATTTAAATCTCACAGAGTAGAGAATGGGGTTTTATCTGATGCCGCTCCAGCCCGTCTGTCTGCGGTTACCGTGCTGAGGTGCCTCAATCCACAGGGCTCCCCTGGTGTTTGATTTAAGCGCAGGTAGAACCCTGATTAAAATGCAGCAGAAGTGCTTCCTTTTGTTTGGCTCTCGCTGCTCCTCACTTTCCTTCTGCTTCTCTGTCTGTATGTCTTTCTGTCCATGCAGTATCTGTTTCTCTCTTTTTATCTTTCACATTTTTCTTGCTCTGTTCCTCTTTTTTCTCTCTCTCTCTCTCTCTCGTACACTTGTCTTTTCCCAGCGTTTTATTTGTGGAAATTGGATGACACAACCTCTCCATGAACCTGGCTAGCTTTGTCACAGCTGAGCTATGGTTTGCTATTCCATGACCATTGCTGCTGCACTTTCTCTCCTCTTCTGTTTGCAGCAGCAGTGACTAAAACTGATGGACAATTCAGTAACTCGTCTTACTGGGGTCCTTAATTCTCTCAATACTTTCAAAAGTGCATTTTTCTCTTCTAGTGTTTACTCACAGCCTCCCACAAGCCCTTCTCAAGGATAGCTGTATAAAGCATAAAGGATAAAACATTCATCCCTCAGAGCTTGGCTAACTGACCACTCTTCTTGACCTGTTAAGCTCGGTGATTGATAGACAGATAGCCTTGCTCCTGAGTGGTTTACCAGATGGACAGCAGGACGTGGAAACATTCCTCAGTCTCTCTCCTCTCTCTCTTTTCTCCTTTTGATTTTCCTCCAGCTCATGCTTTTGTCTCCCTCAACCCCCTTCGCCATCTTCCTACCCTTCTCATCTCTCCCTAGTGTCTCTCATCTTTTCTGATTTGGTGTGGTCATAAAACACCCTTCGTGCAGACACTTTGATAGTCAAGGTGAAATTGAAGCGTGCAGGTCTCAAGGAGAGTTGCTTCCTGTTTTGCATAATCAGCGTTTACAGGAGAACTAATGTCCCACTATTGCTGGAACATGATTGGCCTGTCAAGTAACAACATGTGCCCTGCAAACCCCACTCCTCATCACTGTACTGTCATTGAAAAATACCTGAAGGGACAAATACTCTTTAGAAGTGCTAGTTGACTGGTTGATCGGTTGATCTAATGTTAATTGTTGGTACTGTCTTCAGTGTTACATTCACAAGGAGAAAAACTCTACATCAACAGCTTTCTATGATTAACGTTGTTATGTTCTGCGATGAGAGGGGCAGTTTGCACATCAAACTAGGTTAACTTGACTGCTTCAGTGTTCTTCTTCACGTTTGTGTGTAATGCCAATTAGTATCGGCATAATTTCATTTTCAAATTTTAATCAAAAAAATTATAATTGTCTAATAATTTATTTAAAATAAAATATAGTCTGGATCTGGACAGGAGTGGGGACAGGCTTTTGTGTGACAATGACCTATCGTTGCATCAGTAAATTCAACTCTGTTAATGACTATCATATTTTTCTTTAGATAAGTTATATATTTTTCTTGATAATATACAGTATATATTGTGAATGTAGCTCCCTGAGGGGAAGCGGAGTCTGTTTGGTAACCTGGTGCGCTGCTACATGAGCCTGGTACCTTGATACAGCTGTTGGTGTAATTACAACAAGGGGTTACTGGATGTTATGTTGATACAGTTCAAACTATTGCAGGAAAGTGTTTGCACAGACCTGGCTATAAATTGTTTGCTGTCGATATAACAGGCCCCACTGGCAACTTTTCAAACACATGCCTCCTCCAAAGCCACCACAGTAACGTTGAAAAATATGAAATATTAAAGAGTTCAGTGTGGTGGGTCTATAACTCACTCCAGCAACAGTTGTATTACATGTACAGAGCTTTTCATAATCGGCCCATGGCTCCCCAGCCATCTTCACTCATAATTAAATGCTGACACATGTTTGCCTTCCAGACTTGATTTGATATCATTTATCATTAAGGCAGCTTGAGTGTTCTTTCGCAATATGTGAGGCTTTGAGGCCTCTCTCTCTGTTTTATGCATAATTCATAGGAAATGTTCCTTGGTCACTCATCATGTTTTTTTTTTTTACCTTCCAGGGCTCCCACCTCACGCCTCTGGATGATGTTCCTGATGACGGCTTGCAACTCTGAAAACAGGACCACGCAATAATAGTTGTTTCCCTTTCCCTTATCCTTTTCTCTCTTTAAAACGATCCCCCCTATTCCTTGATAATAGTGCTGAGAAGAAAGAAAATCCTGACTTGGGACTCGGACAGAGTGTGTACTCCTCCTCCTCCTCTCTTTCTCCTTCCCCACCCTCCTAAGCCTTGCCTCTAAACAGCCGAGATATGTGTCCCCTAGCCCGGTCAGTGGCTTCCCCTGGTCCAGGGTTTCTCCTCTTGGGGCTTTTGCTTATCATGAGCTCTTCTTTCTGTGGAGGCCAACCCCCACCCTTCAAACGATTTGCCCCTGCTGAATGGGGGCTCACTCATCTGGCCATACACAACACAACTGGAGAAGTGTATGTGGGAGCTGTCAATTGGATCTTCAAGCTGTCAAGCAACCTGACCAAACTGCGCAACCACATGACTGGCCCAGTGGTGGACAATGAGAAGTGCTACCCTCCGCCCAGTGTCCAGTCCTGCCCACATGACTTGGCCCAGACTCCAAATGTGAATAAACTTCTTCTCATAGACTACGCACAGAATCGCCTCATTGCCTGTGGAAGCACCTCACAGGGCATCTGCCAGTTTCTACGTCTGGATGATCTTTTTAAGCTCGGTGAGCCCCACCATCGCAAGGAGCACTACCTCTCCAGTGTGGCAGAGTCTGGTACCATGTCTGGGGTGATCATAAGTTCCCCCCACAGTCTTACCAGTAAGCTGTTTATTGGAACCCCCATTGATGGCAAGTCTGAATACTTTCCAACTCTGTCCAGCCGCAAACTGATGGAGAATGAAGAAAATGCTGACATGTTCAGCTTTGTGTACCAGGATGAGTTTGTCTCCTCCCAGCTGAAGATCCCCTCGGACACTCTGTCCAAGTTCCCTGCTTTCGACATCTATTATGTGTACAGCTTCAGCAGTGAGCAGTTTGTCTATTATCTGACAATGCAGCTGGATACCCAACTGACTTCGCCCGATGCCAGCGGAGAGCAGTTCTTTACCTCCAAAATTGTCCGCCTCTGCGTGGATGACCCCAAGTTTTACTCCTATGTCGAGTTTCCCATTGGCTGCACTAAAGATGGGGTAGAGTACCGTCTGGTGCAGGATGCCTTCTTGGCTCGACCAGGCCGGCAGCTGGCTAACTCTCTGGGGATCTCTGAGAATGAAGACATCCTCTTCACAGTCTTCTCTCAGGGTCAGAAGAATCGAGCTAAACCACCTAAAGAGTCAGCATTGTGTCTGTTCACCCTAAGGAGGATAAAGGAGAAGATCAAAGAAAGGATTCAGTCCTGTTACAAGGGAGACGGGAAACTCTCCTTACCCTGGCTGCTCAACAAGGAACTCGCCTGCATCAACTCGGTAAGCACAAAACTTTCTATCTGTTCTTTCTGCTTTTTTGTCTTTTTCGTCAGAAAGAATCACTTAACTTATCAAACAAGGCAATCAAAGTATAGTAATGTTATAATAAAGTGAATCAAAACAGAACCACTTGTGCTTTTATATTGAAACACTTGATTCCATTAGGCAGGAAGTATTCATGTACTTGCTGTTTTCTTTGTTGTCAATTGACGTAAGGATTTATTCATTGTGATTGTGACAAACTGCCAACTTCTTTGCTGTTTTATCAAACAAAACAGCTCTCTGGTTCACTTGCTGATGCTCACAGGCAAACTGGCTATCATGTGAGCTAACTGTTAGCTGCTAGTTGTTTTTACACAGCCTCATTTCAAATATTAAATTAAATATAGATTCTGGAATCAACATGGTGATTGTACAATTGTTAAATAATTATACTCAAGTGACTCAGTTGTTATCCAAGAGTGAAAGTTATTCCTTTTTACAAATCAGTCTTCAGGGAAATGTGTACTGCCCACTTTGGAAAGTATTGTTGCTAGCAAACACAGGCATACATGCATACATAAGTCAAATATTAAAGATTAGTCTTGATGTCAGTACATTAATGTCCCTGAAACTGCCTGCTCCTACTTTTCCACTCAGCCTTTTTTTCCACTGCACACTAATTGAACACTGGCCTACGCCACATTCATTCACAAGGACCACTGCTGCAGGCCCGCAGTGATTAACAATACAAAACATGGAAAGCTCTTATTCCCCTCTCCCCCTGTCTTCTTTTCGCTTTTTTCCTAGACATCTTCTCTTTCCCCACAGCCTTGTGTTGCTTTGATTTAGTCAGACAGGGGACATCATTAGCCTGGTCCCCTGGATTTGTGCAATGTCGCTCACAAGCACACACACACTCTCACAAACCCACACACAGCTTGGTTCGGTGCGCTGCGGTGTGAGATCCTGGGGGATAGCATGAGCTACACTTGGTTTTTACTAACTGAGCCACAGTGCATGGCCCTGCATGCATTACAGAGGCCACCTCTCACTTAGACACCCATACGTGCACTTACACTGAAGACCTTACACAACAGCATACAGTCTTTATAGTCAACATACAACTGCTCACGTTCTTTATTTTCTCTGACCTTCAATCTTGATTCCTCCGTCTCCCTGTGCTCACCCACTCTCTTTTTCTTGAAACCCGCCTGAATATATTTTCGTTCCATCTATTAGTGTTTAGTGTACCTCTTAGTTGACCACCTGTCTTAGAGACCCCATCTTCCATCCCCTGTGCTCTTTAAAATCACCCATCCATCGCTTTCCATCTTGCTCTCTCTTAAGAAAGCCTAATTATAAGACCAGTTTTAAAGCTTTAAATGTCAGCGCACACAATTTTCCTGGCAGGTGTCTTCGCCGCGCACACACAGAAACCATTCATCCTGAGCCGAGTCTAATGGCGTGAGATACTTTGTAAAAACAGCACTCTTCCTCTGTGTAGTTCTTTATTAGCTTGGGCTCACAGGTGTTTTTTTGTGTGGTAGTGAAAGTGATGTGAATCACCCAGCCAAGTCTCACCTCCCTTTCTTCTACCTTTCAGACATCTTCTGTAGATGTAGTCTCTCTCTTATTCAGTGGTTGTCTACATTCTTTACTGTGGCTTTTCTTTCTTCGGGCCCATCACACTCACAATAGCTCCGAGGCAAAAAGCAGGCTATCTCATTCATTTCAATTAGACCTTTGCCCCGGTGCAACAGGAGCTCTTAGTGCAGAGTGCTATGGTATAAAATCACATGTTAGTAGAGAGAAGAATTTCACTTCCTTTTTTTACAGTGCAACGCCAATCATTATCTTACTTTACTGCAACACAAATGCTGCATGTGAAACTGTTGTGCTTATTTGCTGCTTACATCATCATCAGTTATCTAGTGAGGAAAAGGATTGCCATCATGATAACTTTCAATAGATGGCCTCTCCAACTTCAAAGGGGAATAATCAGTTGGCTTTTTGATAAGACTCACTGGTTTGCATTTCATCTACCTCGGCCTTATCAATGTAGCCTTTACTTTTTATAGCTGGGAGAGCACAGATGCACTATTAACATTAATGATGGCAAGTCATACCAGTGAGCCATCATGCAAAATACCAGGGCTCTGCAAACGGCACACCTAAATGGTATGCAGCCCATGAAAATTCATTAGTGTTTGAAGCCAGACGCTAGATTTGATTAGAAATTTCTAATAACATCCAATACCAACATATTTAATAAAAATAATGCTGTAGCTCTAACAAGCTCTGGCTAACTACACTACTGCGAATCACTTCTGCGTAGCTCTAAAACCAGTACATGCCAGTGGCAGTACAGAGCAACAGCTGGAGCGACAAAGAAGAAGTGATTTCCAGGTAAAGAAAACGTTTCAGATTGTGGTTTTGACATCTGTGCATACTCATTTTAAGTGAGTGAGACGGTGATCTTGCAAAAAGAGCATCTCACAGTTACAACATGTTATTGCTAAAACCTTCACATTTGCCATTACTATTAATTCATGTTTGTTTGATCCTCATTTCTGTCCCACTTCCCTCTCCCTATCCCATTCACACAGTCAGCCTTGTTACCATGGTTACTGGAGTTTAGATAAGGAATACATTCACTGATATTTTATCACCACTTAAACATCCCCTCAAAACTGTTGTCCTGTATAAGCTGTCATGTATGATGATGTAATAGCCTCAGAGATAAGCCTATTGGCTGACCCTGTGACAGCAGCAAGGCTCGAGGGGTCAACCTCAGGTTAATGATGTCTGCCACGCTTGCCCCTAAGCACTGACCTAATGTCAGCTGCTCACCACTGACCGTAACCTCAGTCAGTGGTTCTTGGGGACCTCAAGTGTGACCTCAGATCAGTGCATGACATCTTTTATCAGTGCGGAGGCGGTTGCTGTGAAAAATAGAAAAGGCAGAATCAGACGGAAGAATCAGGGAAAGCATTTAAATATAAACATGCATATCTTAACATTAATGACTAGATGGGATTCCCCCACATTCTAAAGATTGATGCTATCATTAAGTGTAATTACATGTGAATGATTTCTTCTGGGGTTATACTGTTACTGCAAACAACGACGGTCAAAGTCAAGGCAATTTGCTTACACAGGGCAACAAACACTGAGAATTGATGTAGAAAATTGTAATAAACCTATTTTTACATGCAACAACTTCTTAATGTGACCATAACAGTTGATTTTAAATTTGAACATTGTGTTGTCTCATCGACCAGATGAAGTATTGGGCCCATTTTCAGATTTTGAAACATTATGTTTTATGTATTGAGGTCTGAGTCCTCTTTCTAGCATGTTTGGCTCTGTCCTGCCCCTTTGCTGCATGGCTTCTGTGCGCTCTCTCTCTCTCAGTGCTATTAGTAAAGGCCATAGTGCCAGAACATTGATATGACTAAAGCGTCTTTCTAAATGCCAGCTCTCCACTGGCTCAACAGATAGACTGTAAGTAAGGAAAAACTCAAAAAACTTACAGGGAGTCATTCCTCCAACCGATCCAGGTATATGAACTGAAGATCTCCTGACTCTACAGCGCTCAAATTTTTCAGCTACCTGTGTTTGGTGCTGAGCCCTGCCCAGAGTTTCCCAACCACTCCTGGAATTCAAATGCACTTCTCTAACCTCTTGACTACAAACTCATGAATGGCCTCCTCTACTACATTTGACTGAGCAGTGTCGGATATGCTGTTTGATGTGGGAGGAAGGGTGAATGCATTTAGCTTGACCCTGCCATAGAGCTGTTGAGAGGGCAGGGCAGAGGGGGGTTGAGCCCTGGACAGCTGTTAGCCACATAGCAATGATGGATGAGCGAGCGCTCTGTTAGCTCCCTGTGTGGAGTTCATATTTGTGCTGGATAATAATTTCTAGCCTCTGGCCATCATTAGGATGTTTATGACCACAGTGAGATGGTGGCTGTGTTTCTGTAAACACTAATGTTTGGGCATATTACATGTAGCTCTGTCAAACAAGAGTGTGTAAAATCTCAGATGAGGCACACACACACCATTCATCACTTCAGCCCTGTTTATATTTTCCTGCTCTGTACTGTATGTGCAGCCATGTATTTGTCCCTGAGCTTTATTAGTGAACCCCTGACCTTCTCTCTGGTTTGAAAGTGGATCAATATAAACCATTTCTACACAAGGAGGGAGAGTC
This sequence comes from Hippoglossus stenolepis, assembly GCF_022539355.2. Lineage (NCBI taxonomy): Eukaryota > Metazoa > Chordata > Actinopteri > Pleuronectiformes > Pleuronectidae > Hippoglossus > Hippoglossus stenolepis. The sequence continues at coordinate 20,108,731 of NC_061485.1, forward strand.
TGACTAAGTGAGATGAATGCAAAAAAAGAAAGTTAAAGAATGCAGCGACAAAGTGGGGGGAAACGAGAGAGAGCGGCACGGAGCTGAGCAAAAGAAAAGATTAACAAGTTTCAGGAGGTGTGCAGGACGTGGGCGGGTATAAAAATGAGAGAACAAGAGGATGAGGAAGTCGGATGCCAAGCAGCATACAGGAGAGAGAGTAAGGGAATTTGAAGGATGGTGTTGAGGAGATGAGAGAGATGGAGTGAGTGTGAAAATAACACAGCAAGCCAAGAAAGACTCGAGGGGAAAGGGGATGGAAAAGAAAGCACAAAAAGATTGTAGATTTTGAATGCAACACAGAATGCAAGGAAATGTACTACTTTATAAAACCAGATCCTTACTTCTGTAATTCTCACAGTTGATTGGAGCTGATCAGGTCAAGCTTGTTTATTCAGGCGTCTTTCATGTGCCTGCACTCATCACTGGAGTGTGTGTACTGTAGGATATATGCTAAACTGATGCTGCTTTTTGGAAAGATTGGAAACCAAGACATCAAGCTGCAGGCTAGAAACTGAATGGAATTACTTTTAGCATCACAAAAATTCTCCAAAATATCAGTCTTGAGGAGTTTGTGGAGCCATATTATGTGCAGCAGTCACGGCTGGGCAACTGCGATTTGGATGTGACGTCAATGTTGTGTTGTGAGTGATGACAGTTTGAATTCAGATGAGATAAAATTTCGTCAGGAAAGAGAGGCAGAAAGGGAGAATGAAAAACAGCCAAGGAGAGAGCTGCAATCCTTTCGCAGGCAGGGTCTGCTCGGAGGAGAGGCGTTGATTCACAGACAGAGAGAAGAGGAGGGCGAGAGGAAGAGTGATAGCATCAGAAATCTTTTCGCCACAGCTGCCAAGAACAGTGGGAGAAAAGAGCGAATGACAGAAAAGGGGGAGAGAATTAGAGGGAGGAGAGGAGAGGGTGGTTGAACAATGGTGACTGCACAAATAATATTGGCGTCTGTCACCTGGTCACCACACTGTCCTGTATCGGGTCTCTCAGTCATGTCAATGCTCTCACACTGTATGTATTTGTGTGTGTTTTTGTGTCAGGAACACAACAAAACTCCTTTGGGGTGTCTTGACAAAATACCTCTAAATTTAAAAAGGTGTACTCTACTTTGAGAAAGCCAGGGGCTCTCTTTGCTCTGGGGTCACTTTGTAGAATATATTGTCTTACTCACTAAATTCCTCACATTAAAGCAAAAGATGAAGCAAGTTTCAGCTTTGAGGTTATTCAAAGTTTGCTTATTTAGTTATAGAAAGTCATTGAAAAGTCATGTAAATCAACAGCAGGAGGGAGTGGGAACAACTTCCTAAAGCTCTTTTTGAATCTTTTAACACTCTACACAGCAGCTTTGGTTTTCAGGCTGTTGAAGTCAGTTTCTTATTGACAACACATAGACACCCGTGTTGGCTTTTATCAGCACAAACTCTCCAAACGTCTTTGTCAGTGTCTTCTATGTGTATGACATTTGTTGACATTTCATATTTGTTTTTTGCATTTTCTGCTGACTTTATACTAGGGGCCAGGCGGAGAAAGTCTGCAGACAATCCGGATGCTCTCACTCGGACATTTGCCTTCACACATACAACTCCGCCAGAGAAAGTGCGGATCATTTCCTGAGTTCAGTGCATGTCTGAAAGCAGCTTTACACTACATGAAATAATTAAACACAACCTCAAATAAATAAACAAAGTTAGTCAAATTGCATATTTACCTCAACATCTGTTTCAATTACTTTTCTCCACACACATAATAGAAAACACCATGTTTTCTTAATGTAGAGCTACAAACTTCACACCAACTGCTTATTATGTAGTGCAGTAGTATAGAAAAATAGAAATGGTAGTAAAGGACTTAAAAACAGTTCTTAGTAGGTATTAAAAGACTTGAAGTGGAATTGAAGGGATGGGAAAGAATGAAAGGAAGAAAAAAACATAATGGCAACATTCCTTGTCCCTGTTGTTGTAAACGCCCTCTTCTCCACACGAAGCTCATATCTGACCTGAGGCCTTTTCAGAATGTCAGACTGCTTTCTCTCAATCAGATGGATGGGGAGGTTGTGAACTGTGTCACAATGCAATTCATCAGTCAATCTGATAATCAATCATAGCAATAAATAGTCGCCACAAGTGCTCGTCATTTCATGGTGCGTAGGCCAGCTGTCGTATCAAAGGTGAGATTTGATGCTAAAGCTGAAATCAATATTGGAACATGCAATAATGTTTTTAATGGTTGACACATGCATTCGATAAAAAAAACTTATTTGGAAGTCGATTTATTTCTATCCATGAAGTTAGATATTATTAAGAAGAATTAAACTTTTTGTACATTTTAGCACACACAGTTTTAAAAAGCTCATTGTTTTTAACACCATAAGAGAATCAACATTTAATTGCTGTTACAACATTTACAACAGCCTGCTTTAGTGTGTATTTGCAATGCGTCCTAGAGATGGCTCCTGTAAAAAGCACAATGTAAATAAAGACAATTCATTTATTTGCTCCTTAATAAAGCCCATAAAGGTTTGCATGGTGTATCTGGAATGCTCTCAGTGGACATTTTAAATCTCACTGCGCAGTCATCAAGTTGCTGCCACCGCTGTTTTTCTGATGAGGAGGTCCCCTTTTTGTGCAACCAATACAATTCTTAAAGTGATTTATCATCGGTTAAACAGCCTTTCAGCTGAATATGTACACAGGCATGTTTATATGTTGATGCTGGTGGTCATTAAATGCACACACAAGGCGAATCAAAACTTGTTCATCAAAACTATTTTATTACAATCAAAAACAACACAATAAAAGAGTAGTTGGCTGTTTTCCACCTCCAAGCGCTTATGTTAAATTGTTACCAGCCAGTGTAAGTGTGTGTGTGTCTGGTCTCGTCAGGTTAGCTGAGAGGAGCCTAGTTATCAGACTGAGCAGTGTCCTGGAGACTGGTTACAGCTGTATAGCAGACACATGTGTTATAACGGATCCCTTAATGTATGGCTGATGAGAAAACACTCTATAATACTGTCTCACTGAAGATCCTGTGTTCAGTCTTGGGTTTAGTTTCTGTAGAACCTGTAATATTAGCAAGAAAAGACAGAAATGAACACCATGCTTCATCACTGCTCCATCGCCTCACATTTAGCAAGCCAAGCCCTTTTTTCATTACGTTGTTACAGAAAGTGGAAATGACTTCGAGACCAGCTCCTAACCTTATTAAATCAATCATTATGAATATCATCTAATGAACGCAACACACTTGTGGCCTTTGTAAAACACAGTCCTATATCTGTAGACCTAATCTAAAAGGATGTGCCAGCAAATGCGTTTAAGTAATTACTGTAGACCTGATTAACTGAGCCAGAGTTGATGAGCGCAGTTAATTGACAGTCTAAATGAGTCGAGCTCAGAGACACCGATTGGGCGGCTTGTCTTAGATGTTGATTCTAATGGGTCGTCTTTCGGTGCATGTTTAATTTGATTTTAAATATGGAATAAGTTGATTCCAGCTATCAAGTTTTTGAATTTCCACCACACTGTGTGTGGGTGTGTGAGCTTATATGTGAGCCAACAGTATCACTACATTGGTGCTCTCATCCCATTATTAAACGACAATAGGAAACCTTTTGGAAAAGACCCCATGCAGACTGTGTGTGAGCTGCTTAACTCTCTCTCGCGCTCTCTCTCTTCTTATTTCTGACCATTCTTCAGCCCCCGCGCTTGTCTGAGGAGTGTTTAGCTCAACAAATCCCCATCTCCAGCACCACTCTAATGATACTAATTGTCAGTGTAATTATGTATTGATCTGTACTGTGTGTGTGGCTGGTGTGTTGCATACATCATTATCAGGTGTAATCAGTAAATGTGGGGCAGGGGGTGTGCCCCGATTGCACATGCTCATAGTCTCAGTGTGTTGGTTTGTCCAAGTTTTTTTCAGTGCCCACATCTGCTTTCAGCTTTTCAGTTGATATCCCTTGTTGAAAAGTTGAATGTGCGCACTCAGCAGCTGTCGATATAAATCATTATCTGCCAATCACACATGGGTTTTTTTCTGCTCTGACGTGATTATAAAATATGTTTTATTTCCCAACAACACCCTGGTTCCCATTAATAGATGCGTTAATTTTAGATGATTCCCAGAATAACAAGTGGGGCAATTGTGGATACTTCTTTCCTTATTAAAAAGAAGAAATTATGTTCCCAGAACATCCAAAATCAGTGTTTGTTTTTTTTTTTGCATGAAAGACACGCTTATTATGCTCTATCAAATAAAAAGAGAACATTTTAGCAAAACAATGATGATTTTCTGACTCTCTCCCTTAAGGTAAAGGTAAAATAAGGGTGGTTTTAATAGCAAATGTTAAGTATGGACAAAGGCTACATCCGTATCCATTTATGAATCTAATGTTGAGCATAAATTAACCCTAAGATGAGCTGACGAGCTGAAAAGCTGGGTTCCTCCATCATGTTTAATTGCATTAGTTGAACCCACATTTGGTCACGTTGATCATATGTGTCCTGGCAGCTTCGTACATCTTGGATTCAGTTACCGGTGTCATTTGAACTTTCACCTTTAAAATATCTTTTGCGGGTTGAAACCTTTAAACCTGCTGACTCTCTCTTCCACTGCTGGTCACTGAGCTGCTCCATCAGAGCAATCGGAGGTTAAGTAGTAGGGCGGCCGTGGTGGTTGCTGATGGAGGGAGGAAGTGTGTGACTCATGCACTTTCCCCACCCACATTTCCCAGCTGGTGTGTGGTTTGAACTGATTCTCGCTGATCACAGGCTTCTTTTGTTTCAAACTCCTTGTGAGCTTAGATTGTGAAAGATGAATTTTCAAGTGACTGTTAGTCTCTTTGCCTGCAGTTTATTTCCCCCTGTACATACTTTACTACACACAGTATGTATTATTTCTCCTCTGTCTCTCCCATTCAGTTGAACCGCGGTCTAAACATGTGGTGACAGCTTTTGGATGCAGCTCTCTGAATAGGTGCCAACTCCTTGAGGTTTCACTGTCTGCCTGGAGAGCATTCAACATAGAAATTACTTCTGTGCAACCCATAAATATGGAATTGTTGCAGGCATCTCTTCATTTAAATTATTGATCAGTGAGGTTTAAGTAGCATATTCTAGAAAACAGTTTGGACAAAAATAATTTTCTTTCCTGCAATAAGGTGAGAGCTGCAAGCTTGTTTTGAGTGTAAAATCGTCAACCTGTTTTAAATGAAACAGTTTTCCCTGAAGACGTTGATGCATCATGCTTTTTGTTACCTTTGAGACTCTTAACACGGAGGCTGATTTAAAGTCGTGTGAATGTGCCTTTGTGTGGATTTGTTTTCACTTTTGCATTTATTCTAACTTGTCATGTACAGGGTTGTTTTGAGGAGTAGGGTTAACTGGCTTATCACAGTGACATTTAAAAAAAGGTTAATGAAAACAAATCAACAAATGGAAAATACAAATTTTTCTCCTATATATGCATCAATGTCAGGTCAGGTTGGGCATCGTTTGGTTCATTTCTGATACCAGGGGTAAATCAATACTTTTAAAAGTGTGCCGATGAAAGAACGGAACAGATATTGTTCTTTAAAAAAAGCACAAAACAGCAGTCCATGATTGGCAAAGGCAAGGCAAATCGGAAGATGAAATTTAACACATTAACCCGGAAACTGTTAATAAGTGAAGTACTTAACTTTAATATCAAAATATAAATAAGTGCAAAACTCTTAAATTTACATTCAAAATCACATAATAAATAAACCTATTCTATCCTAACTACAACAATTTAACACTAAATAACAGTTTCATTGCTTAATAAGCAAATACTCAGCTTTAAACTTTAAAGGCAGCCATGTAGACAGTGTGTTGGCACCAGAGGTGAGTGTAATCTTAACTAGGCATGTGCGGTGATGTTTATGTTGCCTGTAGGCAGGGCCAATATATCTGTCTGTAGCTTTATCACTGAAATGAGACACTTAAATCTGCGTTGTGATTCGGTCTGGCAAGTACCTGCCATGTGGGAAGGATTTCGGTACAGTTCCATACTGCCAAGATGAATCTTTTACTATGGCTTCAAAAGTCATGCAGATTGTTAGGTTAATTGAAATCTCTACATTGGCCGTAGATGTGAATGTGAGCGACCTGTCCATTCAGCCTCCCGTCAAATCTCACCTGGGTTTGTCCAGGCTATTCCTCTGCCTTATAAATCAGCACGGGGGTGCATGCGAGGACGCACACACACACACAAATTCTGCTTGTGTTTATTCTTCTTAGAAAAAATCCAGCAATGTCTCCATGAGTTCAAGGCCCCTGCTGAGATTTCTGGGTAATTTATGAGCTGCCCTCTCCCAGAATCCCTCACTCCGCTTGGAGCCAGCCACATGCACACACACACACACAAGTCATGTAAAAATCACCTGCATCTGAAAACTCAATCTTAGCACTGTGCGTGTATGCGTGCACATGTGTGTGTATACGCTGTGAAAGCAAGCTGGAAAGATGCAGAGAACCAGCTCACGTGGTCTTTGTCATGAACTGTAGTTTCTGGCTGTCTTTCCTCCTCTCTGCGTCTCTTTCACACCCTCTGACCCTCGCAGAAATAGGCCATTTTGTGCACATACAGTATGTCTACAGTAATTGCGAAACACAAAACATGTTGTGTTTTGGACTGTGGGAAGTGTGTGTCAGTTGGCTCAATGAAAAAACAGCTGATGACCAGCAAGTGTCCTTTTTTTTGCCCTTTCTGACAGACGCACACAAACACACACACACTCTTGCCTTCACCAACACTCACAAGCACACACCCTGATGAATTGTGGGCTTGTCTTGAATCCATGCCGTCAGCATTTATACCAGCCGCCCCTTGTCCCTGTCTTTTCTGTCTTCTCCACTCCTTTCCTGTTCTCTCATAAAAAAATATTTACTATATATCTACAAACATGTTTTTATTTAGAAACACAGCACTTCTTAATGCAACATACAAATCTACTGACATGTTATTGAATGAATGAATGTTTGTGTGTTTGCCATACATGTTTTCCTTTCACCTTAATGACCCTAATTCACAGAAGTTTATTCAATCGACAACACCATGTATGTTCCAGTATATAAGCCCATATTGTATTCTGCTGTTTCCATAAGCTTCACTGACTGGAGGTGACTATTGACCAGTTCCACCTGAGGTGAGACGTAATGTTTGCCCAGAAATATTTCACTGAGGTAACACGTTTAAAGAAACATCAGTAACAGGGGAAGGATTATTCCAGTGTTTCCTTCAGTGCAGTCCAGTGCACATCTGTAATCAGTAAGGGTTACTGCGGGCTGAGTCGTGCACACACGCGTTTGGTGCCATACGAACGACTGCATGTATATTTCATCATCTTGCAGTTCGTAGTTGAATGAAGCCGCTCTGGGAGAACCACCACAGCTGTGGCAGTTTGCCAGAACACGTGACCTCGAGCTGTTTCTAGGGACCACTATGGGTTTACATACGTCCGTCTTTGTGTGCAAACCTCATATATTGTATCAGCGGTATCTAGGTCACATATTTCTCTATGACCTTGGGTATCAGCGGACAGCTCACATACGTACTGTATATACATCATGTGGATAACTGTTCACTCTCGGTCTTTGTATTAACACTTTCAAAACTCCATTCGGACAACACGGCCTAGAGAGATTTAAATGGTTTCCAGGCTGTGTGTGCAATATAGATTAGATGACTACCTGATCAATTTATCAATTGATCAAAATCAGTGGTTCCAACTTCTAACTAGTGAATGGTTTGATCTCGTCTAAAAGTGAACTGCAGAGATGTATGGGCTGTATTGTAGGTTGGACAAAACGAGGAGATGGACATCTTTTCTGCTCAATTCTGACTTTGTCTAAGTCATTAAAGTTAGAATATAATTATTAAATTCATTAAAAATTATCAGTAGTTTCAGCATCCATATGAAAAATAAACAGTTTTATACTTAAATAATAATAACTGAAATAATAGATAAGAATTAAAAATGGGGAAGAAAATAATTTGTGCCTGTTATCAGTTTTCACGACTGCCTAAAGCGCACACACACACACAAATATATATGCATCGCGTTTTTGAGAGGCTGCCTAGAGTGGGAAAGACCAAGCTCCTGTGAACTGCAAATCCACACATTCATTCAGTGCTCACCGAAGTCACGGTGTAAAAAATCAAAACAAGAAACCACCTCCTCTAAATTTGTAATACCCTGCTGCCAAAGTCAGTGGAAGGTTGTTGGCTTAACTCTTTCATCCCTGGAGAAGTTTTGCATCTTTGAAAACACTGCAGAACGTTAAATAGCGTCTCCAGCCAGTAACCCTGCAGAGACCACAGACGAGAATATTCTTTTCTTTCTGAATATCAGCCATGATGCACATGGGAGTCTTTTTATGCTTTGGATTTGCAGAACCCACACTGCAATGTAGCTTCCATTAAAATGTTCTCCAACCTCAAGGGAAAAACCTTTAATTCCATGCTGATCAATGCTGTACAAACTCCACAAACCTGCAGGAATGCTATTGCACCTTTACCCCCAGATGCCCCAGAGAGACCTATACATGCTACTGGTTGTGTGTGTGTGTGTCTGTGTGTGTTAACCCTCATAGACTCTAGGGGCTACTGTATACAGTATTTTCGACAGTCAGTCACCTCCATAGAAGATGGATTAACCCTTTAACTTGTTTCCCTTAGGCTTTGACGTCATGGGATTGTGAATGTGTGCGTGCGTGTGTGTGTGTGTGAGACTCTAATGCAGACTGATGGATCTCTTTCTCATGACCACACTATACAGTTTTAAATTGTTGCCCCTAGTTGTATGTCACATGAAGACTACTGGAATTGCTTTGTTGCTTGAAGCCAAGCCTGTGTATCCACACAGAAAATAAACGGGATGCTTTGAATGTATGTGTGTGGGTGTGTGTTCAAGCACAGGTTTGTAAATCCACATAGTACATGTGCGGTTGTCAGTGTGTTGTCCGTCAATCGCCTTTGTTCCGAGGGAAGAAAATGCCCCGTAGCCATTAGCAGTTACAAAAGAAAGTTGTTTCAGGTAATAGCTGCGTATGTTCCTGTCTCTCACTCGCTTTAACACACACACACACACACACACACACACACACACACACACACACACACACACACACACACACACACACACACACACACACACACACACACAGATTCTTCCATTCAAATCTGTTTTCCCTTTCTTTAACCACGTGACATCACAGCACAAACGGAACACTTTGTTGCCCTACCGCCCCACACACGCTCACACCTCCACAGTCGGTGAACATAACATTGGTTCAAAGAAGTGTATGAGGGACGGAGGGAGAGAGTCGTGACTGAGGGAGGAGAGATACAGGAAGTGGGAGAGTTGCCAAGGAAGAATGGATGAAGAAGGTGATGCAGAGCGATAAGACGAGATAGGATGGCTGGACAGAGGTAGAAAACGACAGAGCCGATATTGATGTTTGCTCAGTTACTGAAGCAGCTGGAACAAGATGGAGAAATAGAGTGAGAAAGAAGAAAAAGGCAGAATAACGGGTTATTGACGTGTGAGAGCTGCAGGCAATTTAGGCATATCAGGAGAACGAGGGGAAGGGATGTTATCTTTGCTCCTGTGTGGATCAATCATATGATGTAGTGATAAGACTGTGGATTACACTGCCATTTACACACTCCCCAAATGTGTGTGTGAGTGAGTGGGTGTGTCCACGAACTCACACATGCGTCTTTTGACTCTGGTTAACACATAGTGATGTCAATTCTGTTCCACTAGCAATAAGTAAGCAACCTCAAGACACAGATGCTCTCACCCTCACAAATTCAGTCACTTTTTTCAAAGTAGCATCCAAAAGTATGTTTCTTGCCCTTTTCACACCGGACAGAAAAACATAAAAAACATATTTTTTGTCTTCAGTGTAAAAGTGTACAATCTGCATTCATTCCCAGGTAAAATGACTGCATTAGTTATGGTTATTGATCAGCTCCATCTCTTATAGACAGAGATGTAAACATGAGAACTGGATTGACACTGCAATGCGCATGTCTTTCAGAGAAGACAAACACTGTATCACACCTGTTTCCTTCACACAATGATCCTGCTAAACCAGGAACACCATGGTTACACTTTTTATTGTTCTACTAATGATGCTAACTAGCTGCTGGCTGTCTGAAATCTAAGGTTATGACAATTTTAATTAATTGATCAATCGTTTACAAATGTATAGTCCAAAACGCACTAATCCTATCGGACTAAAAAACTCCTCTCAAACAGATAAGAGGCATAATAGTATTTCATGTTAATGTAACATAAAAAGTAAATTAGACAAATTCTAGTCAATTAATTCTCTGTTATTAACTGAATTGATTAATCATCTGATAATTTCTTCTTCAACGAAACCACACTGAAATTAGATTTATCGAGAAAAAACATGTTCAAAAACACAAAATTTGTTAACCTAACAAACCATTCACTGTCTGTAGCACGTTAACCCCTCTTCAAAGGGCAACTGATTGTTCTGAGTGTGTGAGTGTGGGGACTGGTTAAAGCTTCATATGGGTCAGTGGATTACCCAGGGCAACTGGCCCCTCATGACACTGGAATGCTCCAGATATTGTCACATGGTCACGAGCATTAACACCGGGTCACCACAGTGACTGAACACTTTACAATATGCTGAAGATTTTGCATGGTGGGACTCTTTGGGAGAAAAGAAGGGTGTATTTGTAAGTGTTCCATGTTTGAATAGCATTCTTGGACACATTGGATAATCAGATAAAAATGTTAAAAGTAGATGATGCACCTATCGTCCTCTATGAGCCCCCACTGTGATGTGAAATCAAGTAACAAGTGGACCTTTTGAGGCGTCTGCTATGACTCTTTGGCCTCAGGACCCTTTTCTACATTGAACTGTTAAAAATAAGGCTACAAAGCGTATTCATTATTTGAATTACACAAGATCGAATATAGATAGTTGACCTTTTAAGAATAAAATCCTTCATACGTGCTGTAAGACCTCTGTAGTATATAGTGTATAAAATTGATGATGATTCTTCATAATGAGAATTTAAGTTTGTGCAATTTTATTTTTGTTTCTTTTGTCAGGCTTCTTGTTTGATTGTTGTTTTTCCCACCCTCTTCCAGCCTCTACAGATAGACGACAACTTCTGTGGCCAGGACTTCAACCAGCCTCTGGGAGGAACCAGCACCATCGAGGGCACCCCCCTCTTCATCGACAAGGACGATGGGATGACCTCGGTGGCGGCGTACGACTACCGTGGAAACACTGTGGCCTTTGTCGGCACACGCAATGGCAAACTGAAGAAGGTAGGAATTAATATTTTATGTGCATATGGGTTTTTTCCTTTCCCATGTAGAGTGATGCATTCATTTGGGTTGAGTTAAAGTGGCGATTTAGAGCAGGACAAACTCTGCTTGTTGTTGAGTAGACATGTAGGATAATGGATTTAACTCGTTTAGAGGTTATTTGTGTTTTGGAGATTGAGAGTTCTTCTCGCGAGAGAGTGACGTTCAAGTGCCTGTTTAAAACCTGCTCATTTAACAAGCAGTTTAGAGCAAGTCTGTGGCCGTTCCCCCATCGATCGTCATGTTAGTCACGTCGGACATAAAATGTTAACTGCGGCGTCCCAACGCCAAGTGCAGCCTCGCCTCTAATTTTAAGAGCTGGCCTTCAATCTATCAAACAGCTTTGACTGTTGAATAGCTTTTCTGTTCTGGTGAGTTGTGCAGAACTGACCAATTCAGGTGGAAAGACAGACAGGAGGACAGGGGATAGAAAAAGTGATGAGGACAATTAGAGATTGTTTTACTGTTAAATGTTGTTTTTACATCAGCGTATCTGTCTGTATGTCTATTGTTAACATCAAATACCCAGTTTGACCTGTCATGTAGTTGATGAAATCATGTTAATTGTACATTAATGGAACAGACCAACAGTCTGTGTTGTTGCTGCTGCTGATTCGTACATAAGACAAATTTTAGATGCATACTGTTAAAACGTGTCATAGTTATTATTCTATCTATGTAATATGCTTGTGTTCAGCCTGGGTATTTGTCGGTGTGTGTGTGTGTGTGTGTGTGTGTGTGTGTGTGTGTGTGTGTGTGTGTGTGTGTGTGTGTGTGTGTGTGTGTGTGTGTGTGTGTGTGTGTGTGTGTGTGTGTGTGTGTGTATCCAGTCTTTGGAGGACAGAGCTCTCGGGGTAAATGGTAGTTCATTAGAATTCTCCCTGTTTCCCTTCGCACTGCTCAAGACCTGTCATCCATTCAATATTATGAATGCATAATCAGCCTGTGTGTTTGTGTGTTTTTAATGTGTGTTTGCGTATGCAGGCCGTGTTTGTGTGTTTGTCACTCACAGTACGCATAATAATGTGTGCGTTTGTGATTTGTACGTGCCAGCGTGTGTGTTTATGAGCGAGCTAGAGACACCAAACAATACAGTGTTGACTAAGATTCAGCACTGTGCATTTGTCAAAGTGACACCCATTCACTTAGCTTGGCAACAGTCCCTTTATTTATTTAGCTATTCTCACACGTCTCCTGCGCTGCTTTGCACTCAGGTTAAGGTATATGTGTGTGTAGAACATCACCTGGGAAAGCTGTGCTACACTAGGTTGTGGAGGTATGTTCTTTTTATATGTGTGTGTGATCTGTGAATGTGCATGACAACAAAGCAAAAGAGCCCCAAACCCCAAAACAACAATGCATCCAGTCTTGGAATAGAAGGAACTTTATCAGATTTGGACAGGAAGGGAGAAACAGAAATGATAAGAGACAGATGAAGAACATATTGAAAAGAGCAGCTGAATTAGAAACGTGTGTTTGCAAATTCCTCCTGTACGATTCAGTGGTGACTTGTCCGCTTCTTCACTGCGCTTCAGTGGGTCACTGTCTTTACAAGTGATTTAATTTGTGTGGTTATTATCTTATCAGTAAAAAATAAGATGACTGAGTCTTCTTTACGAGTGTGTTTTTAGCTCTTGACAGCTCGGTGGGAGTGCCTGCAGACCATGATGTAATGACGTAGTGTGTTCCCTTCCTTACACATTCCTCTGGAGAGCACTAGTTCTGAATGGTGTTTATATAGCTGTGCCTGAGGGTGTGGGAGAGAGGGGTAGAAGCAAAGAGAGGTTTGGTAGGATGGCGGAATGTGCTGCAAGAGGGCAGTTTTCTTGTGTGTTTTTTAGCTCCACTTCAAGTGCACAGAGAAGGAAGGATGGAGGATTGATTGAGCAGATCTTTTAAAAGCCAAAAAAGGCAACTCAAAGTGTGATCATAGAGCGTATATGTCTGCCAAGGGTAACGCCCTATCTCGCTATGATCAAGAAAATTAAGAATCCCCCACAATCAGACCATTTATCTGGATTCACTTCAAAATGTTATGGGTTCTTCTTTGGGTCGTGCCCCACCCCTCAACAAAATCTAATGAAAATCAGCTGAGTAGTTCTTGAGTAATACAGACAGACAGACACACAGGCAGACAGCTATAAGAATACACAACCTCCTTTGGCTGAGTTAACATTTACTGCATAGAGTCCCATATGGATAGTTTTTTTCATTAATGTGTTTCCGCTTTAAATAACATTATTTTACCTGAAAAACCTCTTCAGTTATTATTTGGCAAGATATGATGTGCTTTGATATCTTGTGTTATTTCCACTCAGTCTATTTTTAACCAACTAAAATGCTCAAGGTTGTCTAGAGCAACAAGATGGTTGCATAAACAACGTGTTTTTAATGCACTAATGAAGTCTCTCTGTGCTCAGTTGGCCAGACACACACACACACGGGGGAATCTTTTACTAATGAGTGCTGGTTTGATGGGACGTAGATAGGGGAGATATACAGGGGAAGGAAGGAAGATAGATGGAAAGATGAAGCAGATAGAGAGAAAAGGAAGAGGAGGCAGAGGCGAGAAGGAAGTGATGAGGAGAGGTGACGTCCACTGGTGTGATTAACTAATTCCAGCGGTCATCTGGATACCGCTGCGGTCAAGGACACGGCCGCGGTGAGGCCATCCGCTGCACTTAATATTTGGGATTAAAAGCCTCCATTCCCTTTGACTGTTTCATTTTTTCTGGCTGCTTGGCTTGACTCGTCATCGGTCATCACACGTCTCTGTTCATCTGTCAGCGCGCCAGCTTTACACACTGCACCATATCACACACTGTCCATTTTATACCTTCCTATCTCAAGAAACCCCACCTCTCTGTGTAGTGGAGCAGGCAGCAGATGGACATTCAGGTGAAACTGTGGTGATTTGGGCAATTCTCCCGGCCACTTCTGCACTTTAAGGCACTGTTGAGCATTGACAATGAAAAAGCATTTACCATGACACACACACACACACACTTGTGCGCACATTGACTATCTCAACAGGTGGTCCGAAGACATCAGACAAAAGAGAGGATCCCAGTCGATAATTCAATACCTATTGTAAGTGCTTGTTTTTGACAGTGCACACACACACACACGCACACTAGTATTCCTCAGCTGCAGTCTTCATCGAGGGCCTATGTGGGCCATCTGCTGTGTGTATGTGGCCAGTATGCCAGGTGGTCGGAGCCCCAAGTGCCTGCTGTGTGCCCGTTGTGGCCGTGCCAGGCTCAGGTGTGTGCAGTGAGTGTGGAGTGAAGGTGCTGCCCAGTGCCCATTCATCTGATCAGGGCATCGATGAAGCAAACTCAAAGCTTCTGACAACACCAAGGACAAACATAGCATACTGGAAAAATGTGACACTCATATTTATATATAGCTGCAATGTCCTTCAAGAAGGCGTTTGTTATTTTGAGGATGACAGAGTGCATGATGGTTACTGCATCACTTTTGATGTGTCCTTGAGCAATAGCATGAACCACAACATGTTCCCTTATCATAATCCATAAGAGGATGACAGCATCAGTTAAGCAGCTAGAATCTATCGTGAGTTCTGACAAATTATTTTGACTTTCATAAAGGAAAATTCAGCCATGTTACTCTCTATATTGTGAGTTATGGGATATTTTTTATATTTAAGGTTGTTTTAGTATCTTGTCATAAATACTATATGAATATATTTTCTAATACTGAATATAATTTGCAATACCTATAGATATGTCATGATGAAAACTGTTGACGTCATCTTCTACATGGATTGTGTCTCAACAGAAACTGCACTGACAATATGACTTTCTCTGGACTAATGACATGTGACAGTTTGTCGTTTTGTATGTGTATATTGCCGTGTGAAGTCACTGATGTATTCCACGAGGACCACCAGTGTCACCACCACACGACAGTGTCATGGTCTAATTGACTAATGATTGTTATTCCACTGGTGCATAATGTTGCCCTGTCAAACTCCCCTGTGTATGTGTGTATGGTTTGCATTTGAATGTGTGTCCACAAAGGACCTTCACCCAACAAATGCACACTCTGAGGAAACATACCAGTAACATTTGAACACTGGTTGTAGTGGTTTAGGGATGATTATGGAGGAAAGGTGTGTGTTTAATCTCTTTCTCTCGTTCTCTGTATCGTATATGTACATATCGTATGTATGTATAGAATGCATCATTCCTGAGAAGGCGCAAATCCTAATCTGAAAATATGGCGTTGTGACTTTGTTCCTTTGGGTGTTTGTATGTGTGTGGTTTGTGTCATCATTTGGCCCAGCTAGCGGAGCCACGAGTTGTTTGGCCAGGGCAGCAGCACAGAGGCTGGCTTTGTGCAGGCGTTTGGTAGCCCTCGGTCAGTAGTTCACACAACTGAATACGGATACACACACTCTCAAACACACAACACACAGACAGCGGATGGGAAGGAGACAGGGAAACGGAGACGTCGAGAAAGATGAAAGGGATCAGACACGGTTGAGGGAAGAGAAGTTCAGACCGAGTGCTCAAGACAAAACAGATGATTTACACTCTGCATTTAACACTTTTCCACTTAATTTAGATCTTTCCCACAGCACCATCATTCATCACGTCTTATCATGATGTTCCCAAATTAACAGTAAATCATGTGATTTACTCTCATGAGAGCTCTGCTTTTTCTTTCCATGTATAGTTAGTCTATAATGTGAGTGTTACAGGCATATATACAGTTTAGGCCTAAATTGTTTGCACCGTAGCATACAACCTACACACTCAAAGGATCTATCTGGCCAGCTAGCATCCATAGCTATTCACACAGATGTTGTTGTATACTGTTATCCTACGCAGGGTGACTACAGGGCGCAGGGTTAGCACCACAGGGCTAAAAGTGGCTGAGAGTCAATGTGCGCATGTAAAACACTGAATATTTGTCAGGTTTTGACAATGAGAGTGTCTCCGTATGCTTGTGCATGCATCCTGCCCAAGCATGTGGATATCAATTATCTCTTGTCATTGCCAGCCCGAGTCTTTTCCCATCTGTTGGCATGTCCTCTTGTGCAGCTACACCTAACAAAGAACACAGCCTGTCCCTGTCGACCCGCACCCCCCCAGGCACTTCAGGCCTGGGGGGGTGACACCTAATTGATGTTTGAGAAACAGCTATAGACGTTCGAGAATATGATAATATGAGCTTAGATAATGTAATGGAAAATAATCATTTGCATCCAAAACTCACTAAAATAGCCCCTGTAAAACCACAACTATGAATTAATAAAAGGAGTCATCCACTGCTTATTCACATCTCCTCTCTGCTTCTGTTCTCACTCTCATTTTCTGTTTCATTTGCTGCTCACATATTCTCTTTCCGCTCTGTCTTTCTGCCTTCTTCTGTGATCAAAGATTCCTCTCCCTGTGTGTGTGTGTGTGTGTGTGTGTGTGTGTGTGTGTGTGTGTGTGTGTGTGTGTGTGTGTGTGTGTGTGTGTGTGTGTGTGTGTGTGTGTGTGTGTGTGTGTGTGTGATGCATTTTTCTCAAATCATATTCTCTCTTTAAAGAGAAGAACAGAGCAAGAGTACAAACACACGCACACGGTCAGTTCAGACATTGAAATATACACATGTAAAGCATGGGGATAACCTTGCATACACACACACACACACACATACTTTCACATCATAGAAAATGGAATGTAACACTTCGATTGAACGGGCCGACAGTAATGAGGGGTCTTTTAAAAAAGATTTAATGGTATCTTCTCCACACACATTCGTGTGAATCCACCCACACAGTCTCATTAAACCAGTATCTGTCTCTAACTCCACACCTTTATCCGACAGAGGCCTCATCTGCCATAATGATCCATATTTCCGTCCTTATTAACAAGCACTGTTGACATTAATGGACACAGTGAATAACGTCAACTTGATTGTCCACTTTGCAAAATCTTAACAAATAATAATGTCAGTAGTCAGTAATTTCACCAGTGTATCTCTAAATGTTCAAAGCACAACTGGGTTCATGCTCAGGATAAGTCACAATGGGCTCCCGTGTTCGCTAATGCCATTGAAAAGAACAGTTCAGACCTTGATAATCTCAGTGCTAATGCACTTCAGCCCACTCCAACAATGTGTGACTGCACTGCAAGACTCTCGCTCTCTACCTCTGCGTTCCCATCGTAATTCACTACTACCGGGGATTAATGAGGCAAAGTGGGGAGTAGATGAGAGAGGGAAAGAAAGCCGGGAGAAACGGAGACAGAAGGAAAAGAAAGAGCGAGGGAGATGAATAATAAATGTACCATGCTAGAATCCATTTTTTAAGGGAAGATTAGAGGAGTCTGGATGCAAGCTGGGATACTCACATGATCCAAGTGAGGTCTAGGACAGCCTGTTTCTAGGTCATCTCCATTAGACATCTTGGGAAAGAACATCAAAGAAGCCCTTTTCATAACATATACTCTGTGTGTAAAGTTCCATTCTTTAAACTTAATGTTTTTTTTTCTTTAAATCATATTTTAGTTAATGAAGGTCCATGCATATTTATTTCATCAGGCAATTATGATAATAGTTGTACCTTATCAGGTAGGGCTGTTTTATTCTGAAAAAATGAGAATCACAATTTTGTTGCAAAAAATTTAGATGATGCGTCTCTCAGATTATTGGAGGGTTTCTTCTGAATTCATTTAGGTTTGTCTTCTTTCTCTGTTGTTATTACAAACGTCGCTTTTTCTCACACACTCTTTCACTGCTGGCTTAATGTTACTCTGCATCACGTGGGCTGACACTGGATAAAATAACACTGCATTTCAGGGGTACTTGTAGTAGTACTTGTTTTGATGCAGTTGATGTCCCTAATTAGAATGCAGCAGAATTGTTGTCAATTCGAATTGAGATCACATATAGGCGTGAATCGAGATCACCATTTTGTTGCAGTCATTCGTGCAGCTTGACTATCAGGTTGTCAATACCGTAGAGTTATATTGGTCTCTAAATACATTATTTTGTGAATGTCCTTGGTGTTGACATGGTGCAATATTTATTCCTGAGGGAGAGATATGTTTCAGGTAGAAAAGGGGAATTTTGTGAACTGGCATAGCTCTATCCAAGCCAACTGATACAGCTGACGGAACACCAGGCTCAGTGCCAGGACTCCATGGGTGCTCTCACTTCTGGCAAGACACACAAACACACACGCAACACACCTTGACACCAGAAGGGATGTCATATCTCAAGCTAACAAGCCAAAATGAGCACATTCATGTAGGTATATACAAACTTGGAACACACACTAGGGCTCGTTGGACGGCGGCATAGTGTCCAGAGGGTTAGGCATGAGTGGCACAGCGGGCACAGATTACCTTTGGCCCAAAGTGCCTGTATCTCCCACACAGGCTCATGCATGATCACGCGACGCCTCGCACGCTCATTTTCTTGCAATTAAGCCCTGCAGCTCACAGTATAGGCCTTGGCATGTATGCACTTCATGCCACACATGGACGCTAGATAACATTTCAGGCAATAAGTGGCAGGAATGATCCGCTGGGGAATGAACTTGCACAGAAGTGGAACACATAGTGGAACAAGACACAGCACTTCAGTGATTCCCTTAAATCTCTGTAAATAACAGGATGCGAAGAGCTCCTTCATCTCCATTACGCCAAATGATGAGTGTAAATGAGTGTAAATATGTGAGTTACTATCAAATTAGCTAATCTGCTGTGAAGAATGCAGACTGCACCAGACACATGCACACACATACACACTCTCCCATGGGAAGCGACTGTTGCGGGCTTATCAGATTACCCATTGCCAAACTAATAGATTCTTAATAGATTGTTTTTGATTAGTTCCTCTGGTTTAGTGACGTTAAGATGATTAACGTTTGTGTGTTCAGAAACAAATACACATTTGTGTTCGCCCGCACCCACACGCTCTTTGCATACAGTGTTTTATTGATTAACAGAAAATGCTACTGCTGGAATAATTTTTGTGTGCTTTTGTTGCAAAAAAACACATCTGATTGTCATCATGTGGCTGTCATGTGCTGTGGGAGCAAGTCAGGGCCATGGTGTAGAGTCTGCGCACTCTTCTAATCTCTCTCTCTCTCTCTCTCTCTCTCTCTCTCTCTCTCTCTCTCTCTCAAACACACACACACAAGGTCTTGTAGACGCACACACACGAAAACAGCTCCAAATACAACAGCTCCCTGCGTTTATCCTTCTCCCATACCATGGTAGCTTCTCCCGCCGTCTAACTAATTACCCCCCACCCCGCCTGCGTCTCCCTGAGGGGATAGGTTTAGCCTAAAGCCTCGTCACAGTGTTGGCTGGCTTGGTAACTTGCCTCCGTACTCCCTGCTTTTAGCCGGCTCGCCTCCTGACCACTGCTAGCCACATTGCACTAACCCTGTGGCTAATCCCGTTAAGATAAGAGTTGGTGATAGCCAAGCGGAAAGCCAATCCCCCCATGCTGGTCTAATGTCCTCGAGCTAATCTTTAAGGGTGGCAGTTGGCTAAAGTGAACTTACTCGAGCTTCTTTGGCTCATTTGTTATTAGTTCTTGTTTGCAGGGCAGCAAGTCCATTCTAATTAGTGAGCCGAGATTTCATTTAGTGCTAATTAAGAGCAGTAACTGTTATTCCAGCAGTGGCTACAGCTCTTGTTTTTAGTGTAAGTGGAGCTAGCAAAGAAACAGCTAATGGCTCTATTATTGGTGCAGCTGACCTCGTGGCTTTACAATTTCCATCTGCTAAGCCCTTAAAAATGAAGAATTAGGCATTTAAGAGGAGGCTCATTGGGCACAGAGTGTTACTTCCGCTTCTTATTTCTTTTTCACCTCTTTCTCTCTTTTGTATTTTCCTGAATTCGACCTTCTCTCCCCATCCACAGTCTCTCAGAGAGACAGACGGAGAGCTCATTGTCTCCTCTTCATGGTAAAATATTTATCCATCCTTTCCTTTGGTTCAAATGTTTCAAACTGATGGTCTTTAATTAGTCATGTCTGCATCTATCTCTCTTCTCCCCATCTCTCATTCCCCATTCATTTCTGCTCCCTCTTACCCAGCCCCTCTGTTTTTCCTCTCTTTGATTCACTCACACTATTACTACTCTCTTTCTGCTCCTCTCTGTTCTCCATGGAATTAGTCATTAGCTGACTGACTGAGCTGATTGCATCTATTCCCAAGGCTAGCATTTGTTTGTGCATCTTCTTTCCTCCCATCCCTCCCCCAGTCCTCTCTCTCACTCACACTGTCGCTCCCCTCCCACTCGTTCCCAGTACAGTCTTTGTCGTTCTCCTCCCATCTTATTCTCACTCGACCCAACTTCTTTACAACCCTCCTTAACTTTTCCCAGATCCTAAAATGGTCTTGGCCACAAAGACAGGTTTTCATTGCTAAGTTAGCCTACCAAGGTACATAGGCACTCCCAACAATGTCCTCCATAGCCTCTCTATAATATTGAGTGCATCACACACACACACACACACACACACACACACACACACACACACACACACACACACACACACACACACACACACACACACACACACACACACACACACACACACACACACACACACACACACACACACACCATTTACTCCTTGATCTAATATTTAATTGGACATTTTGCTGGGCTGCTGCTTGAATGGGGCGTCTTTGTGGAAATGGTTGAGTTGGCCGTCAACAGCACATGTGGCCATTTTGGAGACAGTTTCCTCTTCCCCGTGGGTTTTTACAATGATCTGGCCAGCAACTAACACTGCCAAGAGCCAAGATGGAGGTGTGTGTGTGCGTGCGTGCGTGCGTTTTTTTGGAGGGCAAGTAACAAATGGCATGGGAAAGAGATATTCTCCTCTGTCTACCCTTCTCTCTCTGCCACCTCTCTCTCCAGCCACCCCTCTCCTTCTCTGTTCCTCTATTCATGTGTTGCTGGTGGATTAAGCTAATTAAAGCACTGCAAACAGGGTCCCCGGGGAGAGGCTGCATATACACACACACTCACATTATTACACACCTACTCATTAACGACAGCTACACACACAATAAGAAAAACAGGCAGGAAACATGATAATAAGTACAAATATATAGAAAGTCCATGAGCACAGCACACTATACCTTGCGTGAACTGCAGCACCAGATAATGTTTGCATGTGCACACCATACCGTACAGTGGTTTGCATTATATGGATTTGTTAACTCATCCTGTCGATACTTTATGGACCACTTTCCTGCACAGTAAACAATCTATAAGTCCTTTTCAGTGGATCTCAAATTTGAATTATTTGTCATTAGTGAAGAACTGAGGTTAAGTTTGTGTAACCTCAGCCAACATGCCTTGTACCCGTGTGCTTAAACCCAACAAGCTGCATCTTCAGTCAGAGTTTGCTCCAAGCTTCAGCCTAAGGACTCCCAGCTATGTGTTATCATCCATAAGAGCCTTGTGCTGTCTATTTATGGGTCACTCGCAGGGAACGAGTGGCCCAGAAATAATGCTAGATATTTTCAACCATGGCGTGTGTGTGCATTATCTTTGAAAACATGGTGGACAGTTTCTTTAATGTGGCAGTGAGGGTGTTTTAGAACATGATTGCATGTCAGTTTTGCAGCGTTATGCCTTTATCTGTATGGAAATAACATTTGAGTAAGCACGTCTGGACACGTAACTGTGTGTTACACAAATCAACTATTTACTCAAAAAAAGAAAAAAATATGATTGGAATAGAAAGATAGAAAAAAAGATCAGGTGCAGAAAGGAAGGAAACCCTTGATCCTGTAATAAAGAAAGACAGGAAGCAAGGGGACTCAGTGTCACTGCCCAGGAATTCTTTCCGGATGTTTCTACATTCAGAATATCGGCTGTGTTTCTGGGAAACTGCCTGCTTCCAGCGAACCTATTGGATTACTGATAACCTTGGAATGGGTAGGGCCAGCACTGAGGGTGTGTTCATTAGATCGAGGGGGAGAACGTGACAGGATGGGCTTCTTCACTCAGATTCCCTTTTATTGTATTCTTGTGTAGTTAAGTCAGTGACAGGTCTGATGGTTAACATGTGTATACGCCTGGCTTTCAGTGCTCCCTCTAAATTGTATTTGTCCTCCTGTGTCACCGTGAGGGTACGGCTTTTGACTGTACCGAAGCCCCTGCGAGGGATCTTCTTTTTTTATTGTGCAAGAGATATCACAGTGCTGTGAGCACACAGCAATAAACACAGTCATACCCTAGCACACACTAATACACACCCAATAATAAGGCTCCAATAACATAGGGGTCTGTGCTCCAAGTCGTCTCCAAATCCCCCGTGGTGGGCCTGCTCCTTGGTTACCATGGCAACAGTAGTCAGGGCAGCCACGGCTGGCGATAGTGAGGAAGAGGAAGAATGAGAGAGAGAGAGAGAGGGAGTGTGTCACAGGCACATTGATGTTTGTGGTGCAGGCAGGGGGATATGAACACAGTCACAACACTGAAAGTGGGTTGCTGCAACACTGCTGAGTGTTAGAGTTGCACAGTGCTGGGAATGCAGTTTCAACTGGGGTTCGAAATAAGTGGGCTTGTAGGTCATGTTTACCCCTGTGTGCATGTGTGTGTCTGTACGAGTGTGTGAGGAGAGAAATGTGAGAGAAAGAGATGAAAATGCAGAGACAGCAGCACACATGCTCATTAACTCCCTTGGCATGTGCATTCTGTTCATGTTTGTGCGCTTGAAGATGAGCTCTGTGTGTGAGGACGTGCTCATCCATGCACAACACACAGGATTCAGTCTACACTCTTTAGCTACTTTCAGACATGCACCGAACTCTGCAGTCATTTCTCAGGAGGAGGTGCAAGTGTGAACGCAAATGTCCGAGTGAGACGCTCAGAAGTTTCTGCTGACTTTCACTGCCTGGCCTCCTAGTATGAAGTCTGTAGAAATCCAGGAGAAGTCAATGTGTGACCACAGCAAGGGATCCCCCGCTGGAATCACCGCTAGTGAGTGTGTGGGGGGGGGGCTGATGAGGCTTCTAATGCGCGACAGACGCAAAAATGACGTTTCCTGTCTCTGCCTGCTGCACCCGGCTTAACCACCTCTCGCCTGAATAATGCAGAGGATTTGATGCTGTTGTGAACGCGTCTGTGCAGAGAACCTTCCGCTGTGTTGTGCATGTGTGAAAGGCAAACTCTGGGTAAACTCCGTAGCCAATTCTCCAATTTTACCCACAGGCCATGTCTGAAAACGGCTTTTGATGCTTTGATATCACATCTGCTTACAACTACACTATAGGATTTTTACTGCACAAAAAATTGCAATACATGATGTTAATATTCTGTTTTTTATAGATCAATAAAAGTGATTATGTAATACAGTATATTGGGACATACGAATTGTACAATCTGGCATAAACTGGGATTGATTTTTCTCTCTCCATATTTTCCCTTAATGTAAGTCAAAAGCTGCCTTCACCTAAATAATGCTTTACCATTGCCAAAAAGATGTGAACAAATTATACAGATGGTGCTGCAGTAGTTAAATCCTCTTACTTTTCCTGTCCACATGTACTGCACAGAATAGCACAGAATAGACTGGATGCCCAGCAAACAGGCAGTAAGTGTCAGGGCTCCGATGGAAAATCCATAGTTTCATTACAGGCCCAGTGGTGTGAATGTGGCCAGGAGGCGACCAGAGCTCTATCATGGGCCCTACGGGAGCCAAAATGGCTGCATTTAGTGATGCAGTAGAGTGAAAAGAAGGCAAGAGGGTCAAGGCTGCCGCTGGGAGTGAAGTATGTGTTAGACAGAGAGAAGCCGGATAAAGTTCATGCACTTTGACTGGCACGACAGCATTTGTGCTTGACTCACCTTCGGAGACTTCTGCCACACTGTATGTATGAACGTGTCAAGGACCTCACAATATGATTCAACATCAGCGCCGGGGGTCATGATATAATGCCATTTATGATACTTATTCTTTCTAGTTAGATTGTATGAC
Source organism: Hippoglossus stenolepis (assembly GCF_022539355.2). Taxonomy (NCBI): domain Eukaryota; kingdom Metazoa; phylum Chordata; class Actinopteri; order Pleuronectiformes; family Pleuronectidae; genus Hippoglossus; species Hippoglossus stenolepis. The sequence goes on from NC_061485.1 coordinate 20,133,131, forward strand.
ATAGACAGAGATTTTTATTCCAGGTAGTAAAAATGGCAATAGTGCAGATTTATGTTGGTGCTTTACCTTGCAATCAAATTAACGTATTCACTGAACATGCACACATCTTTGAAAACTGCAACCAGTCACGCTAATAATTATTATTCATTTTACTTGCAATGATTCATCTTGAATATAATAAAACAGACTTTTATACTGTAGACGTCTTGCAGAAATAATCACAACAAAGGCCGGTACACTAAATTCAATTAGCTTGGTATGTCTGCTCTCGTGACACAACACTGTACTAGCATGCCATCGCTGACATCTCATCACACTGACATTCCTGTGTTTAACAGAAGTCACAAATGCTTTTTCCCCCAACATGCATGCTCCACTTTTCCATCATTGAAAATCAAGGGGCACATTAGAGGCACAAAGCCACTTAGAGTTATTGGAAAGGGCCTGAGGTGAGTTAATCTGGGAGAAGGTGCGACTCACGAGCTCCTGGCTATTGTTTGTCCCTCTAGGTGATTAGAGTTAAGAGGCATGCTTTAAGGGAAATTAGGTTTCGATTGGGCCCTCTGATGAAGAGGTAGGATTGTAATTGTTAGTGACCTCTAAGGCCAGAAAATAAAGATCCGCTGAGACGTATTGTTCATAGTAATGTGGCCTGATTTGAAAATGTTTTTTATTTGCTGAAAGTTTTCTGTCCACACAATGAAAACAGCAGATATATGCTGAAAGAGGTTTTTATATAGAAAGAAACACAACAGTATAATTCAACCATTATATAGTCACATCCTCTCATGTACATCAGTGGTGCATGTTATATTTATGTGCATTATGTCAGCCATGTTTTCGCAGAGTTAATCATGTGGTTCACTAACCACAAGGACACCCCCTCATCCATTCATGCATTCTCTATCCTTCTACCTTTCTACCTATCGTCCTCTCTGGGTCCCCTGAAGAATTAGCAGCTGTATTTTTGACACACGTGTACTAACCAGATGATATAATGTAAAACCTTGGAAAAACAACCCAATTCCTCTGAGGAAGGGGTGAGTGAGGGATTACAGGAGAACTGGAGCACAGGAGAAGAGACAACACACACACACACAGACACACACACACACACACACACACACACACACACACACACACACACACACACACACACACACACACTTAATCAGACTGATTGCTTGTGGCTCTGGCTCTTCTCATTGCATCATCTCTCTAATGCACTGCTCCTACATCACTGTATCCCATGTGCGTGCGTGCGTGTGCGTGTGTGTGTGTGGCCTTGTAAAAGCCACGAGAGGTACGTCCTGATGTTATGAAATCATTGATCTTCACAAAAATCAGTTTGTGAGCTTCTGATTCCAATCCAGTAAAGTCTGTTAAGTCCAGTAGTGTTGATGTGTGAATACCATTTATTAAGGAGAACATTTATACAACATTCAACATTTTCTTAGTATTGACTTAGCTGACATACATGTTTTGTCTCCTTAGTTATGACACCCCTCAGAGACATATGCAGTCAGTAGCTCACATACAGACGCGCACACACACACAGACACTCTGCGACTTGTTCTTCATTCTCCTCTCCTAAAAGAGAGCAATGGAGCCAGGAGCGATGCAAATTGGGTAAAATGTTCCGGAAAGTGGGTTTTCCCACTGGGACCTCTCAACTCCAGCTCTGAGTTAGCACACGCCCTGTGTGTGTGTGTGTGCATGTGCCACAGTTCTTGCTCTTGCATTTGTGGGTGAACGGAAATTGTTCCGCATGTACTTGTGAGCGCCTGGATGTATTGCTCCCTCTGTGTATGTGTGTTCATCCCTGTTTCACGCAGGCTGCCGTAGGCTACAGCCCATCCTCCATGTGATTTTTAAGGAGGATGGAGGGAAAGAAAGAACAAGGGCTTGTAAAGCAAGGCGATGGTGTAAATTGAGGACAGCGCTCTGTCAGACCTCAATAGTTGGCTGCTAGAAAGGCTTAGCTAGCTAGACGAAAAGAAAAAGACATGGAAGTAAAGGAAAGGAAGAGTTAGAGGGGAGAAGAGAAGGTAGACTTTGGGCTAAATTATTTCTGATATTTGTCAAAGATGAACCTGTGAATACCTGTGAACCATCAGCTGGAAAGTATTTGCTCTCATGTTCAGGAGTTGTTTGTCACAAGAAATAATACCGTCAGTCTTTCTCAGGTTCTGTCCAACATCAGTTCACAAAGTGATGTATATAATAACAGGAAAAAGTCTCATATTACATTTTACATATTTGTTGTTATCCACATAACCACATTTCCCATTTTATTGTTAGATTTTTATAAGTGTATGAAGGCCAATTTAACTTTATTTGTGTAGTGACCAAATCATTACATACATCATCTCAAGGCACTTTAGTTCTAGATCTTAAAATATTATAGGGAAACACAACAGTTCTACAACGAACAAGCAGTTGGACAGAAAGCAGGAATAATTCTCCAGCAGAATGAGACCGAGCCAACCACCAATCTCCTCCATTTCCTGCTAAACTTGAATGACTCTGACAATAAATCACAGCATTGACAACACATTTAAACCTCAAAAATTGTATTAATAAAAATAAATCCTTCCAAATAATCCAGCTGCTTTAGAAATATGTGTATTGCTGTCACAGTAGAAGAGAAGCTGACACTTTGAATGACAACAAAAGCCGTTCAACTGCTGCCAAGTTCCTCAATCGCTGAGGAACGGCCTCACTGGCCCTCCTGCACCGTGAATCAGGTTTACCTCCAGATGAACTCTGGGACTTGGTGTGTTATCTGGCATTAGCCGTCCCTCCCAAAATGTCCGCTGCAGGGATTGTTTTGTGCTTGTTTTGTGCTTGTTTTGTGCTTGTTTGAATTTATTGGCCTCTCTGCATGTGTGAGAGAGAGAGAGTGTGTGTTTCTATGTGTGTGCACTCAGTTAGGGCGGACAGTGAAGCATCGCTCTTCCTCAGATCTGCTGTGGAAAAGCTACAGGTTGGAACATCTGCCTCTTGCATATCTCTCTCTCTCTCTCTCTCTCTCTCTCTCTCTCTCTCTCTCTCTCTCTCTCTCTCTCTCTCTCTGTGCCTTGTGTGTTTTATTGAATAGAAAGGTATTGTCCATTCAAAGTTTGTGACCTGGCCTACAGCTATTAATCCAATTACACACAAATAGTAAAAGTATGCAGCGGCTGACTCAACAGACTTGGCACTGGAAGATTTGGAGGATGCAGGCGACGAAGACAATGGGACTGTTCCACTTGGTTTTTACTGGAAATGATGTAAACAAACAGGGAGAGAAAGAAAAGAAGGAAAGGGGTGAAATCTGGAATGAAAGGCTAGAGCATAGGCGGCGCTTGGGAAAGCAGGATTGTAAATAGTTTAAGGACAGGGGGAGGAAATGACGGAGAACGAGAACAAAACAAAACAAGGCTGTAAATGTATTTGTGTAAAGACACAGACACTGTATCTGCAGAATCACTGAGTGAGCAAACATTACCAAAGGGATTTCAAGCCATAGATGTGAATTGCCTTTTGAAAAGCTGCGATATCATATTAGCATCAGCAATATTGCATTTTAAGGATTTGTGATACGTTTTCATTGGGCACTTATCTCAACAGCCTGGCAAACGCACCACCATTAGACATATTTACATCAAATCCCTCAGTCTTCTCTCTGCACCTCCCCTGTGTTGTTTCCCAGGAGAAAACCAGCAAAGTGTGTTGTTAGACGCAGAGAGCGAGCCACGCCATCTGCAACACGCTCATCTCTGGAAATAAGAATATAAGACTAATTGAGCTTTTTAATTGTCCTCTAAATCCCGCTGAGCGCTCATGCTGCTGCCTAATGGTGTGTGTTTGTGTGTGTGTGTGTCCGATCTGCTGGGACGCGAATGGTTCTTCCTGTGAGTGGAAGGGGATGAGTGAGCAAGCACTCAGGCTCCTTCTGTGTATAATGACCTAATAGCAACGTGTGGTTACCCTTTAAGGAATCTATTAGTGTGCATTTTCTCTTTGTAGTTTCATAAAATGTGTATTTGTGTGTGAGTCGGGAGAAAGGGACACTGAGAGACATACATGCTGGTCCTGGTGTGTCATTATGTGTTTTCTTTCCTCTGTACCTAGTGTGTGTGTCAGTTCAATACCAGTGTAATGCTCTTTGATTTTTACTTAATCTACCCACATAAATTACACATTGTATGGTATCAACACAGACTGTGTGCAAGAGCGAATATTTAATTTCTCCGTGGCTTCAAGTCAAGTAAGCACAGCTGGAAAAGAGTCATTAGAGTGTGTGTGTGTGTGTGTGAATGTGTGCGTGCCTGTGTGTCACTGTATAATTAACTCCACCTCCAATCATGCCGCATCTCTTCGATTGCATGTTAGTGTAATTGTCTTTGTGTGTGTGTGAGTGTTTGTGTGTGAGAAAGTAATCCAGGACGAAGGATTTCCTCCATTTTCTGTATGGACAACTTCCTCTGCTCATACACACTTCCTGTCTTTTTGTGTTGGGCAGTGGGAGAGTCAGGGGGGAGTGAAAGGGCAAGATAAGCTGGCACGTGTGTGTGTGTGTGTGTGTGTGTGTGTGTGTGTGTGTGTGTGTGTGTGTGTGTGTGTGTGTGTGTGTGTGTGAGCCAGACCGATATGGATTTTCAGCAGCTGATACCCATAGAGTAAATTGATACATATACGAAACTACAAACATATTGCTAAAGAAATGTTATTGAGGCTTTATAATTTACAGTTTAACCATAAACTTTATTATAAATAAAACCAAAACCATAATTTCAACCAAATATATAGATGTTAAATAAAATTAAAAAAACATAGATTCTGGCCGATATTATCAGCCAACTGAAAAATTGGTTGTGTGTGTGTTAGAGTGGGAGAGTCAGAAAGAAGGAGGCACAACAAAGAGCACTTCTATAAAAAGCAATCTTGTGACAGTCCAGTGCTCTCAGCTGACCGTCTGGAAACTTTGCCGTGCTTTCTTCTCCACTCTCGACCATTTTGGTCCGAGGAAAGTCTTCTCACCAGTTGAAGGATGTTCCCTGTGTATGTTAAGGAGGAAGGAGAACGAGAGAGCTGGTTAGAAAGCGGCCTGAAAAGAAAGAGGATGGGGAGATTTAATGCTCAGTGGCATGTGTCACAGGCTGCTTTGTCAGGGACACACACATAAACACTGGAGGCGTTTCCTCAGATGCTGATGGTGGCGCACAGTATCCTGATGCCTTTGCCATTTCTTATCAAGCGATGCTGTTCACACTGCCACCAAGTATGTATGAGTCAGAATATGTTATATTTGATTTGCTGATATATGTTCTTATATCTATTAGCCAAGTGGTGTTTTCATATTCATTTTATGTGAACAAGCAGATCATATAACTCAACTATGATATATTTGGACAACCTGCATAAAAAAAACTTCTCTGCCACAAGTTTATGTTCTTATGAAATGATCTTTTAACTTCCTGTACCTAATATCATACAGGACACCATTTTAGTAGTAACCTATTCACAATTGTAAGATCGGTGAGTGCACATCAAAATCTATGAGATGGTCATGGCTGTGTCCTCAGGGGAAGAGAGGATGATGTTGCTCTGTGGAATTTTTTCATTAAACTACCAAACTTTCAAAACAAGGCAACAAAACATTAGAACACGATAACAGAAAAACCTCCTCTCTCTGGTCAGTGATGTACAGTATGTGGGTGAAACTCAAAATTATACTCTCTGCATCTACAGAGTTGTGAAGGTCTGTTTGACACATTTATTCAACCATGCATGTCCAACATGTGCAGCCCAAACGTTTTGACTGACCTGTTTGATCATGTTGGCTCAAATGCCAAATGTCTCACATAAACTCAACTGTCCATGAGTCCAAATCTGGGTCAGTTTTAGTGAGTGTCAGAAACTCGAATGATCACAAACTGTCTCAGGACAAAGTTCTAAGGAGTGTATTTGAGAACCAGTATTTCCCAAGTCACTTTATGGTTTTTGGTTAGATTTTTCTCATTTCAAGTTGACCATCACTCATCACGACACTGATGAGACTGGCAGACTCACCAGTTGGAGGTAAAGAGAAAAACAGAGCAGATTACAAATTTGTCTGTATGTCACTTCTTCCTTCCTGTTCCTGTTCCTGACTCAGCTCAGATGCATCCCGACTCTGTTCCCTGTTAAAACTGTTAAAACTGTTAAAACTGACTCATTTCCGACATCCCCATGTCCCATATTCATCATCTGCTGTGGTTGTATTTCCATAACCAGCCGCCCACTCCCCCTTGCTGACATAGAGGAATGAGAGTTGACCCGGCTGGCCACCACTTCAGACAAACTCTCCCTGTGTTTACATTCATCTCTGTCCCTCACTCAAACAGCTAAACCACACACACACACACACATTATCTGTTAGTAATTGGCAGCAAGCAACCTCTGATTTCAAAGGTTTCAAACTCATTACCTAGCCTCTTATTTTCTTCATCTTCTTTCCTTTCTGGGTCTTTGTGTTTCTCTCTGTACCTCTTTTTGTCCACAACTTTGCCCTTCTCTGTGTTTGTACTTGGAGCCTGTGGGACTGCTCTCAAGTTCAGCCCTTTCAACACATTACAACATAATATTGTAGTTACAGTTTCATGTAATGCAAATCATGTAAACACAGATTCTCCATTTGGGAAACAAACTGTTGAAAACAAAAGACTCACACAAACTTACAAAGTTAGCAAAAACAAACATTGTTTTCTTTCTATTGTCCTTTTTGATTTGAATGTTCTCAAACTTGCTTGTGCTAATTGTGCGACTGCCACACAGCCCAGGAAGAAATCAGGCACACACAGAGACATGCAGCAAGTCCTTTACAGCGTCTAATTGTCAGTATTGACAGGAATGTGGGTGAACGTGGGTGGGCCATATCATCTGGATGGCTTTGGGTGTCAACCAGAGCCATCCCTACCTCCTCCCCAGAGAACAGCCATTGGTCGGGTCCCATGTTACCATGGCTACAGGCCAAACCAGAAGCAGAGCATCTGTCCTCCACCTGGTTTTACCAGCTGCTCAGACACTGCTGCTATGGTGTGTGTGTGTGTGTGTGTGTGTGTGTGTGTGTGTGTGTGTGTGTGTGTGTGTGTGTGTGTGTGTGTGTGTGTGTGTGTGTGTGTGTGTGTGTGTGTGTGTGTGTGTGTGTGTGTGTGTGTGTGTGTGTGTGTGTGTGTGTGTGCTCTAGCTGAGGCACTTTGTGGTTTGTATTGCTGTAAGTTTAAACATACACTACACCTCCTCAGCCATAGTGTCTCTCTGCTTGTGCTGTCTGTGACCCCCTGCAGTCACATAAGAAAGTGTAAAGTGGCTCTAGTGGAGCAGCAGAGATATTATTAAACATCATGTGAGAGCAGCACAGGCTCGCAGCCCACATATAGATGCTCAGCTGGGCCCAGCGGCTAGAAAGCTGTAGCCACTTCCTGGTTCATTGTATCCGCCATCGCTTTTCATCGACTGTAATGTGGTGGATGAATGATTTATTAGCCCTGAGCTCCTTAAATCACTTTCTGGTTCTGTGTATTAACCTCGGAAGGGAGACGAGACATAAATTTGTACTTATTAAAACCCCTAATGATAATCTCTCCTGCAAACAGGTACTGTAGATTCATCTGTCTATGGTTTGGGCCGAACTTTCTGAGAGGGACAAAGTTGTGTCAAAAACTACTTTCTGTAGCAATTGGTGGACAGGAGAGTAAAGACTCTTCTACATCTTACTTTTAAAACGCATCATAGTTGCTACGTTTACGCCTGCTGCCCACAGTGCTACCATTTTAGTTTGAAAACGTCAGGGTTGCATTGTTGTATGGACGGGCAATACCTGTTTGTTTGGAAACAATACCACAGTCACATATTTTCGCTTAAGGTTAGGGTTAAAACACCCTTTTTTAAACTAAAACGTAGTTGTGTGTATGTAGCCTAAATTAAGTTAAAATAACAGCCATATCCTTGTTTTAAATGTCACAGCTGCTAATCAACACACACCAGTACATGGCTGTCTTTTTTATTTAAAAAAAAAAAAATTCTTAAATGAATGTCTTATATTAAAAACTACTTTGACTTTGTTACTTTACAGCTTTTTATACTTTACTTCCCTCTTTGGTCTTATGACTACTCTGTTGCTGTCAGTTTTACCTTTTGCCCCAAAAATGACCTATTAGCCACAAGAGATGCTGAATTAGCTCATTCAAATTCATAATAACCCATAAAAGGGAAGGTCAAATATTGAGAAATCACAATATTTTGAAGATTTGCGTGCACATCTGCTAAATGTCACCATGTATTCTCCATAGCTGTCCTTTTCTTTCCACACACACACACACACACACACACACACACACACACACACACACACACACACACACACACACACACACACACACACACACACACACACACCAGAGTGTATTTCAACAGGGTCCAGTTAGAACTGTGTGGTCTCTTATTCCCTCTCCTCCCAGTGGAGGACTTAAGCAGCTCGATGTCTCTTTCTCATCCTTCAGTTGTTTAATTGTTTCGTTTCAGCTTGTACTGGACCTCACTCATTTCCACTTTGCCTCTCTCTCTCTCTCTCTCTCTCTCTCTCTCTCTCTCTCTCTCACACACACACATTTTCCGCCCTCTCTGTCCAGTCCAGTCTTTTGGCTCGCGAATCAGTCATCCTCGTTTTGTATTTGGTGGGCAGCAGCCAAGACCGCCCCTGTGGACCATTACAGCACACTAGGAGAGCGGATTGAGCCGGCAGAGAAGATGGCTGAGAGATGGAATGAGATATAAAAAATGTAAAGTGGGGACAAATACTGAATGAACAGAGCTGAAGCGATGGAGGAAAAAGTGTTGAAATAGTGAAGGGGAGGTGTGATCGCCTCATTGATCTGACTCTCACTTGTGTTCCTGTCAGTGGCAATCGTCCCACTTCTCTCCTTCTCCTCTACTCCTCTGGTTTCAGAGGTGGCACCAGGCCCGAACACAAGCCAGGGACTTTCCTCTGGCTTCTCACCAAAGAAAAGTTAGCTATCTAAGGGGAAAAAGCGGGTGGCTTCACCTGGGGAGGGAGAGAAAGCTGGGTGTGGAGAAGAAAACGGCTATATTTTCTCATGCCATAATGCCTACTCAGGGTTTTGGTTTCAGGCAGGAACTGATGTTGTATTTGCTTGGGTGGAGATAGAGAATGGGTGCCTTTCACTGAAGGAAGAGAGACATTCCACAGCTATGTCATATATTGGGTGTATACAAAATATTAAATTCTGCCATAAAATACTAAAAACTTTACCTCACCACTCCTGGTGGATGTATTGGCCCAAATATGCACTTGCTCAAGTTACCTCATTTACAGTAGATAGTTTTAGTTTTGAAACATTTACGCACCCTCTGTGACCATCAGCCAGATTCAAACAGCTCTATAACCTCAACCATTACGGCATCTCTCTTCCAGTCTAAGTTATATTTAGCCCCATGCCAAGAAAAACAAGAGTTCAGCCTCATGGACAAACACAAATAGAGTCCAGCTGTGTCAAGCTATAGTTGCAGAAACCCCACCAGACCCACAGATCACACACCACATTATCATGAAAATGCAAAAGCAACACACACTTAGCTGTTTTTGACTCAAACCCAAAGTTCATTTTTTCCAGTGTGTTTTTTCTGCCCCACTGACACTGTCCTGTGTCTTTTTTGCATGTGGTGGAACTAAACCTACACATGCACGTTTTGCCACAGAGACTTGTATTCATTACTTGAGAGTTAACCTAACACTAACTTTCACTCAACCAAAAATATGCTTTTACCTAATTGGGGACATAGGTTTTGTCCCAATCATCTCTTCTCCGCTCCAATGTCTTTCTTGTTCCCATTTATACATATGAGTGTGTTGGCGGACAAATTTAGACTGATGTACATGTCCACATAGGTTACATGTTTTCAATCACACAGAGGCATCCAAATAGTCACAGACACACAAAGCAGTTGATAAGGCTATATAAGATTGTGTTAAGGAGCAGGATCAGGGCAGTCATTTCAGGAATGTGCCTCCTCCTCTCTTCTACAGAAACCAGGAGACACACACACACACACACACACACACACACACACACACACACACACACACACACACACACACACACACACACACACACACACACACACACACACACACACACACAGCTATCCCTAAACCCTCACACGCAATACCTTTCCCTTAGCCTGCACTTTTGACCTCCCTCTACAATGTTTAACAGACACTGAAAAACAGGTCTGTCATGTGGGTAAAACTAGTTTTAAGATGACAAATCCCAGCATCATTATTTGAATGATTTAAATGCTGGGACGATTAGTTGATCAATGTGTTTATATTTTAATAACTTAACTTAAATATCCAGCCCCAAAAAGTTACATATTTCCATTCCACTGCTCCACTGGAAAAATAAGGGATAGCGTATTTGTTTGTGCGTCTTATGGTGCCTTGGTTTGTCTTACTGGAATATTAAACTCACAGGACCACGTTCTGAATAGTGTACCATGCAAGCAGACTGCCACTCACTGATTAAACACACACACACACACACACACACACACACACACACACACACACACACACACACACAGGCAATCACACAAGCCCAACTGCTGCTGTAAATCGCTCTAAACCACGCTATAAAAACTCATTTTAAACACCATCTGCATTCCACATTCTTTATAACCGCCAGACGCTGTGTGTGTGTGTGTGCCGCACACGCATGTGTGTTCTGTCTTTACTCCCCTCCCCCCAAAATCTCCTCATTCAAGCCACTAAAGCTTCCCATTGTTACAGGTAACCTCATTTTTTATTTTTCTGTGTAACCAGCTGATGATGTTGCTGGTTTCTGCTCTTGTTTACATCAACTTCTCTTTTTCTGCGCTTCCTCAGTTGTGTTTTTCTGTCATGGATGTTTGTGGTGTGAGCAAGAGCTGACTCAGGTTTTTAGTTTGTTATTCTGTTTTGGAAAACAGGACAGGAAGATTCAGTTTGACGACTGGGCGAGGACTTGAAGAAAAAGGAAGATAAAGGGGAGACGGAAAGTGTCGGAACAAAAATAAAGGGGGGGGATTGGAGGGGTGGGGGTGTGAAATTAAGTGAACTGTGGGGTAGATGGAGAAATGAAAGAGGTGGAGGCGAGGCAGGCATTTGTGGCCAGGACTGGTTTGGCACACATTTCACTGAGGTGTGGTTTTGGCCTGTCTCCCATTAGCCTCTTGTGTTACATCCATTACAAACATCTGCACACACATGGCACACACACAAGCACACACTCTTACATGATGGCACAGTCAAAACACACCCACATCTTAACCACCATAGAATTCCTCCGCCATAATTCTGTTCCTTCCCATGAAAGATGGAAATCACTCATCTCTTCCTCCCATCGCTCCTTTTCTTTCTCTCTCTCCCTAAAAGATGCTATTAGAGGCACCAGTGGCCATGTAATCACTGTGGCTCTCCCACAGGAAGACTCACACGCGTGCACACACATATACACACCTACCGTGGTAATTACAGCAGAAGATGAGATGCTAGTCGCTGTAATCCCAGTGAAGGGCTGATCTAGTCAGTAGATGGCAGGTCAAGCGGCACTGCATAGTGTCACATCAGGAGAAGGAGTGTGTGTGTGTGTGTATTTGTGTGTTTGTTCTATTCATAATTTTTTTTTCAAGCTATTAATTGATGCCTTTTCAGTGTGACTGATTTAAATTAACTCCATGCACACAATCGCACACTCGCTTGTATTCAATGCACGCAAGCATTCTGCTACACATGCAAATTGATAGACTGTCTCACACACTTTGTATGCAGACACACTTCATACAAACCCAACCTCCCCACAACACACACACACACACACACACACACACACACACACACACACACACGCTCAATACAAACACTCTACTCCCCAGCCGATCTCTTCCTGTGTTTGTATGTGCTCCACTTCTCTGTTCAAAGCCACATACACACGCTGTATACGATAGCATCTGTCCCCCCTCATTGCATCCAGCACTCTTCACAGTCTTTGTTTAGTTTGCCACCTTCCTGTGTCTGATAAGACTTGCAGCTTGTTAGCAGAGCTCTCACTTTTTCTCTGTGACTTGGTTGGTTAGCAGTGGTTCACAGATGCCAGTGCCACTGCGGGAATCATGTCTCATATGCATGCACCCATAACTGCATGTATATTAAATGTAATCTTTAAATGTGCGCACATTGTCTTTAACATAAATATCCTCTCAGCAGTCTTTGATTTAAATGTGTAATATTGTTTCGGTTGAGATCTCCCATAAGGGATTTGAGTTGCGTCTCAATGTAGGAGGAGGTCTTTTCTCATTTGAATGGCGACACTAAAAAGGCATTCAATTGGAAAGCTCTATCTTCGAGTCTCATCTTATTGTGTATGATAATGTTGTGGTGCAATTTCTTCCCCCGTTTGCAAGACAGCTGATAAAATCAGTCATAGTAAAGCACCTCTCCAGACGCAGTGCACACGCAGCCTTGTGTGTGCGAGTGTGTAACTCCATGCATATGATTGAGTTACTGTGATTTAGTGATGGTCGGAAGATGAAATGCCTCTGCTGCGCTGTGTCTAGCGACTCGCAACACACACTTATCTGACAACCGCTAGCTAAAGGCATTTAATTTGGAGGTAGAGAGGAGGGAGGGAGGAAAGGTAGAGAGGAAGGAAAACAGAGGTGAATTTGTGAGGGATGAGCGAGAGAACTGGAGAGAAACTAATAGAGGAGAAGGCTGAGGATGGAAGAGACTGAGATAGAGGGATAGAGCTATGACGAGGTCTTTTAATTTCAACAGGCATGCGGATTAAAAGGCCTTACCAGTGATGAATAGGTTTAATTTGCGGCTCACTTTCTTCCACCATGTTTACATTTTATTCTACTCAAGCACAGGAACTGAGAGAATTCAATCACATGTGGTTCTGGCTTTGTTCCTTCTCTCTCTTCTTTGTTTTTTCTTGCCTCCTGTTCCTCCATAGCCTGTTACATATTTGTACGGCAATAGCTCTCTCTCTCTCTCTCTCTCTCTCTCTCTCTCTCTCTCTCTCTCTCTCTCTCTCTCTCTCTCTCTCTCTCTCTCTCTCTCTCTCTCTCTCTCTCTGTGTCTCTCAGAGTATCTGACCTTTTGTAAGCTCTGCTGGTGAAAGGCCACAGGCTCACACATGAATAACCATGGTGTAGACATGCGGGTGAATACCAGAGCCAGACAATAAGAGATGGCATAGCAAGTAACCTGATATGACAGAATACGCTGGATTACACGGCAGCATTGATGAGTGCCTAATGTAAGCTTCAGGATGTTTGACAAACCTTTCAGGTGCAGCTTCAAAAAGCTGCGGTATCACTTGTGTTGTAAGATGAATAGACTGCTCAGGAAATCACATCCTGCTCCGGCCAAAAACAAATACTCGCCTCATAACAGATTTATTTGGAAAGCTAACTAAGTTGTAGCAGATAAAGACAAGCAGCTAATCTCGTGCTTAAGAAAATAAAAAACAAATGACCTTTTCTTATAACAAAAGTATTTGAATGATGATAAACGAGAGATGGACTCAAAACCAGAGGGTGTGTCCATTAGCGTCGTGTGTGTGTGTGTGTGTGTGTGTGTGTGTGTGTGTGTGTGTGTGTGTGAGTGTGTGTGTGTGAGTGAGAGCTGCCGGTAGTTAACTAAATGAAGAGGAAACTTTGTCATTCCTCTGCTTTCTTTTCATTTTCTCCATCTAGGTAATTTAGCCCATTGAGTACTTGAATATTACATTTTGTCCGAAAGCGACTTCCAATTAGTGCATTCAACATCTATGAGGGGCCATTCAGAGTTCAGCATCTTGCCCAAGGACACTTCGGCATGGGCTAGGATATTTACACACACACAAAAAAAAACATGATATCAAGAAGAAAGCTGGGTTCCTTCTGTATACAGTCGAATTTCGTACAGCAGTGAAGCTTTTTACAATATTGTAAAATAGAAGTTAATTTTCGATAAGTCAGTTAACATCAGCTCTCCTTCCCAGACCTTAAAATAACCCACTCCAGACACACACTGTGTTTTGATAGCAGCTGCACTGACATTCCAGCGTGTGTATGTGTGTGAATGTGTTTGAGTCACGCCTCCTCCATCATTGTCACCATAGCTCTTTGTCTGTCTTGTTGCTGCTGAAGGAAAAGCCTCTCGCTCTCTGACTGTCTGACCCACATATGGTAAAGGTTTACTCTGAGCACTTCTATGTGGCGGCTGTGTGCGCTGTGCATGTGGACGTGTGAGGAGTTGGTAGTGGTCGGGGAATTTCCCCCATAGATGTATCAGGGCGATCACTCACTCATGTGTGATGCCTCCATCTGCTCCCAGCTTCTAACCAAAACACACACACACACACACACACACACACACACACACACACACACACACACACACACACACACACACACACACACACACACACACACACACACACACACACCACCTTCAAGCTATATGTTAAAAAAGGCTTATTTTGCCAGATGAAACAACTTATTCCATCAAAACATTTTTCATATATCAAGGGGATGCTCTTTTCTTACAAATAATGTATGGCAGCAATGTTACAATAAACAGTGTACATCTGTTCACTGTGCTACCGCTGCAAAAACTACGCAGCGGCCCTAAAAACACACATAGACACATTAGGGCTGTGCGATACGACAATATATATATCATGTGAAGATAGAGAAACGGAGATTGTTCCTCAAATCACACTCTTTATGGCTATATTTTTTCATCATATTGATGACAGTCTGTGTTCTTCCACAATTCAGAGGCAGGCGGGAAATAAACATAAATGCAACACAAACAAATGTGACACATAGGAGATGTGGCAATTTAGAGCAGGAGAATGACTCCACAAAGCCCAGGAGCTTGTACATAAAACGGGGGCTACACCTGAAGCATTGACGTGGTTTAGGTATGAAAGTTTAACACAGACCAGAAAGCCATGCTTTTCAAAGTCCCTCCAGAAAAATCACAAACCACTAACCTTTTCAAGAAGTACAATCAAGTGTTCAAAACAAAAAACAGACTCGGACGTTGCAAGAGGCTTTTGCCTGCAGCACATCACACAGCAGTGTTTCAACTTACATCTGCAAGACATGGCCCCAATTTATACTGTCGAGAAAAGGTATCAGCAACAAATAACAAGTAACAATATGTATTGTTATCTGACATCAGAATATTCAGTTTTGGTCGTATTGCACAGCTCTAACACACACTCAGGAAGGGGGAAACATGTGTTTGTTTCTTTTTTCTTTGAATGTTTCTAGTGGAAACTTGCTGCTGGAGAAAAATTGATGGATTTGTTTTGTGCCTGGCTGTGCTCAAGTTCTGCCAAGCTCACAGGGAGATAGGAGCTGAAGGATTCCAGCTCTTTATCTTGAACGGCCCTGATGCAGATAGAAAACACAGTTTAAAGAGGGACGGGCAGGATATGGGAGACGTTTACATGAAGCTGTCATTGGGGAGTCTCCACCGAGCCCAATGTAATGTGTTTGTGACTCTTGTGCGGGAAAGGGACAGAATTAAATTTGTGGATAAATTGGTATTAAGTCATTCAGTTAATGTTTTATTTACTTTTCCTTCAATAAGGCTAAATAACAGCAGATTTTCTCATCATTTTCAGAACTTGTGATCCATTTTGTTTGAAGAGCTGAGGATCAGGGTTTATTTATTCTTGTCCTTCGCAACAACAGTTGAAAAAAAGAATCTAACCACATTATCCATTTAGTAGCTTTTCAGGACATGACAGCAGAAAAATGAAAATAGAGTGAGGAATCATGTAATAGGGCTTCTCCTCTGGTTGGTGCCTCCTGGACAAAAAGCAGATCACTGACCAAAAAAAAGGTGATATTAACATTATCAAGATGTTGCATCACTCAATATCTTCGAGCTACTTCAATCAAAACAGAAGTATTGTCATCTGTTGTTTACTCCTCCCGACAGTCCATTGACAACAGGAGTACTTTTATCTCCTCTGTTCATCTGGCTGCTTTCTCTCATTTCCTTTTGTTCTTGAGTGGGTCACACAGAATCCCCCTCTTCAGCAGGACCCCCTTCACACACGCACACACACACACACACTTGGGGTGGGGGGGCCTCCACATCAAAGTCAGGAATGTGGGTCCTGTTTTGTTGTTATGAATGGATAGGCCTACTTATGTCAAGTTCACCCCTCAATAAAGGTAGGGAGTGTGTGTTTCTACATGCTATAAGTGAGCCTATAGTTACATGAGCTGTGTGCTCATGCTGGTGTGTTGTGGCTCTCAGACAGACCTGTGAGGACACCTGGACCATTCTGTTCCGTTCGATTCCACGTTAGTGTTTGAGGTTCCTACCTCTGTTTGTTCCCTTCCCTTTTCTATTCCCCCGGCATAATGCGGAGGATATTGTGACCATTATGTAGATCTGTGCGTCTGTCTGCCTGTAATCATTTCATTTGTGGAGTAGAACTCTAAAACCCTTTGGAATTTTTTTGTACAACTTAACAATCTTGTTAATCAGGTTGTGAAGTGGTGCCTTTTGATATTTGGGTGCTTTAGCGAATGACGCGTATTTGTCTACTCTTCCATCGCTGTCAAGGTCCCTAAATCCTTCATCACGCCCTTGTTTCCTTAACTTCTCAGTGTCCTCCTTGTTTGCTCCCCCTCTTCTCCTCTCACAGTGCATCTTAGCTAAAGCAGACACATAATTGATGATCTCTCTGTGTCTGCCTCTCAGTTTCTCACCTTTATGCACACAAGCTTTATAAATTGTCACTTGCGGCTCTGACAGGCATCATTTTCTGTGACGTGCCACTGTTTTATCGCCCAACACTCTCACCCTCACACTGCCAGCCCTCGCTATCACTTGCTGTAGCTATCCTGTGTGTGTATCAGAGATTACCAGGCCTGCCTGGCACAGATAAAACCTGGCATGTGGGGCTTTTGGGTGGATCGGCAGGTTGAGGGAGGTGTTAACGCTCAGAGAAGAGATTAAAAAATGAATGTTGGATGTTGTCGGAGGAGGGAAGGTAGTTGGGAATGTTGTGTGGTGGTGGTGCAGTGTTGTTAGTTGTTCCCATACAGGGATTATTCAAGGTTACTGAAAATGAAGAAGATTGTTGTTGGAAATTCAGGGATGGTAAGAAAATCCCAGGGGAGGTTGAGAAAAGTGTTTGAGTCGCTGCATTTACACCTGAAAGTATTCTGCAACTTATTTTACCAATTTACTGCTTTCAATTTTAGATTTCAGTGGGATTCAACTTCAAACCTTCAAACCTTCAATTTTTTCCTCCAGTTTTCCTGAGCTAAAAAGTAACTTTAACATTTCGGGACAGAATAACAATTTTAGGTCATGAAAACACACTGAGTAGTTGCTTTGTAAAGTTTGTTGTAGGATTTTTAGAGGCGACGCAAGAAATACAGAGACCAGTTTTTTTCCCTGCTGCTCTTCATCTGCTGTTCTTTCCCTGTGGCTTTCACTCCTCATTATTATCCACTCTTACACTCTCTGCTTCTTTTTCCTTTCTCTCTCATTATATATCTGTGTCCTTACTGAAGACAGTGGCTCTAATGTGTTTAGGATCTGTTAATGTTACATAATACATGTTGACCATCATCACTCTGTGCATCCATCCATCAAGCACTTTGCTGAAAGTTGAATTATACAAAGGAGACAGAAGCACCATCACTGATTATTGCATTGATTTCACACACACATGTAGATATTTGTGCAACTATACTCACATAAACATAAACCTGTAAATGTATATACATAAATGTGTGAAAAATACAGATTGCTGCATTTTACAGCACGGAAGATGTTTGTAGAATGTGATAACTCACACATATGTGCAGGCACGCACACAAACACACACACTAGGTTGTGCACACATATTTTTGCAAATCAAGCTCCTCTTACAGAAGCTGTAACAGCCCCCAACCCCCATTCCAATGCGCAGACACTCAGTTTGATTCAATTAGACAAACTTTGCGTATGTATTTCATCCATCCATCCATTCATCAGTTCAGCTGATATATTCCTTTGCCCTTTGTTCACCCTCTGGTTTCCATATTCCCCGTCCAGTCCTGGCTGCAGCATCTGTGGAATGAATCGATTTGAGACGATTTATTACCTGTCGTTTTCACACGTCACCTACACTCTCTCTCTCTTGCCCACTCTTTTCTTTTCTCTCTTTCTCACCTCTGTCACTCTCCCCACTCATGTTTTTTCTCAAATGTTAGCACTGCATAGGAACTGCGTTCTAAGACTGAGGGTGAAAGTTTGAGTGAAACATTTAGAAATGAGTGAAGAGATGTTGTTAGATTTAGTGGTTGTGCTTCTGAAGTGATATTGGAATCAGTCATAGACGATGTGAGAGAGTTGTTTGTACGTTTGGGATTAAGCAGACTGGAAGATGCACAGGCACACAAACAAATGGATACAAATAGAAGATAAGAATACAGACGGAAGGGCTTTTATTCTCTGTTGTGTGTATAACCCGTGTCTAGGTTGGAACTGGTCATTAGCCAGTGAACTGGACTGGGGTAGCTGGTCCAGAGATAGATGTGACATCCAACAAAAAAGCTCTTTTTTGTTGTTTATTTTTTTATAGGTTAAGAGAGAAAATGATGCCAGGAACCCACAGAAAAAATATATTCTTTCACCTCTGTGTGTGTCAGATAGCATTGTGTCTTATTCCATTTGTCTGTACTTAAAAGCTGTAATGCTGTGTGTGTGTGTGTGTGAGAGTAGTGTTGTCTGGATGTGAGCCATCCATGAATGAAATGTATCCTTTGTTTACAGACCCATTATCCAGATAATAACATCCATATTTCCTCTCATCTTCAGTGCTTCATCACAACCTTATGAGCTCTCTCTCTCTCTCTCTCTCTCTCTCTCTCTCTCTCTCTCTCTCTCTCTCTCTCTCTCTCTCTCTCTCTCACTGTGGAACACACGCACACACACACTGGCAGTGAGAGATAATGGAATTGTTGCCCCTGGTTTATTTTGGTGAGATCGTAAATAAATTCTTTCATCCCAAAGTGTGTGTGCTCAGCATCCACCCATGTGTTTTTCTTTCTGTGTTTGTGCGTGTGTGTGCATGTACATATCTATCAAAGCATGTATTAGTGTACACATAACTCTCTCTGTGTGTGTGTGTGTGTGTGTGTGTGTGTGTGTGTGTGTGTGTGTGTGTGTGTGTGTGTGTGTGTGTGTGTGTGTGTGTGTGTGTGTGTGTGTGTGTGTGTGTGTGTGTGTGTGTGTGTGCATATCTATCAAAGCATGTATTAGTGTACACATAACTGTGTGTGTGTTTTCATCACATCATTTCTCATCTATATGGGTGCGATCCTGTTTGTGTGCGTATATTTTACTTTGTGTGTCTGTGTGCATATGTGTTCAGTATCATTTCCCAGCTACTCATTGCCTGCTGTCCCCTCCTTGTCACTGTGGGCTGATAGCAGCAGTCGACAAAGACCAGTAATGGAGAACTGATACCCCAACCCCCCCCTTTCACCCCCTGCCGTCGCTCTGTGCTTTTCATTTGCTGCCGAGATGAATTTGGCTCACAGCCATCCCAGCCAGAACAATCTTACATCTGAACCATTGCTTACCATATCTGGGCAAATTGTTCGCCAACGCTCACAAAGACATTTTTGAGCGTTTGCACGCCTGCTCGCTCTCGCTACCAGATTACTGTTGTATTCATCTTCATTCTATCAGGTGAAGTTTTTTCCTTAAAAACTGAAGGAAAGTGTCTCCCTCTGATTCTTTCTGGGCATTATACAGGACGTCAATATTTTCATACACATTGCTTTTGTATTTATTTCAGTTGTTAAGTTGTTTTCATTAATTCCTCCAAGGTGCTGAATAGAGCCGTCTTTTGTACAGGTGCAATAACACAAATAATCCAGTCAATAATGTTCCTTTTTATGCACCTACCACTGTAATCATGTTCCCATTAATAATGATACTGAATTCAATACTGCTATTAACACAGCCGTTCAATTAAGGTGTTCACTTGGTCCTGTAGAACACATGCTTACAACCCTTTTCAGAATTGTTTTTTATAATTCCAGCCGCCTACCACTATAATAATAACCACCTGTTAGAGCTGAAGTCAGTGCAGCCTATTTCCTGCCGGGACAACATGTACATGGAGACTGCAGTGTGTTTAAACTTTGATTTTCCTGGAAAAAATGCAATCTGGGATACTTTTTTGTTTGGATATTGCAAGAGGGATCTGAGATGGAAGAAAACAAAAATCAATATATCAGTGTTTCATTGTCTCTTACATATACTTGCTGAAAATAGTGGAAATGAACGCATGGTGCTAGATGTATTACAAAAGTAACTGCCTTATTTTCATCTTTGTTTAACACTATATCATGACTGTCATAAAGGAAGGAGTTATTATTCAGAGCTCAAACACTTCAAAGTAAAAGCCCTCCTTGCTTTGTCTTCCAGTTTTATGCATTTCTTTTCGAAATACTCTGAAAGCCTTTACTGTGAAGCAGTTGCTGGAAAGTTTTTATCACAATAATAATTCAAATACAGTGTCGCTCTTCTACTGTACATTGTTTGCTGTCTACAAACAATCTGCAAGGTTAGATAATGGCTGATTAAGAGTTGTTGGTGGGGAATAATGTTTCTATATGTATTCAACACTTTAAACTGAACTTATAAACAGGTTTTTTTAAACATGTTTTCCTGTGTTTCCCTGTAGATTCTGGTTAATTCTGTGAGTCCCAACCGTCCAGCAGTGCTGTATG
Source organism: Hippoglossus stenolepis (assembly GCF_022539355.2). Classification (NCBI taxonomy): domain Eukaryota; kingdom Metazoa; phylum Chordata; class Actinopteri; order Pleuronectiformes; family Pleuronectidae; genus Hippoglossus; species Hippoglossus stenolepis. The sequence goes on from NC_061485.1 coordinate 20,153,972, forward strand.
AGAAGGTGACTGTAAGTGAGGGAGGAAGCCCCTTACTGAGAGACATGCTGTTCAGCCCGGACCTGCAGCACATCTACACTCTGACTGACAGACAGGTGAGTTCGCTGATGGAGATTCTCAGGAAGATGAACAAATGATTAAACACATTCACTCTCAAGCTCTGATGCAGGCACCAAATGGCAGCATGCAATCAAATACATCTGGCAAACACATACCCACAGTGTGTGTGCTGTAATGATTGGTATATGTTCTCTGTGTCGCCATCATTAGCCTCCATATCCAGCAGCATTCCTTAATGCACCACAGGTGACTGCACAGGGCTAACAATGCCTCGTTAACACACACGGCTCCAGTTACATATTCTATCTGGGTGTACCCGCAAGTCAAGGCATACACACACACACACACACACACACACACACACACACACACACACACACACACACACACACACACACACAAGCCAGTGTGCTGTATTGCGTGGTTGCAACAGTCATTTCCTCCACAGCAGTCTAGTACCAACTCTCCAGAGCAGACCTCACCCCAATTAGACGTTAGTCGCTGCATTTCTTCACCCACCTACCCACTGAACAATCACAACACAACTCATCAGCTCTGAATGTAATTACACAGGGAGTATTATAAGTCACACATGGTGTTTGAGTGTGTGTTGTTGTACTGTACTTCTTTCTGTGTGAGGACCACATGGACATTAAGACCTTTGAGGGTTAATCTGTGGTTTTAGGGTTCAGGTTAGGATAAGGTTTAGGTTAATGTTTGGATAATGGTAGGAGTTACGCAATTAGTTGTGATGGTTAAGGTTAGGTTAAGGGACTAGGGAATGCCAATGAGTGTCCTCACAAAGTACGTCTGTGTGTGCGTGTGTGTGTGCGCCTGTGGTCATTACCAGCCCCACCGCTGGCGAGAGCTGTGTCTACTTTGATGGTGAGACAAGGAGAGGGGTAGGGGAGGGGATGGGGGAGAACGTGTCGCATCTCTGTTGCTCCCCAGGCCCAGCTGCTCCTCTCGTTTTTTCTGTCTCATTAGTGTGGTGAGTGAAGGAAGCAGAGATGGAGGGAGGGGAGAAAAGGGAAAGTAGGGCTGTACATGATGTGAATATGTCTGTATTTAATATATCTAAAATGGGCTTTGGGAAAAGCCTGTCTGATTAAAACCGGTGAGATACAGTGTGTGTGTCTGTTTAGGGAAAGGTATCTGAGGCCAGATTCTGTAGCCTGTTAAAAAGAAAAAAAGCCTGTCCATAAAATTATTCTTTTTTTTGCTAAAGGCCAGTGGTTAATGACTGAAGCTGCAGTAATTAAAGCTAATCTTTCATATCCAAATAAAATACTGTCTACTGTCGTACTTACAATTATAGCAGGGTAGTGTTTAAAATGTTTCAAAACAGGTGTCAATATGCCTGAATATCACACCATCCAACAAAAACACGCTTGAGTTCTCAGTCCAGTCCTGTTTATGTTTCCGAAAAAGAATTTGAAATTGTTCAATGTCAGTTTTTCATACCTAATTTGTTACTTAAGACGTACTGGGGTACGATACCCAGGACTACCTATTGCTGAAGAGATGTTCTGGGCTGCATGGGAAAAAACTGTGTTGTAAAAGTGTGTTTCTCTCCATCTCAGTTGAGTGGATTCATGTCTACTTACACAGTCCATGATCAGATACAGAAAAGATACGATTTGTAATGATTCAGCTCTGAGTTGAAGTGTGACTGATAGAAATCAATTATTTCTCATTATAAAATTTCAAATGATGTCCTCGACCAAACTACTGAATAATAAAAAATGTTTTTGCCTATTAGGTCAGAAGGGAAATTGACAGGAGTTGAGCTTCTACAGAATTAGTATTAGCTGCTAATGCAAGCATTTCTTGCCTTGTGTTTGATTAGAAACAAGGTATGAGATGCAGCCTGCACAGATTTACAATTGTACTTCGTTCAGTTTGCTTTTAGTGTTGGGACGATGTGGATCATTCAAATCAGGGTTTGCGATTTGGAAAAACACAGAGACGCACACCAAAGGTTCGGGGAGATAGCTTAATCATTGTTAGGGTTTGTTAGCAACACAAAGATGAATAACGGACATTTGTTGTTGAACTTTGATGATGAGATCTTTAAATAGGTTTCATATAATATGTGGTGAAACAGCTGGTGTTAGTGTTTGTGTAGCGTGTCTTTGTGTCTTTGTGGCTTGGTGGCCTGCTCCACTTTATCTTGGCAGTAAGAGCAGTTAAGGGCATGAGGGACACACAAACACACACATGCGCACAGTTTCACTTCTACACACAAGTGCAAGACAGGAACATCAGTCAGGCTCACACACTTTATGTACCAACACACCAACACACACACACACGCACGCAGCCATACCACAAATTTACACCCAAGGACGGCCTGTCTCCATCCACCTCACATCATGCCCTTTTCTACAGAACTCCCCTCATATGCTTGTCACGCACACACGCACACACACACACACACACACACACACACACACACACACACACACACACACACACACACACACACACACACACACACACACACACCTTCATCTCTGTTTGATCCCCATTAATGGTTAGCAGGATTGGGTTAAGCAGAATGGGGGGCTGCGGTTGCAAGACCTCATAGCTAAACCCCCTTTCCAGCACTAATGAATAGAGGGGGCCATTCCCTTCTCTCGCTCCCCGTCCTACCCTCATCTTTATCCTCTGCCCTCCTTCTATATTGCTGCGCCCCCCCATCCCTGCTTCTATAAATCCGGGCATCGGCTGCCACACACGCACATACACACTCCCATGTTTTCATCTAAGCCCAAATTGAGTCCTCCCCTCTCAACTGCCTTCTACTGATCCCATTCCCATGTTTTAATTATCTCCCTATCGCTGCTGCACCCCCCACTCTCTCTCTCTTTTCTCATACACACTCTCACGCTCTTTGTCAACAGCTGAGGTTGAAAATTGTGGAATTGAGAGAGGGATGGATAGATGGAAGGAGGGAAGACTGAGGTATTGATGGATGATGGTAGGTGGCTGGTTTCCAGTTAAATGAGGATGGTACAGTACCACACACATTGACTCGCAGGATGAGACCATGCCTGTATGTATCATGAGTAAATACGAAAAAAAAGCATGATTTCATTCCTCATGCAAGCTTACTTACTAGTGTGTGTGTGTGCGTGTGGGGCTAGTTGCCTGCGGGGGTTCCTCTGACAAGCCAAGCACATTAAGGTGTCACTGGACATATCCACTGATGCGTTGCCCATGACAAGTCCTCCCTTCTACCCCTACACACACACACACACATGCACACACGTGAAGGCCCAGGCTGTGAGTCAGAGTTAGGGGCGAGGCCCAGTGATTTATGACTCGCGCTGTTCCAGCTATATTCATCACTGTCATTATTATCAATGGAGGATATGACAGCAGGAGAGGACGGCCTGCTGCGTGTGTGTTTTAAGCATGTGTATGTTTAATGAGTGTGTTGTTACTGGCAAATTAAGTTTATCTTTGCCTACAGTCGATGTTGAATCGATTTGTGCCCCTTACTGTGTGTTTGATTTTACATGTTGCTGGTTATCTGACTTAGTTTGAGCAAACATCGATGTTAGGTAAAGGTCCGCATCACCTGCCATTTAGAAATATTGACCTTATCGATAAGGTTCCATTCATTCACTACCAGGCTGTTCACATACACATATTGCCCTATAGTGTTGACACAATAGCAAAAACATTTAAATTAAGAGTTTTGTAAAGTTTATTTTTAAACAATTTTTTAATTTTCATCTGTTTTCGTAAATGATACTTTATATTGATATAGTCACAGTTACTGTTTAATGTCCTCTTCTCATCATAGGCATGGGAAAAAAGGTTATCAAGACACAGTCATAGTTTTAGTTCACAAATTGAACACTAATGATAATAAATAATAAACTTTATGTAGCACCTTTCAAAATGCAGTTACAAGGTACTTTACAAATTATTGTAAGTAAACAATAGGAAACAATTAGAATAAGAATAAGAATTTGATGATCACACAGCATTAGAACACTAATATATGAATACAAACGTGAAACCTTATATAACAATTATAATCGACAAATCCAGATGAATAACTTTGTGAGGGGCTGCCAGTTCGCTAATGTTATTTTAAAATTTTTTACAAAAATGTATAAAGCTTCACAGAATCATTGTTACTCCTGTGACTCTTTCACTTTTTGACAATGTCACTCTTTGACTGAACACAAACCTTTGAATCATTTCTCTGTTGTGCAAAAACTGAGAGGGGGAAATCTTCTCATGGCGTCCTGGCTCAGTCAAGACACTTTGCATCATCAAATCATATCTTCTTCTGTTTTATGGCCAAAAAGATGGAACGCTGAATTGATGCCACAGCTGCCATCTTTGCAGCCTTTGTACTCGTGTTCAGCCTCAGTGTCATACACACAGAGACACGCACCTCTTATGTCTTTGATGGCAGCCATGCATATGATATCGGTGTGGTGTGCAGCGCTGGCTAATTGCTGAAAGTATGAATATTCATCTCTAGTGTGGGAAGGGGGACTGCGTTGGGAGCGAGTCTGATCGTCCTGGAAACCGAAGGACTTGGATGGCCTGATACAGTGGAGGGAAATTATGTATTATATGTATGCATGAGACAGCCTTTGTTCAAGTGGGAAGGATGCTTCTGTGTGTGAGTGCGCATGTGTATGTATGAGTATATAAATGCATGTATGGCTCAATTGGATTTTGTAATAGTAATGGTAAGTGTTTGTGTTGATTCAACCACATCTGCATGTCTTTGTAGGACTCTGCATTTGTAAACACATTTCAGCATTCAAACATATATTTGTGTTTATGTGTGTGTGATGGAGAGAGACAGTGTGTGTGTGGGCTAACATCATTGTCTGACTGTTCATTCTGCATCTGAAAGAGATTTCCCCTTCCACATTTCACCACGACTCACATTCCTCCAAGGAATCCGTATTCATGCACATGCATCAACACAAGTTTGTGTGCCACTCACAAACTGTTGGTTTAAGTCTCTACAATAACACACAATGGTCTGCATTGTGTTGTCGCCTCAGCAAGGCCTCATCAAGTAATATCCTACCCATAGGGGTTTGTCTGACATCAATCCTCTCTGTTCTCTGTGTGTGTGTGTGTGTGTGTGTGTGTGTGTGTGTGTGTGTGTGTGTGTGTGTGTGTGTGTGTGTGTGTGTGTGTGTGTGTGTGTGTGTGTGTGTGTGTGTGTGTGTGTGTGTCGATCTGTTTACATTCACATATTACTGGTTCACTGCCAATCTCATTAGCAAACACATTAGCACAGACTGACATCAACACACATAATATGCAGCTGGTTGTATCAATCAAGTCTGACATTTTAGTGAACTAGATTCAGCTAATCAGTCAGTTCTAAGTAGCTCAAAGATTAATTTTCCACAATTTATCAAACTGTGCTTGACTGAGGATCCCCCAAAGTTAACAAGCGCATAACGCAGCATTGAAACATCAGCTAATGGCTGACGCTTTGTTTCATCATTCAGAGAGCATGTGTAGCATACATTTGGTCTGACACAGGCTTCCCATGGGTCCTTAAAATACTTGAAACCTCTTGAATATGGGAGAAATCAAGGCCTTGAAAGTTTTTGAAAATTGGCATAAACAGACATGGGTCGTTGAAGATGTTTAAAATAAAAGTTATTTTGCTGCTTTCTTCATTTGTCTCCTGGTGTCTCTTACCTCTTCTTCTTGAAAATAAGTGTCTTGCTGTGTCTCATGTTGTGCATTCACACTGACCTTTTATTATTTATTTTCCTCTCTTTGGTTCATGCATTGAGGCCACTAATCATCTGACCTTCTAATTTACATTTATGAGCATAACTCCAGCTTCATCTTTTCCACTCACTGATTTGACAGTGTGAAGCTTGAATGAATACTATTTGCATGTACCACACACACACACACACACACACACACACACACACACACACACACACACACACACCAAGATGTGGTCATTGTAATGTAAATGTTAATAGACCTGATGCAGAGAGACGGAGATGAGAGCACTGTGGAGGGTGCTGGGGCAGGTGGCGGTGTAGCAGTGTACGTATATGGCACTCAATTACCAGAGTTCAAACCATTATAGCACCTTTCTCAGCACAGGGCAGTGCACACATACATTTAATGCATTTATGTAGGTGTCCACATTTATTTGATCTCAAATCAAGCTCGTAGGATAGAGTGGTATCTTGGAAAATTAGAGAACTAGAATTTAAAATCCCAATTATATATTTAATAATTACATTTTTTTATCATCTCTTATTAACATGCATTTAAAAATTATTGAATGTTCAGATTATTCCAGTCAAAGTTTAAAACATCTGCTGGTTCCAGCTTGTTGATGACATCCCCTCAGGCTGTAGTAAACTTAGTTAGGGATTTGTAACAGTTGTCCAATGTGTTATAGACAAAATCATTCAATAATTAGTAGTTAAGTTCAATAGAGACAATAATCTACAGCTTTATAGATTTTAAAAAGTCATTAGTAACAGCCGTCCTCTCTGTGATACACAGAGAAGAGAAAGACAAAAAAGAAGGGATGAGGATTTCTCACACGCAAAGATGTTGGTGAGGATATCCATTGAGGGTTAGTTACATGTGTCTCTTTATATCTCAAATCTCACTCCATTTCTTTTCTTCACTCAATGGGGTTTTCTGCCTTTCTTCTCACACCCCTCTTTCCAGTTGTGTCATTCCCTCTTGTGCTTTTTCCCCATTAAAAAAAAAAGAAATGTGTGCTTGATTGAGTGTTTGTGGGCCCCATCAGAAAAGTGTGCTCAGACACTTGTCTTTAGTGTGATGCTATCAGTCCTAATGGAAGTCTAGTCATGAGATAGCTTTGTCTTTCTCTCATCTCTCTCTGTTTTACTGCACCATCTTACCATCCCAAAGGATAGCGTGATAGAGCAGACTGATAGGGTTAGAAACGAGGCCGAGATGGATAGGGAGGTTAATGGTGTCTCTCTCCCTCTACCCCCCCCTCTTCTCAATCCCTATCAATCGGCCCACGATCGGTCCTCCTGTTGCTTGACAGTGATTGGGGCGGAACGATGTGTCTCTGACTGATCGTCATGGATTGAGGCCAATCAAAAGCTGGCATGGCCCACAGAGTGCCTCCTAGGGGCACGTCACTGTGTTCAGTCCCGTGCCTTAACCACAAGGCACTCTGGGTAGTACAATGAAGTGTCGCTCATGCTTGACAGCGCAGGGAATTGTTTTTGAATTGGAGTCAAACTTCTTTTTTTAATTCATGCACAGCAGGCCTCATCAGACACAGCTATGACGTATCAAACTGGGAAGAGCTCAGCTGAAGAGCAAAATAGCAAAATGTCTTCTACAAAAAGAAGAAAACATGATGGACACAGCTGGATAGAAATCTGTCCAATAATAGGCAGGGTTGCAACTAATCACTTCCGTTTAATTATTTTAATATGTTTCTTAATTAATCTTTTAATTAATTGTAAAATGGCCAACACAAGTTCCCAGAACCTAAGGTGACTAGATGAAATTCCTAGTTTAGTCCAAGCAGCTGAAACTAAAACTGAAACAGAATCAGTACATGATGCAAAACCAGCAAATGCTTGAAAGTGAAACAGGCAAAGATTTGTTATTTTTTAGTATTAATGGGGGCACATAACCATTTTTGAAAACATAGGATTGAAAAAAATCATATGTTTAAACACTGCTTCCAAGTGATTCATTTTTGGCATCACTTTATCAAAAAATATGTTCATTGTGTTATTACAAAAGCTCCTTGACTTTTTGGCAGTAATTTGAATGACAGCATGCATATTACCTCAAAGTCAATCAGGCAAATTTAGTTTTTTCTGCTCTGTTATTTGCCTGCTCTCCACATCCATAATTACACCTATACCGCATGACTTCCACAAGAGAAATCAAGAAACACACTTAAAGAATCCCAAATAGAAAAGTCCAAGTGACGAGACTTTCCTATAAGGACTTTACTTCCACAAAGCAACTCCTGCGAGAACAAATAAAGAAAAGCAGCATTTGTCCTCTTTTTTTCCCCCTCCTCTGTTTCTCTCTGTCTGTGTATATGGTGGTCGCCTGGCAGCACTAATGGAAATGCCAGCTGTGTGGGTCCTCACTCCTCACCAAGTCCATTTACTAAAGTGACAGAGTCATTTACCAGGCAGCCGGTCTCTCCCATCCTCACTTAATTAGAAGACCCCTAGGCCTGTCTACCTTAGCCGCTCACATTTACCTCTTTCTCTCTCTCTACTGTTTCTGTAGAGTCCGTGGTCCAATTCTTTGTTTTCTGTGGTTTTTCAATCTCTGTCCCATCCTTTGTCTCTGTCTTAGTTTTCCTCTTTTACTCTCTCATTCCATTTTGTATTATGGACAAATGGCGACACAAAGAATGAGAGTACATTGACCTATAGCTCTTTTTGGAAGAGGTAATAGGAAAGTCCATGTAATGAGGATAGTAATGAAGAGTGATTGGTCTCCACCTTTTTATTTTTTAAAGTTTAACTAATTCTGGCTTTTCTTTTTAATGTGTTTGTGTATCCCGTCCTCACTGTTGATTTACTGAAGTCGTTATTTCAGAGCTACTATGCTCATCTCATTTCTTTCTTTCTTTCTTTAATTTTTCTTTAAGAGCATTGAATTAGACTGGTTAGACATAAAGCAAAATAGCGTATTGTCAATTTCTTATTTGTTGGAACTTTTAGAGCACTTTCATGCATTTTTAAAGATTTATTGAACACTTTTTAAAACTTAATTCAATGTGTTCACATTGGTTTTAAGTTACTTGCTTTCCCATACACTTTAAAAACACTTATACACCTCCTGGATCATCTTAATACTGTATACCTTCTTTTCATAGCAGTTTCCTAGAAGATGGGAATTGGAGTTGTCATCTGTATTGGCCTCTAACTCACAATATGAGCACACACAAATGACAAATAAGTTGTGTGATCTGCTACTTTTTCACAGGGATGGAGTATAGAGGGAGAGATGAAAGCAGTATTTCAGAGAAGGGAAAACAGAGGAGTGGATGAATAACTGAGCCTGGTGCAGGAGATAGAGGATAAGAATATAAATTAAAGCGGTGATAAAGCAGTAGAGCTCTTCGGGAGGAAGAAGCGACAGACAGAACACAATATGAGAGAGATAAATATAGCGCAGAAGTCAGGAAGGGTAGTGGGCACAAGAAGTACAGCAGGGAGTGAGTTTTGTGGGAGAAAACAAGAGATTACAGCTTTCACTGTGGGCATTATTTTCTGCCACTGTGACACACAAAGGCCTGATTCAGTAAAGTCGGTCTGCAGCTAACAATTTGAGTTGACCACAAAGGCCAGACCTGTCCATAAACATTTCTGCAGTGCAGCAGCGATTTAGTATTTGGCCATTATTCAGCAAATTGCGTGTGACAGCAGATGATTTTTGGATGGAACAAGGTGAAATGATTGCTGTTTTTCACTTTTCATTTCTCCCACTGAACAACCTTTACCCTCTCGCTGTCTCTCTCGCTCTTTAGCCATCCTTCGGCACCTCTTCGTCCTATTCAGTGCCAAACTCTGAGAGTGGTGTTTGCTTTCCTTCTTATCTCCAGTCAGTCAACACATCGAGCTCCTAGCCAGTCATTGATGTCCTAAGCCCCTTACAATCTAGTCAATGCACACATGCTAACCTAGTCTTTGATACAAACACCCCCACTGGCCCCCCTCAGCAGGTATTCCAGCACTAGAAGAACCCTCTCTTACATTGACATCCTGTTGAGAACCATAGTGCATGATGCCCAAGGCTTAGCCGGAAAGCTACTGGGGGTGTGTAGAACTTTCATTGCACAGTAGAGACAGACAACAAAAAATTTCCGCAGCTATAGTTATATCCTATCTGATGTATCTGTCTTTATTTCTACACTCTGTCTTCCTGCGGCATTTAGTGGCTGTGTAGGTAGATATTGAATTTTTTTTTTTAATTGCATATGACCGTTCACTGCCAGCACATATTAAACCACAAGAAGATGGAAGATAATCGGGGGTTATTAAATTAATGCAGGTGCGGTCAGTGGCAGTTTACAGAGATGATTCTATGGAAGGATGATCATTCCCCCTCCCCCCCACGTTTTGGAAGGTGACGCAAGTTTTGGGAGGAGAAGCCTGTCTGGTCTACTGATATCTTTTCATCTCTTACTAGTGTTGCCATACATGATGTAGCAGCAGTAAATGACAGCTGGAGTGACACCGGTGTAGTTTTGGGTTATGCTCCACTGGCACTGGTTGTCTGCATACTGATTTTGGCCCAGGTGTGGGTCGCCTGCTGATATTCACAAACAGTTTTTTTAAGTGGGGGAGCAGGTTGCTTGTGTTTCCACATTTTGCTATCACGACATGGCGACTTAGGTTGCATAATAGAACGTGGATACCGACCCTTGTCCATCGGGACCCTTTTAAAATGATATTTGGGTTTTGGTCGGCAGTGTTAAGTTGGCAGGGCTATTTACTACTACCGCTAAATTTGGCGCGCCTTCACCACGACCATTATTATGCTATCATGGTAGTTAAGGTATTGCACAATCCATGTCGTGGTGCACTATCACACCGGTGATGACTATGACATTGATGTACCACTCACCACTGAGCGCCACAAGTTTATATCTTGCAACAGAACATGTGATACATGCGTGAATAGCTAACTGTGTACGCACGCTCTTAACTGTTAGTGGAATCATACACTTTGACACTTGAAAGTTTCTCAGTGAAACCAAGTTCCTCTGTTTAGGTCCCTTTACTGCAAGACTAAAGCCATATGAGTATAAGTATGAAGCACGAGAGGTTCAGTGGTACAGTGATTGTTCAGGGAGGCATAGGCCTAACTAATGTATGAGTTTCAAGCAGATATGTATCTATAAATAACATCCAGAATAAAGTGTGATATCTTTCTCATGGCTCCCAGACAGAACAATCCAGAGAAGAGCCTCTCTTCTGGGAGTCGTCTCTGCTACGCCCCCTCCTCTTTTCCTCTACTGTAGACTCTGTGTTTGATTGTTAAAAAAAAAAGTGAGCCGCAACAAGGCCAATCCTTTTATGTCTTTAGATTTTAACAACCAATGAAAAGCCACGCTGAAAGCTTTACAGGTCCTGTGGGTTTTGGGGGGTGACCGTTGCAAAGCCTGTTAACCGGACGTTTAAAGGCAGGTGATAGCGCTCTGTAAAAACAGATTGGAGAGGAAAGGTGGAAAGTTTATAGCAGAAAGGAGATGTCATGGCATTGTGCCGTGGTCAGGGTGGAGGATTGACAACAGGAAGAGAGAGTGACAAAGGAGAATTACAGCGGTTAGAGTTACAGCGGTGGATGCTATTGTAAATAAGGAGATGGCAAGAGGGGAGATGGCAGGCTTGGTTTATAAGGTCATTTAAAGGAGTAATGTGGCGCACTGTCGGGAATTGGCTTTCATTAAAAGAGCCATTGAGAGAGACAGAAAGAGGGAGACAGTGAGGGAGAGTGTGAGTGTGAGTGTGCGTGTGCGTGCGCGTGCAGTGTTCGCACACATACACACATTTTGTGGATCTACATGCAGTTATACAAGTAAAGAACCTGCACTAGTAAAGCATTTTATTGCCCCACTGGGAAAATCAACCATCATAGCCCCCCTACCACATCAACAGCACTGTAACACTCCCACTCAGTACAGCCCACACTGTCTTCACTACTGGTCCAGGCACAACTGTGAACAGTAGTCTATATCTATCATTACACAGGGCAGTGATAAGGTTATGCTAGCTCACCGAGGACCCACGGTGAGAGTGTGATTTATGTGGACCATTGTCCTTAATCACAATCACAATGATTTATGGAGAGGAGAGGGGCATTTGGTTGATGTCCTCGATAATATGAGGAACAGACTATTCTTACCTCTGCTCTCCATTTTCTAATTTTTTCTCTTAAATCATAAACTCTATGAAAGACATCCTGTAAAGATTTTTTTTCTCCAATCACACATCCACAGCTACTTTCTCCCCCACCCTTCTATCCATTACCCGCTCATTCATTCACACTCCCTCTCCTCCTCCTTCATCCTTTTATTAGCTAGGACACACCAGTACCATGTTCCATCCTTCTTTCAGCTGAAAACTAGACTCACACTTGTTCTGACAATGACACATAGCTGCCGTCTGCCACCATATCCCATCTACTCAGCACAATGTCATGGCCAATTCTCTCCGTGTGTGTCTTCCATTACACCTCTATTTTACTCTATCTATCCATCCATCCATCCAACACTACTTCCAGTAGATGACCACCACCCTCTCGTCCCCCCTCAAATCTTTACTGTTGCTCGTTTGCATCATTCCATCTGCCTTTCCCTCTCTCTGGGCAGAAAGCCAGCTACAGCACTGAGGTCTGTACTGCTGTTTTATTAGTGGAGTAACGGCGTGTTTCAGTCTGTAAGTGTTTCAGGTTAAATCTTTACAGGAAGATTTTAGGGCAGAGATACATGCAAGGAACATAGGGTGTAATGGAAATAACTAAATGTATAGTGGGGAAAGAAGGGAATAGAGAAAAGAAGGGATTAGTGGCTCACAGCGTCAAGTGCTTTTGTCTGTCTGCCCCCTGCTTGAGCAATATTGTTCCGTCAAAGAGTACCAAAGCCGGTCTGATACAAGACATCTCTGGGCTTAAATGAGTTCCATCATGTCATATCTATCTCATATCTGTGTTAAAGCTCACCGAGGATTCCCAGCCCCAGTTTAATATTTTAGTGTTGAGTTCCTTTGTCCGCCTGGTTTCCATCCTCTATGGCTAACCAGCTTTATCTCTTACCTCAGGCCTCCACTCTCTGTCTGCCATGTGCTTTTCCTTTCTCTTATCCCTCCATACATCTCTCTCTCTGTTCTCTCCCCCAAACCCATCCCGAGATCATAAAGAAGTCAGCCCCCACTGGGCCCGACACCACTTTAGTCCCCACATACCACTTGGTTGGTGTTCTCATGGTTAAATCTGTTGGTGTGTCTGTGTTATAATGGTGTTACCCAAGGGTAGGGTTGTTAAATGCTGTTACTTACTGATCAACCAGCGCGCAGGCACACACACAATCACACACACACACACTAAAAATCAAGGGGATCAAATGACGTTGGTGACGAAAGGTTGAATGTGGCGCTGACACTTCCAACACATGTGCGCACACTGACGCACAAACACATGCGGCCACTTTGCTGCACACTAGCATTATGTGAATGTGCTAGCAATCTGTCTGTCACACACTTATACACTCTTGTGAATATCTTGAAATAAACACACTCTTTCAGACCCTTTGGGGCCATGTTGTGATCCATCTGTCATCACCTTGAAACTAGAGTGGAGGTCTAACTTGAGCACTTGTTTCTTAGGCAACATCTGTAGCCTATCACCAAGCTCAAATGCTACACACTCACGCACCCACACACACACACACATGTACATACATGCATACACACACACACATGCGCGGTCTTCTGCAAAAATGTCCTCACAACAGTGGTATTGAATAGAAACTTGTCTGCACAACCTGCACACACTCACTGGGATCTGTCCTTCTGCTCAACTGCCTCCCATTGGTGTTTGAGGTCACCTGTCAATCACAATACACTGTTACCACGGCCACCTGTCAGGTCTCCCAGCATGCATTGCGAGATCTCTCCTGTGCACGCTTGACTGGAGGCTGTCACACACCGCTAGACCTGAATCGCTCAGCAGAACACGCAAACACATCTCACACACAAGCCCTCTCTCTCTGAAACAACACACAGACACATGCACATTTGGACTATTAGCTGAGCACAATTAAGAAATTAAAGTTAAGTTGTCAAATTCTCATCTCCATCCAGGTGAACCAACGTTACAACTCGTTTCCCTCTCTGTCTCTAGGTGGTGAGAGTTCCAGTGGAGAGCTGCGAGCAGTACACCACTTGCGGGGAGTGTTTGGGCTCCAGAGACCCTCACTGTGGATGGTGTGTCCTCCACAATGTGTAAGTGCCACACACACTCATGCACAGACACACACACATTCATGCACACATTAACACACTTCACGCTGGTACCCTTCACATGCAGCCCATTGCATTATATAGTAGATAATTGTGAAAGAAGTGTTTCCTATATGTGTCAGTGGATCATGCTGGACTGAAAGCACAATCGTGAACAGCTACACATCAAACTGAGGTGATTCACCTCTGGCTTAAATCCACCTGAAATAGAATTAGTATGTTGCTCTTGCAGTGATTATTTTCAAGGTATTCTCCTCAGGGTATCCAGGCTTGAATAGATTTTTTTCTTTCGATGACGGTCACATTACTTATTATTCAAAAGTCTCCACTCAATAGGGAGAGTTATTGTTTGTGTCCGTTTTCCTGATCTGCACTGACATGTGCTTGTTGATATACTGTACTGTTGTTTGAGCCACAGAGAAATTAACCGCCACACCTTTTACACAACTGACTCTCTCTAACTGTAAAGTGTTGATCATTTACATTGAACAAGTTTTCACTGGGTAAAAGTACATTTAGAACAGATGTCTAATTTCTCTGTGAAAGCTAGACAGGCTGACAGGTACAGAGAACCAAGTGAACATTAAAGGCAGCCGAAAGACGCTGCCAGTTGCTACTTTGAATGTGACCTGTGTTGCTCTCAGAAATTATTTTCAAGACTTTGTAATAACTTAAGTAAAAACCCTCTAAAAGATAGTAATTAATCACAAATTATTATGATTCAAAGCTCCCAGTGATACACTGTCCCTGTGTATGTCTGCCATCCAGCTTAACTTGTTTTAATCACATAAATAACAACACAGCTTGCCTGCCTGCATCACTGGCACTCCCATTTATCTTGATGGAATTCAACTTCTTATTGTGTGTCAGTGGTTTTTAGACAAAGCTTTTTAAGGTTGAATATGTAACAGAATATTTGTGGTTATGTTTAGAGTCTTATCACCCACCAATGTTGTGATATAACACTGTCTGTAATCTTTTTTCCCTTTCTCATTTTGACGTGTGTGTGTGTGTGTGTGTGTGTGTGTGTGTGTGTGTGTGTGTGTGTGTGTGTGTGTGTGTGTGTGTGTGTGTGTGTGTGTGTGTGTGTGTGTGTGTGTGTGTGTGTGTGTGTGTGTGTGTGTGTACAAGAATAAGTGCGAGAACAGTTACATGTTATTGAAAGGTGACAGGATGTTAAACCACATTTGGAACACCTCAAGCATTTGGCATAATGCCATCTCGCTCTGCATTAATTAAACTTACAAAACGTATCGCCAACCTGTCTTTCCTCGAGGCACACACACCACCTGGATTCTCCATTTCAGTAGAGACACACATGCATGTTCATATTTAATATTACACACACAATCATGATGGACTTGAACCTGTGATAACCCTCCGTTTGGGCACATTTTGACCTTGTGTCTGGAATGCAGCTCGCTCATTTCCTACCTGATAATGTCGCCAAATCTGGTCGAGGCCCTCTCAGACAAAATGGGCAAGTAGTATTAATCGGCAAATTATTTATAAGCCTCATTTCAGCCCTCTGGTGCTTTTAGCCACATCTTATTAACAGCCAGGGTGGTTTCAATCAACAGCGGAATTGAGGGGGGAATACAAGCACACACATACACATACACACACATACACCAATGTCGAGGTGTTTCTGGGCAAATTAGCACACTTCATTCACGCAGTCACACACCAGAGAAGCAGAAGAAAGAAAATAGGTTTATAATGAGAAAATGTGTACATACCTTTGCATCTCTTGTCACGTATTTATTGTGTGTGTGTGTGTGTGTGTGTGTGTGTGTGTGTGTGTGTGTGTGTGTGTGTGTGTGTGTGTGTGTGTGTGTGTGTGTGTGTGTGTGTGTGTGTGTGTGTGTGTGTGTGTGTGTGTGTCAGGGGAGTGTTTGGCGACAGCTTTTTTTTTGCTGAGCGTGAGTGAAGGCTAACTAAACAAGGGGATGGCGCGCTGCTGTGTGAAGGAGGCAGTTAGCATTTTTTCCTGCCCACCTCTTATTGTTTAGGTCTCGCAGAGTGCCGCATCAGCACTTTCCCCTCACCACTGGGACCAGTTGTTGTTAGCGCGAGGGTGAAGTGATAGCTAATGCATTATAAATATCTAATAGTTAAACCACAACAATAAGGGCCTGTATGCTGATTTTTAGCACGATCAGTTGGCTTGTAATAAGCGAGAGGAAATTGCTGACCTCACTAGATATATGGCTGGTAGGAATTGTATCATTTTTATGGTTCAGGGGAACTTTAATGATTGTCTGTATATCTCCTGAGGCACTTGAATCGGGTGGAGCTTTAAACTGAAAAGATAAGTGGGGGGGGGAGGCTGTGTGTTCGTATAGCTTAGTGGTTCTTGCACAAATGTCAGGGCCAATAAGGTAATGATGTAAAGGCATACAGTAATGGCTGGGGTAAGCTATCAGCCTATTTGTCTTTTATTATTGCTCCCATTTGTGTGATGGCTGTGCATGTTTGTCATCTTAATATGATTGTCATATTAGTTTAACAGTTGCTCATATCCTCTCTCTCTCTTTTCTTTCTTCTCTCCTCCTCTCACCCCTTGTCTCTCTCATGTGTTCTTTCCTTCTTTTCTCTTCACTTCTACTATCATTCTTATCATTCTCATCATTCCCCTTTTCCCACTGTCCTGTTTATTCTCCCTCTCTGTTGTTTCTGCTCCCGTAGATGTTCGCGCAAGGACCGTTGTGAACGAGCAGGAGAGCCCCAGAGGTTTGCTTCAGACCAGAGGCAGTGTGTGGATCTCACTGTTCAGCCTGGAAACATTTCAGTCACCATGTCTGAAGTCCAGGTATGACGTTGTATGTCTGTGGCCCCATATGGACTTGAAATTACACTGTTTTACGTTTCCAAACTAAAGACAGGGACAAAACATATAAGTATAAAAACTTTGTGATTTAAGGACAGTATCCAGTGGAAAGGGTTTAGACCTGTTCCATTGTCTGAAACAATATGCATCCACTTTATTTACGTTCTTTGCTTGAGGCACAGGTCTGTCATCACTGCCTTCAACATGTACTTCTACATACATTTGTGCTGGACCTACGTACATAAGTGAATCGCAATAAATGTATTGTATTAAAATTCCTCCTGAACACAGTGTTGCCCTACCACACTTCTCCTTTTTCGCCACAGTGCACAAAACAGAAGAAACTTAACTTCTGTATTTCTTATTGATCTAATTGGGAAACTGCACAAAAGGAAAAGGTCACAATAAGACCATGAATTTTAAGTGTTATTTCACCAATTCAAATTCAAAGTACAATCTCCAGGAGTCTTCAGGTTTTTTTTCAAACAATTTCAAGGTTTAAAACCTCCCCATCAGAAAATTGGTTCAATAATAGAGAAATCAATTACTGAAAACGGCAACAGCAGCAGACACAATAGCAGTTGGTAGTATACAATGTTTGGTGTCAAAGTTGTTTCATTATTTTTGCAGTAGATATTTACCTTAAATTTACAGATTATTACACTAAAGTTGGATCTTTTAATAGTGTAATGTATTTCTAATTAGGAAACTGCATTTCTCAGTCTTCATTATGAAAATCTCGAAGCGTGTGTTTGTGCATGAGAGATCTCAGTCTGTCAGCAGCTCCTCAATGTAACCACGTAGGTTTGAGGTATTACAATTTGCCTCACTTTCTTTCTGCACATTAGCATTGTTCACATTAACCTTGATGTAATAGCTGCTGCAGTGACTGACGCGCACACACACATTCACTGACACGTTCACCCTCTTTTATTCCTCCTACACTCGCACATAACTCCCCACCCACCCCACCCCCGAACACCCATTAACCCTCATGTCATATCTTATAACAATCCATGTACACCATGTCCTTCCATTGATCTTGCTCTGACGGTCTCTCTCGCTCTCCCCCTCTCTCTCGTTCTCTCCCTAGCTGGTCCTCCAGGCTCGTAACGTGCCCGATCTGTCAGCAGGGGTCAACTGCTCCTTCGAGGACTACGTGGAGACAGAGGGACGGATCCAGGATGGACACATCTTCTGCCTATCTCCCTCCGTCCGGGACATCATCCCGATCACACGGAACAAAGGTCGGGAAGGGAAGGGTGAAGGATGATGAAGTCATCGGTGTAGTGAGGTCATTGGGTGGTGCTAGTGGGCAGGCAGGGTGGGGATATGGGAAGAATTCGGTAATGGACTACTGCATACTGAAAACCTACACGGGTTGATATATCTCCTCCTAAACTCCTCCAGCTCTAATGTACAAAGACCCTTTGTGCATTACAGCTGGAGACGTCTCGAGTCGTGCATTGACCAGAACAGAATTTTAATGTTAACAGACGATTTGCGTAGTGCGTCTATATTCAGAATAAAGTGTCACCAACAATAAAGCTTGCACTTTCCCTTTCAAAGCCGCAAACACCAGTGTTCATTTATCCACTGGAAATATAACTGTTTTTGAATTCCCATTATCATGCATTATGCACTGTTGTCAGTTTCATTTTCTTTCTCTCTTTCCATCTAAACAACTCCGGTTATGCTTCTAACTTCTTTTCAAAGCAGCAACTTCCATGTGGTTTATCCTTATATTTAAAAATATCTGCGTTTTTTCTTTGTCTGTTTCATGTCCAACTCTATCACACCACAAAGAAGATAAAAACTTGTTTGGTATTGACACTCAAAGCAGTGAAAATATGTCAGCTTGAGCTAAGTTTCCTCAAAGCCGCATCTCAGTAGTTCTTCAGCTGAAGCTAATGTGCCCCATTATCAGATCTCATCAGCTCTGGCACCCAAACATTGATTGCTGCTGCTATTTTTAAAGCCACCCCACTGTGGGTGTGACATGAGGGGTGTGTTGCTAAGCTACACTGTTTCTTTGTGTGTGCGTGTCTGTTATCCGTTGAGGTCACACAAGGGGAATTCAAATTTATAGTGTGACGACGTGTCATTGAAATAAATTGTTTTAATAAACACCCAATTTATCACATTCATTCTGTTATACGGAGTTATTAGGCATGAGTTTAGTAATTAATTGGTTTTATTGTTCTCTAAAACTTTACAGAGTAGTACTTTAAATGTGTTTTCATGTGTCATTTTTGGTGCAGGTGACAAGCGGGTGGTGAAGCTCTATCTGAAATCCAAAGAGACGGGCAAGAAGTTCGCTAGTGTCGACTTTGTCTTCTACAACTGCAGCGTCCACCAGTCGTAAGTTACAATAATCACATTTTTCTGGAGGCATTTAATAGTCATTTACTTTTGTGTGCTTTTGTCCTATTTTAGTCTTTTCCTTCTTGATCTTGTAAGAGATTAGAGAGTCTCCGTCCGGTTTCACCATGGACTGTCTCATGTTACTGTCCACAAATGATACAGTTAAACATGTATGCACACAAGTGTGTGTGTGCGTGCACATACACACACACTCACACACACACACCTCTAACTTCCACAGAGGGCTTATGTTACCACTGGAGTGAAAAATCGAACGTGCTGTATATGACGATTGGGATATGAGATGGTAATTCTACTCCTATTATCATAACCCACAACACAAACTAATGATACATCGATGATTAATTAATTACGCCATGCTTCCATAATGCCTCCCTATCACAGATTTTAACCTCATTTATGCCTCGTCCCAACTCAATAAAACAAATTGTTTCAGCTTTTTTGAGCTCTCGAATATTCAGTGTGGTCTTTATTTACACAATAACAGTAATTCTTTAATATGGTGAATTAAGTCTTGTGCTTTCTGAGTTACTCTCCTCGACACTCCAGATGCCCTCAGCTCTCTGCCCAATTGAAGTTCACTGCGTCTCCTAATCCTCCTTCTGCTGAAAATCTCTACTATCCATGCAGCCACACCCCTAGATCAGTCCTACCAGGAGCCTGATGCTCCCCACCGCAGTCAAAGAATCCTCCAACTCCTACATCCTGCCCTGTACCATGCCCACCCTCCTGTCCGTCCGTGGCTGATCCAGGGGAGGCTGAAACGTCTGCTGGGGTATTAGCCTCAGGGCAGCAGATGGCTCAGAAGCCCCTGGAGAACTGCAGGGCTCCATCATGGCTTCCCTCTGGATGTTAGATGAGCCTCCTTCGAGGATTGCCCAAAAACACACATGCATACACACATATACATACACAGCCACACCTCTCCCTGCTCAGTCACTTACATCTCATTGAAGCCCTGAATGTCTCGGACACCTAATCCGTTACTGTGACCTTTAACCCAACTCCCCCACCGTCTCGCTGCCCTCGTACACAAATCCCCTGCCACAACAACGATGATTAGCTCAGCTGGTTAAGGGTGTGGTGGTTTACAATGTCAACTCACGGTTAATTCGTCTCCCATAAGGACCCCATGGTGTTTGCTCTAACTCCCAGTGCCTTTGACTGTCTGGGGTATATCTTGTGTAAGATGTAAATCCTGTGAGTACTAATTTCTTCATGTTACAACAGCAAACACCCAATTTGATAAAACGTTTGACATTGTCTCTTAATGTTTGTATTTAAATATGATGTCAAAGATTCTTATATAGCAATGATCTCACAAGCCGAGGCAAAAAAATGTATGAGAAGTGACGCAGACAAGATAGTTCCCAATTTAAAGATATTACTGCAATGAACGCTGATTAAATCCGCTCCCCGAGCTGATCTAATGCAGCCTCAGAGTGATGTAATGGACACGTTTAATGAAGTTACAGATATGGCATTTTGCATCCTCGGCAGCGACTGATGGTGAAGAGAGATGCTGAAGATAAGAATCCTATTTCGAGCTGGCACTTCGGCCCGCATACTGGATGTACCCCCGGGCGTCAGTGTGTGGCGTCTGATGAGATCAGACTGGTAATGTCGTTGGCGTAATGACATCAGGCCCACACGACCACATGCAAGGTTTCCAGAATGCGTGGTCATTGTTAATTTTCCTCTGATGGGCTTAAATACTGCAGACATTTACACGGTGAAGGATGTAGACTGTCCTGCCTCATGCAGGAACACATTTTCTAGCAGACACAATATTTATCAACTGTGAATGAATTACGTGTGCATTATACAGGTAATTGTAACTCTACTTTTTTGGAGGAAAATGAATATGCCAGAAATTGGAATTGCTCCATCCTGTTTCTAAATAGTTTACGCTCATACACACCAATGTCCAACCCCCGATCCCTAAAAAACACACACCCCTTCCGCTCATTTACTCAGCTGATTACATCGTGGCCCTTGCCTTTTCAAAAATGCCATACATTTGCATAGTGGTATTAATCTAATTAGAATTCCCACTGTTTCAGTTTAAGAGTTGCTGAGATTTAAATAAAAAATCACCCACAGCCATGATTGCTCCTTAATTAAATATATCCATACGCCCTCTCTCATTCCACAGCTCCCTATTTATTTTAGATAGAAGAGGATAGGCCGCCAGGGAAATGGGGTTTAAATGTCCGCCTCAGGCCGTGTGAAGCACCTTTTTGGATAATGTGGCTCGGACAGCGACTCAGTCTTTTCTTGTGCTATTGAGAGTGCTCTTAATGTAACGTGTAGAAAAAAGCACATAGATAATACAGTAAGTGGGCACAGAGTTGTATGTGTAAAACCAAGGAAATTATTGTAGTTGAAAATATTTGAAAGAATACATTTTCAGAATTTTCCAATTGTATCTCTGTAAAAGGCGTATTCATATTGCACTATTTTGAACCAAACACTCAGAAATGCATTAGTAAAATTATGTGCAGGAATACTAGCCCCTGGGTGTTTTATCAACTCCCCTCAAATTTTAAAGGGATCCAGTAATGATAGGATAGACTTCTCTAGAGGACCATTAAATTATTCACCTCCACTCTTTTCAAGTGAATAGTAGCCTGTACATAACTCATATTTCAACTCATGTGCAGGAGTGTCAAACGCACCTCACTAGGAGAGCAGATTGTATTTAGCACTCCAAACTGACTGAGGTGAAAGAAGGAAATCACAGCCTATTGTGTGAGGCCCTAAAAGAAGACACTACCTCTCCAAAGCTAGCGTAGGTCGATTAGCATCTGAATATGAACGGATTAAATTAGCATTATGAGTGTGGCCATACGGGGAGCGTGGCTCAAAGCCTCTGTGTGGCTATGGGCTATTTCAAGTGACTGGAAGGAGCCCACCCCTGGACAAGAGAAGAATTATTGGTAGCCCTGGGTGGGTGTTTCCTTCAAAGGGTTTGCGCCCAGGCTAAAAGAGAGGTTTTGAGATCCTTAGGCAGTTCATGACAAGGGGCCCTGGTTACTTCAAGGAACCAAAGAGTGAGCAGTAGGGGGTTGTCAGATTGGGCTTACTGCTGGCCTTGGGTGGCACACATAATGGCACCATCTTTTGTTTCAAAGGCCGTGATCATGAAAGTCAGAGAAAGTTGGCCGTGGTTACCTGCTGATATTTTGCTCGTTATTTCAACGTCACTGGTACACTAACAGGGTTGATTTGACATGAATAAAAGATAAAAGTCAGATAGAAATGGTTAATATCAGGGCTCAGTGACAGATGTGTTGTCTGGTGTTTTGGTGTGAACTACTAACTGTAGATTGTACTGTTCGCTGCTTAGTTCTGGTTACCTACTGTGCTAAGTGGGTGCTGTACTGTATTTTGATGAGCACTGATCCATTTGTGGCCCCCGACAAAAAAAAAAACTCTTTGACATTCAAAGTAGTGATTATTATGGAGCTAAGGAAACCCAACAAAGACTTGAGCTAAGTTGCCTGATGTTAATTTGTCGTGCATCACTAATATCATCTGCTCTTTTGTTCAGTGTTAACGCCTCCTCTCCTGTTTCTTACCAAAACACTGAGCTAGAACCCCCAGTTCTGCTCCTTGAGTCTTAGCACTGTATGCTAACCTATCATAGCGAAGCCTAATCGCCTCGCCTCCATTTGTTGGCAACATTGACAAATCTCCCACTTGCTCTTGCGTGGTATTAAGAGGCCTGTTATTTCCTTAGCCACACATCCCTCATTCTAAATGGACAGCTTCTCTCAGCACAATGCTAAATTGGTCAATTAAAGCGGTAGTGGGATTGAATTTAGCTCCAGTGCCTGATCTCGCTCAAAAGGGAGGGGGCTGGGCTGGAAACGATCGCTTAAAGTGCGCACCTACCAAATGAGTGGCCCTAATTGATCCAAATGAATCCACGTCAGGGCTTGATGGATTCGTATATATGAGCTCCATGTCTGAGCTCAAGAGTTAAAGCCCTCATTTTTTATGCGGATGAGGGGAAGGGTAGCTGGCATTTTGCACAGGGTTAAAACACACTTGAGAACTTGTCGGGTGTGGGCTCATTGTAGCTCAGACAGATGCGCAAATTCAAACCTGGCAGACGCTGTTGAATACAAATCAGCCTGCATGGTGCATCTCTATCCGCTCTTTTATTGATATGGATTTAGACTTGCTTACCTTGACTGTATTAAATGTGGCACTTTATTATATTCCCAGCAAAACCATATGCTCACAAAGCTAAATGAGTCATAGGGAAGAAATTCTGAAACTGAGCAACATCTTCGAGACAAAGGGCTCTTGTAAGCTTTGTAATAAAATGAAACTGTTTTATTTGTTAACTCGTAATGGCTACATTAGATAATACTGCGCACATAATTGAGATACCAAGTAGTTGTAGCATCTCTGGAGGGCTGAGAGAGCACGAATAACACAAAGCTGTGTTAATAAACTGTGTGCTTGAACCTGTCTGGCTGTGACACACACACACACACACACACACACACACACACACACACACACACACACACACACACACACACACACTCAACTTCCAACCTAATGTTTCCTCCCTGTCCCATGAGACACCCATGCAAAGCCCCGCAGGCTATACCCCTCCTCCTTCCTATTTTCTCCCTTCTCCCTCTCCCACGATACCTGGCGTCTCCACCTCTCTCAGGGAAATCCACCTGCTTTTGATCTCTCTCTTCCCTTACCCATCCTTCTCTTTCAGTCTGTCTATCTGCACCTCGCCTCAGCTAAAGCAGGTGAATTTAAAATGGGGGAGTGCTCGTAGCCCCACGGATGAAAGAGAGCTTTAGACAAAGAACAGGGGGGAAAGCTTTTGAATGAGGCAGGAGCAAATGAAAGGGATGGATAGAGCGAGAGAGGCAGAGACGGAGGGACAGAAAGAGGCTCGGGGATGAATACTGGAGAGAATGATACAGCGGAGGTATGGGAAGAGGAAAAAGAAGGGAAATATATGCAGAGAGTGGGCTGATTGTGAGGGGTATCATTGAACTTATAGAAAGAGGAAGAGATGGACAGTTACAAGCATGAGAGAGATGAGTGGGACACAGAGGTTAAGACAGCTAATAGATAGGATGGAGAATGAAGGGATGAAAGGTTGAAAGAGAGGAAAGAGGCTTCCAGACAGGGTGGGAAAAGTCCAGAGTTAACACCTGGATAATAAATAGACACTCAATTGTAAAATTGAAGATGTCTGTGAAATAATGGTAAATAAAGAAAGAAGTTTAAAAACCCAAAGATCAGTGTGTTTGGTATTTACGTTCTGGTCTCGTTTTTATATCACAGTTAGTACATTTACAATATATATTTAAAACATCACATTTACATTTTAGCTCTGTTTAGTTCTGTTAGCGCACATTTTCTCTGTCCAACTCCCCACTTTTTAATCTTCTACAATCTTTATGGTAAACACCTAGTTGAATTGTGAAAAGCCGGTCTGCTACCTATGCCAAGGCTAAGGAGCTATGTCGCCATGTCAAGTGAAGAGGGCCCAAGAATTTTCTTTTCAAATGAAATGCATACAATTGTCTCATTCTGCTATTTTTCCAATCACCTCGATTGGAAAAATCCCCTTGAGTTTGTCAAAGGAATTATAGATACAGTAAAATAAGACAACAGTTGACCTTTCTTACTCCCTAACCGTTTCCTCTCTCTCTTTTTTAGCTGCCTTTCCTGTGTCAATGGCTCCTTCCCCTGCCACTGGTGCAAGTACCGCCATATGTGCACCCAGAATGCCAATGACTGCTCTTTCCAGGAGGGACGTGTCAACATCTCTGAGGTAAGATTTTTCTTGTCCTAATGCAACTGTATATGTATTCATCGTGGCAGAAATGTGTGAAGAATCCAAAAAGAATCTTCAGAGACTATTTTATAGTTGTGCTGAAAGTAATGTTTTCTACATTTGAGCTACACCTACCATAGTTCTTCATGCTATGAAAGCTATTTTTCACATTCATTAGTGAAGCTTTGATTGCACGGTGAAAGATTGCTTATTTTTTCCAACATGTAAACTTAAATTACAGCAACACAGGCACAAATGGCATTCAGCTGCACACACCTTTCCCCTCTCAATTTCTGTGGCTTTGTGTGTCTGCTTTCTCTTGGCACAGGGACAACAGCTTGTGTACTATGTAGCAATAATTCTGTCGTGGCCCATAAGGCCATAAGCAGGCCGGAATGAATGATTGACTCTGGAAATACTGCCTTGTTCTTACATAGCCAAATGCTGCATTAGCATAAAAGCTAATATCAATCGTGCCGAGTGGCTGTTACAGCGCGCGACATGGAAGGCATAACAAGTGTTTGACAACTGCTGGAGTGAATGCAAGGATATTAGTGATAAACACATAGCAATGTTATGTTTTCACTGTGGTTTTCTCCTGTCTGAATATGCAGGGCTGTGTTTGGGAGACAAACCGGCTCGAAAATGCATTTAAATACATATCTTCTCAATAGACTTACAAATGTAAATCCACTACGCTCCCAAGTGACTGACAGTCATGCTGCATTTATCTGACTGACACCTCACACACATGAATGCACACACTCATGCACACAATTTCACCTTATCTCCTCGTGTTTGTGGTCTGACTCGCCCTGTTTTCCCAGTGCAGATTAACCCCCCTCCTTGTTGGTCAGCCTAAATCACAGGCCTTTATTAATTGGTCAACCTTTATCCAATTACGTTCTTCTTTATCTCTTTCCTCAACCCGAGGCTGTGGCAGAATCCCCAACCCTACCATGATAAAACCACAGCCTCCATGCCCATCCAAAACAACACACGGGCCCAGCTTTCACGCCTCGCAGAGCTAACGTTAGCGGATTAGTGCGCCCATCTGCAAGACATGGGGAGAGCGCTGGCTAGCACACTCTGAGCTGAGAGAGGCCAGAGTGGTAACGGATGGATTTACAGGAAAGGCCTGCAGTGATGAAAGGAAAAATATAGGAAAACAGGATGTGGAGTGCAAGTAAACATAAACTGTGTAGAAATATTGCCGAACAGCAGGAGATGACGACACAAGGTGTATCGTGTACACATGTAATATCTACTTCATGATCGTTAATTACAGTTTGAAATGCATGTAGATAATTCTTGCAACACAGTCTATTAAGGCTCTATTTAAAAGAAATATATTTTTTTGCATTGTGTTTCGAGTTAGAGGCTTGGTTAAAAACATTATGGTCAAGAACAAAGAAAGACAGCGTAACAAAGGGAAGGAGACAAATGATTGAAGTGGGAAATGACGAGTGTGAAAGAATGAGGGGCAGCAGGGCGAAAGACGAGACGGACAGACCGGTTGACAGTGGCATGTGCACAGAGAGCCCTCTCCTGTCACCTCGGCTGCCCAAGAAACCACCAACCACATGCTCCACCAGAGAATCCATCATCTGCACTGACACACACACACACACACACACACACACACACACACAGACACACACATATATACTCCATAGACACAACACCACTCTACTTTGTGTCTTTAATGCACAAATGTGCAAACATTTTGACAGTGCACACACACACATGCACAGAGTCATTCATCATCCTTCTTCTAGCTGCCATATCCATTAGTCTCGCTCTCAAGGCCCCAACTAGTACAGTTCTTCCTGTAGGCTAGACTTATCCCTCTCCTCTCCAGGGCCCATCTCTCTCTCTACCTCATTCCTCACCACTTTGGTGATTGTTCACCCCATCTTTTTCTCATCCTTCTTTTCTTCACCTTTCTTCCTCTGTGTGTGGATTATGAAAGGAGACAGAAGACAGAAACATGCCTTTCTTCTTTCAGACATCTATGGTTTCGCCTCGTCACATGCAACTGTAGTGACAATAGTTTTGCGATGCCATCAGGGAAGTTTATATGTTGACGTATGCTCGCTCGTCCTCTGCGTTAACCCTGAATGAAAACAAAATCTTTTAACCAAAACACCTGAAAACAGACATTTTACCTTTGCTGCTCTAACTTTTCACTCCTCACATTATTACTCTCCCATTTCTGTCACACAGAAATGCTTGAAACCTAAAAAATTATAGTTGCCATACAAGAAAGACAGATAAACATCAATGTCATCATTCAGAATACAATAAACATTTCTTCCTCTCATCATTAATTTATTTCCTCTTCAAGTTTTTCACTCTGTTCTGACAGTATCCGAATCTTTTGTTACCATGGCAACCCAGAGGACCGGTGTGTCGCAGAGGAGGATGTTTTTTTTCTTCTTCCTTTATTTTATGTTCTCCTCCTCTCACAACCGGCACTATCATCCATCTGCAATTTATTTGATTAAATTAGATTGTACAGAATAAGTTTTTTGTGATTGTCAAAAGAGAAAAGAACTAAAAATGTATTAAATAGTCAGTCAAGGAGCATAAGTGTGTGGTTTGTTTTTGTGAACAAGACTGTGTCAAGAGCGTGGAGGAAAGGAATGGATAGACAGAGTAAGCAGAGAGGAAATAAATATAATGAATGACATTTCCAAAATCAAACGTGCATGAATCAACAATAGCAAAACAAACACATTTTGGAATTAAGGAGCAACCGGGCATAAAATTGCAGGAGAGGAGTAAGAGTTACATTATGAAAACAAAAAAAGTTTTGACTGAAAGAAGGAAGGTAGGTCTCCTTCTTTTCTTATTCCTTTATTCATTTAGTCAAATTTCTCCTTTCTTCCTTTGTATCCTTGCCTTCTTGAAGGAACTTAATTTCAATTGTCTCCCTTCTTCCTCCTTCATTCTCCTTCCATACCCCAGGAGAGAAAGCACTCTTCTCAGCCATAGTCTTGATGACTGCCAGGCAAGGTTGGAGGTGGCTGGGCTCAGCTATGTTAAGACAAGTTTATATGTTTTTTTTGCTGCAAAGCAAGGCTCAGTCTCACTTGAGCAATCTAGGCGGCGGTTAACTTGACTGATATTTGTGGTTACAGTGCTGCCTCCCCCCACAAACTCTCTGGCTGTCATTTTTTCCCATTTCCCTTTCCATCTCACTTTTTTCAGCCTCATGTTTTAAACAATTGTAATATTGTTTGTTTAAGGTTCAGATCCAGATTGAGGCAAATGGAGGAGCGATGACTCATCACTGATGAGGATTGCCACATACTAAATAATAACATTCTTTGTGTTTCTTCCAAATGTGGTTTGGGTTCATGTCCAAACTCTTTTTTTTCTGTCAGTTGTAGTACATCTCATCGGTCACAGTAGCTTCTGCATCACTTTCTTCCTCTGTGATTATTTTTGGCATGTCCTCCACGTCTGTGTCAAGAATGTGTGAGCCCAGTGATGAATTTTTCACTCTTTTATCAATTCAACACCTTCTGCTCCTTGTCCTCCTTCTGTCCCTCTACTCAAGGATACACAATGAGCTAAGTGATGTCACCCTTGTCCCTTCACTCTCCTCCACCTACTTTCTCTTCCTCCTCTTTGTATGGTAATGTGTACTAGAACTTTTAAAGTAGAGGTTTCACATTCAGGAAAATATCCTTATTTACAGGGGTTAAGACCTTTGCCACTCTGAGAGATTTCAGTCAAGGCAGCCGAGGCAAGTGGGGTTGTGAGCATGTTGGTTGTATGTGTCTCATCTTTCTTAAGCTGCCCCTGCCTTTTTTTTATGAAAACCCATGGTGAGCTATTGGGAATACACAGACCCAGGCATTCCTTTACTGTCACTACCTAAGACACAAATTGTTCATAGGCCCTGCCTCCCCCTCGTGCAATGTTTACAACTTTGATAAGAGAGAGAATTGTAAGAACTGCAATCAGGAAAAAAGGGTCCGGTATAGGAGCGAGACTCAGGCAGGTCAGGACCAGCTTAGGGACAATTGGTGGACTGTCAAATAATCTATAATGTTGTTTTCAGCCCTGTCTGTCTCAATAGACAATAAACAGTTCAGGTGGTTATGTGCTAAACTTTTTCTTTGCTTGGAATTGTTGCTCAGCAACCGGATAAGTTGTTAGAAAGGTAGTGGTCCTGGCCAAGAAATAGAAATTAGTGAGCTTGGCCTGTGCTTACAGATTGTAATACCTTAGAGCAGACACAGGCTAGCTGATCCTGATCGTTGGGTGTTATGCTAAGCTAAGTGACTGCTTGCTCCAGTTATGTATTTACTGGACAGAGATGACAGTGATATTGATCTTCTCATCAAACTCTTAAAGAAAGAGAAAAACTGTCCTTCCTAAAATTAACTAATGCTTCATCACACTAAACAATACATATATTAAAGGCACAATTTAAGGATGAAGATGTGTCTGAATCTTAGAATTACTGCTGGTACCAGACACACACTCATGATATCACACACTCTGACTCGCCTGTCTGTTGCCAATTACTCCGCTGTAATCTTATTGTGTGACACATTGTCCCTTGACACTACATTAACAAGGGAGGCTCCATATAGGCTGCACTTTGAACAAAGCATAACAATAAACGTGCATGTATTTTCTCAAGCGCCGCCTTACCCAAACATTCTTTAACAGTCACAGAAACACGTGCTTACGCTTTCTTTCTCTCTCTCCCTTTCGCACACGCAGGTACTCACTCACACACACACACACACACACACACACACACACACACACACACACACACACACACACACACACACACACACACACACAGACTGGCTCTTTGTGGCTGACAGGGTTATTTGTGACAGAGGTGTGAAGGCCCTGGACCGTGACATTCTGGCATACTGTGTTTACCCTGGCTGGTACTCAGACACAGACCAGAACACACATGCGCGCATACACACACTAGAGAAGGACATCCCACAGATTGTGGGCCAAGGCCGCTCGAGGGGCCAAACTGTGTGTGCATGAACATACGTGTGTGTTAGTTTATACTGCTTTAGCATGTGTTTGTGAGACTGTCACTGTTTCTTATCAGGACAAAGCACAACCAGCAGCACAGGGCTGCAGGGGGCATGTGGGTGAGGGGGAGGGTGAAGTGGGCAAGTGGTTGACTAATATCCACCCATTTCCTTTTTTGTCTTTCCCTCTCTTCCTCCCTGCGTCTCTATCTGTTTGAAATATCAGTTTTCACCCCTCATCATGATGCTTTGCCTTTTCCACCCATCTACCCACCTGGGGCCTTCAACCGAAATGTGTTTTAGCAGCGTCTCTCACCTTTTCTCACTGTTACATTCCACAGGCTGCATTTCTTACTTCATTTTCTTTCCGTACCGCATTAATAACCATACAAAACGTTCCTTTTTCTATCTCCATTGCAAACTTTTACCCTTCTTGTTTCCTATTCTCTCCATTTATTAGTCAGTTTACTTCCCCTGTCCACCTAAGCATACCCTGTAGCTCAAAGCTGGTTCCATACATGTGTTTCTGCCTAATATTTAAAAGAGACATGCCTAAGCTGGTTTAATACAATTTAAACTGTGCTCTGAAGAGGGAATGAATAAATGAGAAAATCGGTGGAGTTGGGATCTAATACCCCCCTGCTGTTTCCCAAAGCAATGCAGTCCTTCTAGTGGTGCATGTATTTCACCAGGGACAAACTAAAGACTGACAGAGGTGCTGTAATTGAGACCAGATGCAAACAGAGCTAGTCAGGAAGAAAAAAGAAGTAAAGAAAGAAACAAACACAAGGGCAGGGAGGCAAGTACAGAAATTCTGGCAGTAACAAGCAGCAGATTAAATTCAGTCTGACTTTATTTTCCAAATGCGCTCCACGGTTGTAGTTAAGGGAGGAGGAGAGAGAAAGAGAGGGAACATGGAGAGGAAGTGGAGGCGACAGGGTGAAGTAACCACATGCCTTTTTTTGCCATATGGAATTTAGTCGGACCGTGACCGGCCAGCGTTTAACCCTTGGACTGGTTTGGTAGCGGTGCTTTTCAAACCGCTTTTGACAGACCTCCAACCCTCCCCCTCCTTTTTTATGAACTTTTACAGGAAACTTCTCAGACACTTGTCCAAGAGTCAATAATCACATTTCCACCTCTGGGAAATCAGTGTGAGCTTGTATCAGGTGTTTTGGCTAACTCTCTCGTACATCCCTCTATTTGTTACTGCCAAACAATGTGGTGAATGGAGGAGGTGGAGGCGATTTTTGAGCACTCGTGATGTAATTCAGCCCCTCGGTCACGTTGTAGCACTATTTGAGTGTATGTGTACTGCCCACACTATCATATTGTATGTATCAGTAACAGTAAAGGAAAAGGAGATTTGGATCTTCTTTCTAGATGCGAACACAAAGGCATGGTCTGTGATATATGTCTGCAGATGTTTCATCTCTTTGTCTCTCTGCGGCTATTTTAGTCCTCGCCATCCCACAGCTTATCGTTTCTTCTTTCCTTTCCTCAAGTTCTTCCTCAAGTCCTTTCAAAAGTTCTCCCTAAAACTTCCTCTCTCTTGAAGCATCCTCACATCAATCCCTCACCGACAGAAGGCAGGGAGGGTGGGTCACCCTGGCTGGGAGACACTGTGGAGTGAGCAGCCTGTCACACCCTAAGAAGTGAGCTTAGTAGACAACTACACAAGGACAACAAGAGTTATGGCCACAGAAAGAGAGTGGAGTTTAGAAAATGCAGCTTTCTTTATGTGTTACATTCATGCCAATTTGAAGGACACTTTCTTTTTTCTAATTGGCTTGGTGTTAATCCTCCTATAACATTGACAAAATGTAAAGAAGTCACTTGAGCTCCTCCCTGGCAAGAAGAAGCGTGAGGTACAACATGGCTGCTAGGTTATTCTCTCCTTGAAGTAATCCTCTGCCACCCGGCAAGGCCCAGCAATGCATTGAGGATCACCCCAGCTATGCCAACACGCCGGCTGCTGCGATGAATACACAATCAGCGAAAGCTTAATGAAGAGCAAATGTGTGGTAAAGATTCACACAAGCGCGCGGCAACATGGCGACATGATAGATGCGCTGTGGTTTGTAGGCCACGCATGAGTGTTTTTTCCGCGTTTGTGCTTGTGCAAGTGTGTTTCTCTGTGTCAGTCACATGTCCCGGTGGTTTAATTATTTAGGCGGTATTAAATCTTCATTTCCGCAGCGCTCACAGTCAGCCCGCCTAATGGTGAACACAGATGAATATTGCATTTTCACCATCAACCCTCGGTGTGTGTGTGTGTGTGTGTGTGTGTGTGTGTGTGTGTGTGTGTGTGTGTGTGTGTGTGTGTGTGTGTGTGTGTGTGTGTGTGCGTGCCAGATAGAGGAAAAGATAAATGCCGAGTCACAGAGAGAAAGAAATTACGGCAGACAGATGAATAGCACTGCAAAGCGAGGTTAAGGGAAAAACTCAGAAGTCCAGGGTGAGCAGATAAGGAGAGAGAGAGAAAGAGAGAGCGACTGAGAAGGCGACCTCCTGCTGGGATGGAGAACCTGTAGCATGCTGTGTTGTCCTGTCTCACCAGACCAGCCGACTGTCTGTCATGTCGTGCTTTTTGCCATGTTGTTTTAGTAAAGTGATCGACACAGATTTTTTGTATCCAACCTCCATTTTACTTACACAATAGCAAAAAGCCAGGATGTTCCGCCATCCACAACATACAAATCTTCAGAGACATGGAGATGGACTGCAGTGGCAGTAAAGTGCTGTGTAATTAATACAGTTTGGATTTAATGCCTCAAAGACCGTGACATAGGTTTTATTTTTCTCCCCATGTAAGAGCTTAACATAATTTTAAAATGCAAAGCACCTCACAAAACAAGTAAACTCTTAATTTTCTTGCACTGAGACTATTTGCCTCCCTAGTGGCTGTTAGACGCCGTTGTTACTTCAACTTGTGTCGAGGATAACGATAGATAAATGCCATGAATAGTATAACTATTGCGATATATGAGTTGTGTTGTTTCATTTAAAAATATGCCTGACAGTACTGCTGGTTTCATTTAGTGATATTACAACATACAACCTGTACTTTAAGTAAAGTTTGACATTTAATATTCTGCTGGTGACTTATGTATGTTTGAAGAAAAATCTTGAAAAGAATAAATGTTTTCAGATGTTGTAGTGTGAATGATACCTGATGTTCCCAGCGCAGTTGATTGTAGTGCAGATCATCATTTGCAGACTGAAGAAAGTGATACTTTTCTTCTTTTCTGTTTGTTTTCTGTTGCTGGGCCCATTTGTTTGGTTTGGGTTCTTTTTTTTCACTGCACTGGGAGACAAATATCTTACATTTTTTTGATGGGAATCCTGAGACTTAATTTTGCATGCAAAAGTACATGCTAAATGTTTTCCATCCTTTTGGTCTGTATCTCAAAGTCTTTTTAGCAACAGAAATTACTATTTTCTTGCTGCTAAAACATGGCGCTGTCTGCAGAGAAGAGCCATAGGCAGCAGATAGGAGAGTGTATCTACCTCCGCAATCAAGGTTTGTCTTTGAAAAGCTGAAAGCACAAGGTTTGATCGCAGCTGACATATCTGGGTTAGAATGATAACGGGGTGCCAGGCATCCCCCTCCCCTTTTCGCTATGAAAATCCATAAGGATATAAAAAGACCCTGTCTGAAAAAAAATTCACACATTCCTGTGTTTTATTGTTTTAGAACACACTGTACCATCTGTGTCGAAGGGATAAACTATGTAGGTTTGACACGTTTGCATGTAAGTCAAGGATAAGGCATGAGGAGATGCAATCAGCATGTACTATATGTGCCTAGGTGGTGCATGAAAACACAGCGTGAAACGGTATGTGTAGACGTAGAAGATGAACATACAGCTGAGTCTGTAACCACAACGTGATCTCAAGACTTTTGAAGCCGACTGTATATGAAGGTAGATTCAGTCAAACTCCTGCTCTGAGACTTTGATTATCCACGCTGAATAACATTCATGTCACATGTTCCCTTGCACCTCGCTCTCATTTCTCTGCTCCTGCATTCCTCTGCACTCACCAATGTTTCCCATACACTCCTTATCTCCCTCTCTCTCTCCCCATCTCTTCCTCCCTGCATCAATACTCTGCGAGGAAGCGAAGGGCGTGGGCGGACAATCTCACAGTCCCTTTCAAGGTTCAAAGTCCCTTTTCTTCCTCCGCTTCTCTCGCTCCTGCACTGTTCTACATGTTGCTGCCTTATTAAGTTGTTCCACTCTCTCCCCTACCCCCACTCCCGGTCTTTCTCCCTCTTTCTGCCTCTCTCTCTGTCCTCCCTCCATCCTCCCTCCCCCACAGTAAGTGTCTGGTTGGTCACAGACCATCTTTCTGGTTTCTGCTTGCTAATGAGCCTATCTCAGCTTTGCACACACACACACACACACACACACACACACACACACACAAGCACACACATGAACACTTTCTCTCACATGCACATCCATGCCTCCATGTATGGGCCACTCCCTGCAGCTCATGTAAACACAGTATTCACCTTTAATAATAGTATTTATCTTTAATAATAGTTGTACACTAATTGTTACACATTATGATTTTATATCCTTAATGCTGATTCAAGTTCCTAAGAAGCACACACACAAAAAGGCACATGGCTGCTGGACAGCTGGTACGCAGAAGCTAGCTTTGACAATATGATGTATTACAGGTCATGACACAGTATAACACGTCATATACTAATTAATGAACAATTTGAAGGTTTCCATTATCAATATGGTTGTAGATGCCAATAAAAGTTTGCACATCAACTCATTTATTATTATGTATGCAAATTTTGTATTTAACACAAGTTTAACAATTGAACACAACTGAAACAAACAGCAAATATAGGCTGCAATTCACCTCGTAATTTATGATCTGTAAGTGTAAAACAAAATTCGTATATAGGTTTGAATGTTGTGGCAACCCATAAATAATCACAGAAAGGGCAAATCCCTGTAATACTATTCTGTTTAGTGAACAATGCCATCATACTTAGTAGACTTTTCCACATAATTACCAGATGAGCATCATAACATACATTTAAGCTTTAGTTTTACTGCCCTCCTTTCTCTGCAGTTTGTATGTATTTGTACTTCCTTTTACTATGGACACATAATTGTTCTTTTGTATATTTGTATGTGCTTTTTTTGGTGTCACTTGCCCAATGCTTAAAGACTAAGCTCCAATTCTGCTGCAAAAACAATTGAATTGATTATATTTTTTGTTACTCTATGATTATTGTGTTATTGCTCAGCATTATTCATTAGTTAATTAGATTAGAAAGATTGTCAAAGGTAACATGTTCCATTCCCCACTGGCGTTTCTCACTAGAACATGTATCACATGATCATATATGTTACCTTGGATGGAAGGACCCACTCTGCCATACTGCATATTATTATATGACATTATTGTATAGTGGATTGTAACAAGGTATAGATGGGACCCCTAAGTTCAAGGTTGCTGAAGTTTCTGTGGTTTCCTATTTGAGATCACAAAGCCTGGGGGGGCATGTCGACAGGCAATGTGGAAGCATTCAACACTCTTCATATACCCTCTTTGTCAGGCCCCAGTGACACACACACACAAACACACACAAACACACACACACACAGTCCTTCTTATTTTTACCAGTGTGCCCCTTCACTCCTCTGTGGACATCCATGCCATCTCATCTCTCCCTCAGGCTCTCCGTATCGCTTTACTTCATTATTTAGCATGTTATTTTTTCTCCTCCCTGATCTATAGTCTCCACATCACAGAGGCAGCTAATTAATTATGGATGGACTTAAGGGGGGTTGAGGGGGGGATTAAAAAAAAAAAGACCAGACACCCGCCTCATTACATATGCGCAGTGTTTTTGGAGTTTTATTAATTTATATCTTGTCAGGCTACGCCAAAGCCTTCAGAACCCTTTTGGCTTTTTAATACATTTATTTATTTATTTATCTAGCATCCCTCTCTTGCTTTCGTCTTCATCCTCCTACCCCTCCCCTCTCTACCGCCCCTCATCTATGTCATGATTTTAATCTCTCACCTTCTTCATGTCTGCATGTACACACACACACATTCACAAACGCTTGCCTGCCGAAAGTCTCATTATCTGCTTTTGGTGGATGTTAAAGAGGTGTTTTGCTTACCTGTGAGTACAGATTTTCTCATCCTTCCGCCAAACACTGGTTGTATTTATTTATTTATTTATTATTATTAAAAAAAGTCACTTGGTAAAAGTGGTGGTGTGGTACACATCAGAGTGCATGGAAAATGAAGGCAGGAATATTTTAGAACAGGCTTGACCTAGAACGACAGCTGGTCTCCTTTGAGTAAGCTCATAGCGACATTCAATCAAAACCGGGATCTGGGTGTTGGAAATAACAGAATAAGTATCAAATAGGTCAAGCATTGTACAATTGTAAGAATATTATGGTTAGTTATTGATGGTGTTAACTTATTTTCATCTCTAGCAAATATAGAGGGGGTTTTTGAATAAATAAAAATGTTCATAAAATATATATAATCCAATTTCCTCTTGTTCTACACTTTTAATTGAAGTAATATTTACAATACACGTTAATAAACTACATAATTATATATTCCCTTACTGCTAACAAAAAGGAGCTGTGGCTCTAGCCTGAGGCAGCAATGCTAACAGCGTCCTTTGTATGGCCCTCTGGCTACTTGGCTTTGAACCGAGGTTGGCGACTTGGATCTTCACCATCACAAACACAACATTTGTAAGATAGTCACAAACACTGGTATGAATACACACACATAGAGCCCAATCCATTCATAGCTGGTGGTGGGATTTGTTCACCCTTCAGAAAAAGATGTGATTTTTTTATTTGGCAAAGCAGTTTTATGCTTCAGTGTCTACATCTGTTGGTATTAAAATGATTATGAAGATATCAGATTGTAAAGACAGTGATCGAAATCTCAAAATTGAGCAGATGTTTGTATGATGTTTTTTGGTACAGACAACCATCTGTGGATGGTTCCTTCAAGCATCATTCCCACTTCACACACATGTAACTTTACTATAAATGGCTCTTACTAGTCACAGTACTGCTAGACAAAGTCAACGTTACAATGCCAACCTTATAAGTAAGCTGCAGAAACAGGTCCTGGTGCATTTGTGTAGACACAAGCAAGTCAGTTGTATGTTGAATGAATGTTAAACTGAATCAGTTCACCTAATACCTGATACCATCCCTGAGGCCTTTAGAGCACACGCCCTATCCCACAGAAGTATACACAGTTTTACTGACCACTGGCACACACAGGACATTTACATGCATAAAATACAGCACATCCTTTCTCTTCCTCTGTTTGTCCTCCTGAAATGAACCGGACACCAGTGTGTCACATCTGGCCAAGGAAACCACAGTATCCGTCTTCATAGATGAAACGAAAGCCGAGAAGTCCGGAAAAAGGGGGGGGTGAGAAGAAAAAAAGACCTCCAGCTTCAAACGAATCCCCTTTGTGAAATATTGTTTCAATGTACTCTGCACTTCGTAGCCCTAATGCCACCTTTGAACTGTTTTGGCACCTGTCACAAATACTGATTAAATACTTTCTCACTGCACAGCACTTTTCTCTTTGTTCCTTTACCTTTTCCTCTACATCCTCTTTTTCTCCTCCCTCATGCCTCAATCTCGTTCCCCAAAATTGCAGCATATCATCCATGAGGTGTCCCAGGTTCACTTCCCTTGCGTTGCCATTATAGTCAGACCCTTAAATCCTTTGATGTAAATTGCTGAAGTTTTTATTAATTTCATATCACAGCATGAAACTGAACTTCTGCAACACATTCTCCTACATTCTCCCCAAAAAGTTTTTCTCTTTCTTTGGCAGCTATTAAGACTTTAAACTTTACACAACTTTATTGTTTCAAATGTGTATAGTTCTACCTTTTGATGACAATACATAGGGCTGAATGAAGGATTGGGATACTATTAGGAAAGATGCCTGCCAGAAAAAATGATAAGTACACAGCTGAGCTGACACAAAATCGATACTTGGATGAATAAAACATTGGTTAGCTGCAGTTTGTGCTACAGGCTGTTCTAGCTTCTGACACACTGGCTTCTGTAAGGTAGCTTTAGCTGCAGGACGCTGAATTGTACTTGCTCATGATGCACCTCAGACGACGCAAGCACACAGCTTTTGACATGAGCATCCTTTTTTACAGAGATGTGTCACAAGTGGTAATCAGTCTCTACTTTCTTCTCTTTCTGTCACTTTCTATCCATCTTTGGCCCCTTCCATCAATTTCCATGCCTTGTCTGAGTCTCCAGGCAGTTATTTAAGTAGGATGTTGTCGAGGGGCTTTAGTACGTGGGGGGTGGGGATGGATGGATGGATGGATGGAATGAAGGAGAGAGAGAATGGATGGTGTTAGAAAAAGTTTATTGGGAACCACGCATTCCTCTGCCTCCTCACTTTTTCAGTCTACACGTCTTTCTTTTGTTTCTTGTCTTATTTCTTTCCTTTTTTGAGTACTTGAATTTCTTTTCTTTCTGTCTGACTTTCCAGTTTCACTTTGCTGTTCCCCATTAAACCTCCCTCCTCTTCTGCTCCTTTATCTCTTCACATCCCTTATTTCCTCATTTTCTGTCTAACCAACCTCTTCCTTCATTATCACATACTTCCTTCCTTTAGAGCCATCCCTTTTGCCTCCCCTCCATTTCTCCCATCACCCACCTCCCTCCGAGTTGATTATACACCAGACTTTCTGAATCCGGCTCCTTTCTCCTATAGTATTCCCCTCTCTCATTAGGTGTTGTGCATGTGTTTGTGTGTGATCAGACACACAAGGCCAGGACTAAGCAGGGTAATGAACAAACTCCGGCATTGTGTTCGGGCCCCGGGGACGTGCTGTAGCTTCTAATATACAACAGCTCAGAGTCAAGGAGGGGAAAGAAAAATGCACTGACAGGGAGGCAGCTATCTGCTTAAAAGAAAAGCTAAAATGAGAAGTTAAGCAGAGTCTCTGGTTGATGTTTTCTTCGACTAAACGCTTTTGACAAGTCCACATGAATATGTCGTCTTAACCTGCAATTTTGACTGGGTAAGACAAAACTGTCAACTTCAGGTTTGTCTACGTTCTTGGTACATTGAGTTGAGTGGACAAGAGGAAGGGTGAGGGAAGGTTTTGTTGGGATTTAGAGATTTAGAAATTGTTTTTAGAGATATATCTGAAACACACATTTTTTTATAAATATTTATCTGAATCTTAAGCACATAGTTTTGAGGCCACATTTGCCAAAGTTCACTTGGCTCTCTGCCGGCCACATGTGTCTTATAATGTGTGAGTCACTTCACTGTGTCTCCAGGTTGTAAAATGTGTTATTTGTCAGCAGTGATGTGTTTTGTTATACTTTTGGCACAAACCGTACAGTAGAGGGTGGGTTCGTTCCACCCAAGCTTTAACTCGTGTTGTATAAGATGTGTCACCCACACAGCCCTCGCCCCGGCTCTTTCTTTTCCATCCTCTGTGTTGATGCGATCTGCATTGCTGTCAAATCATGGCATAAACACTGTAATGACTTTATTCCTTCTAACACATGCACACATGCATATCTAGACAGCGCTCCACTCTGAGTGGACTGTCCTTTCTTATTGTAGTTCAGTAACATGATCATATTCGCACATTACTCCAACTGCACAAAATTAAATGTATTTGACTTACACATCTATGCACGGAGACACACGCCCTCCAGGGTGCTGTACTCCAGTGGTGTGAGCCAGTGAATGGGCTGTTTCCAGATTATCTAAACAAGGCTCTGTCAGCTCTGGCCAATATCAGTGACTGATGTGCACGCCGATGCATGCACACACATGAGCAACTCCAAAGTTCACGAGCTCATTACTCTACTCTACACATGGACATAATACACTTGAGTCCATCTTCTCGCCATAATAAAACAGCACTGTTGTGTTCCAAATAGTTTCATTGGATAGATAATCGAACTTTGTAAGTAAAGCTCTTGCTCAAGTGTCGTGCAGCTTTTGCATCTCGTGCAAGGCCAGTGGGAGTGTTGCGCAAGCCTGTAACACATGTGAACTGTGCATCACAGCTCTTCAGGCCGAGTGTGTCTTAGAAAATCTGACACAAAGTAAAATATGTAACCCACGCCTTGCTACCATTTTTTTATACTTGCATCAACAAACAAGTGATTTATTTCATCACCCCGTCTCTTATCTTACTGCCACTTCTGCCTTGTTTTCTTGCTCTTCTGACTGTATGAAACAAAATCTTTCATCCATAACCGTTTCCTTTGGGGTAAAACATGTCTTTTTTTTCTGATTCTGCAGGACTGCCCTCAGATCCTTCCCTCAACCCAGATCTACATCCCCGTCGGGGTGACCAAGCCCATCACCTTAGCGGCCAAGAACCTGCCGCAGCCCCAGTCGGGACAGAGGAACTATGAGTGCGTCTTCCACATTCAGGGGGAGACTCACAGTGTCCCCGCTCTGCGCTTCAACAGCTCGTCCATCCAGTGTCAGAAAACAGCGGTGAGTAAGACATGATAAAAGATTACAATTTTTGGCTGATCAGATTGTGCGAGAGGAGGGGCACTGTTGATGGGAGAGAACACAGCAGTTGATGGTGATGTGCTCTAGTGCCATTATCAAGGAAAAAGAGTTGATGGGGGGTATTTTGTTGTTGTTGACAGAGGTTTACAGTTGCTGTAAAACATCATTAAGAAATAGACCGGAACCCCAACTATTGTGTAGACTATAACACAAAATGAATGTTGAATTTTTGTTGAGCTTAGACCTCTTCCACACTAATGCAGATATTTTGCAATATGAACGTTTTCCTCTG
Organism: Hippoglossus stenolepis; assembly: GCF_022539355.2. Taxonomy (NCBI): domain Eukaryota; kingdom Metazoa; phylum Chordata; class Actinopteri; order Pleuronectiformes; family Pleuronectidae; genus Hippoglossus; species Hippoglossus stenolepis. Next base: position 20,194,965 of record NC_061485.1, read on the forward strand.
CATTTGGGCCTCACTCGTCCACAAGTAAACTGTTTTAAGTCACTAAAACAGAGGTTTTTTACCAACGCCTTCCAAAATGCAGATTTTCAAAATTCCAATGGCCGTGTATCCATGTGTACATGTAAAACAGAACGTTTGGAAAACAACCATGTCACAGCCTTCTTTTGCTCTCGGTCCTCTGCTGCTATGTGTCATGAGCATGCGTAAGAAACAACATCAGTAATTACTATGTATCGGTTTCTCTACGTTTGGTAGCACTGCTACATTACCGGCATTCCCAGGCTAGCAGAGTTTTTTCTCATGTATTTGACAGAACATGGCTGTAGACTCTATCGCCACCAACTGGCCTGGCATGCTTGTTTGAGTTTTAGTAGTAGTTAGTAGGACACAGATATTTTGTAAAATAGTGTGGACGGAGATTTCTTTAGCGAAAAATATCTGTTCAAAAAAATACATGCAGTAGTGTAGACATGGCCTTAAAGCATAGCCATTTAGCCTATTAATCTTGAACCAATAAATGCTATAGGTAACTAAATCAGGGTCCCAGTACGGACATTGACTCGGTCAGTGTTTAAATGATGGCCCCCCTACAACTAATGAGCACTTTAGACACTAACATGGTCATTTTCCTGATAGATCACCAATGTGCTATTTGGACCCTGGCGTCACAATCTAGATAAATGACCCAATAGCGATCTCTCAGATTGAACTGATAGTTAGCAAATAGATATTGACGCAATAATTCACATTTGAATTAAGACACACGTATAATTCAGGCCACACTGCACAGGAAGATTTCCTGTAATGTTGTATGGCCCTAAATCATTATGGATTTTTATGTTTTGCGTAATGCATTATTTTTCGAATATGAAGCTGCTGTGGTCAGTTGCTCACCTCTATGGTTTTTATAATGCATTTGTGGCTTTGGCTGGTAGGGATGAGGTGTGTGTTCCAGATTAAAATGTTCTTTTTTTTCTCATACAATTTGTCTAATAGGAATAGGATTTACAGGTAGGCAGAGATGTTTTTGCGTGTGTGTGTGTGTGTTCGCGTGTGTGTAAGGCTTTAAACTAGTGTGACAGATAAGAGGTAGCTAGCGTCGCGCTTCACTGAGGCTGAAAATGTGAAGAGGAAGTCTGTCTCTGCACCTAGTTGAGAGCGGATTGATCATGTTTACACCTGGACTCTATACCTCTCCCTCTCTCTTCCTCTCTCTGCCCATACAGCTCATCTTTCTCTCTGCCCATACAGCTCATCTTTCTCTCTGCCTCTCTCTCTATCTGTCTGTCATACTTTCTTCTTCCCGCAATCCCTACTTTTCCTCGCTGCCTCTTCCTCGTCTCTCATATGCTCACTTCTGCTGCATGCTGCTGTCCCCATCTATTACTATCTTGCAATGCAACAACACTGAGATGAAATGAGTCACATGCTTATTTAGTCATATAGTTAGCAGATACATGTAAAGCACACACCTGCAGTTGTCTCTGCGTGGGTGCATTGCTTGGTGGGTATACTGCAGTATGACAGTCAGTGACATTTTTGGTCCTGTGTATTGACGGGCAGTCTCCAGGTGCTGGCACGCGCTGACCAGTTGTTTGTGAAGAGCACGCTAATTAGCCAGCGATAGGATTGTCTCTCCACAGAGATGTCTGTTTATTGACTGTTTATTGTTGCTGCAAGGCCAATGCTAATAAGCAGCAAAGCCCAGCCCGAGTCCAAAGTAGAATTTCTCCGTTTGATGTCCACAAAGTAGACATGCTAGCAGCAATTAGCCTTGGGCTGTCAGTATTTAGCCCTTGTTAGCAATTAGCTGTGCCAGCTCGAGTTCACAGTCAGATATATCGATGGTGTGCATGCATTGAGTCTTCATGAGGCTGTAGTTAGATTCAGTGGATTAAAACTTGTGATTCAAGGGTATGAATATAATGATGTTTTATAAATTATTACAATGAGTGTCTTATAGCTCCGGAGCAGCATTTCAGCATAGAATGAGGCTCTTAAATATTAGTTTATCCTTTTATAGACCTTCATATCTCTACCATTCATGTGCATGCTTGCATGTTTGTTCGCTACAGTCTTCAGCACCAACTCAATGAATCATGTATGATTCTGCAGTAGAAATAGACTTCATCTGTTATGCTGCCTCAGTTTGTAGGCACACAGCTATCAGGATAGGGGTTAATCAGTATCTGCGCCTGCCTGTGTGCACATGTGCATCTTTCAGCATGCCTTAGGCTATGAATCCCAGGATAGTTGTGTATGTGTGTTTTTGTCCTATATGTTTGGGTGTGAAATTTCCATTATACTACTGCATGAAGACTGTTGAGGGTGGGTGGTTTGATTGCTAATCAATGGGATAAACACAGTGGTGCTAATCCACAGTTTAGCCTATTGTTTGATATACACATGTATGTCAGTTAGACTGACCAACTGACACACACATACTTGTAGGAAAGGCGAGGACAAGGGCAGAGACAAGAGTGTTAATGAAGAGAGAGGACAAAATACCTTGAGGTGGCAAAGACAGAGCAAAGCACCAAGAAGGTGAATACAGAGGGATTGGAAAAAGGGAAGGAGTAGAGGTGGTAATAGGAGACAGCCGTGGAAAACAGCAGAAATGGAGATGAGAGCAGGCAAGATAGACTGGAGAATTTGGTGTGTGTGGATGATGATTTCAGGTGAGATGAATAGAGAAAGGTGATAGGGATATTAAAGAGAACAGCTCAAAATTCCCTCCTGAGGCCAAAGCTCATTTTCCTTTCTTTCACACAATGTCATCACACCATA